>NW_021131351.1:0-365216 GCF_004193835.3 Ostrinia furnacalis | reverse complement strand
TAATCGATTTATTTTATTTTCAAAATCGATATTTTATTGTCTATGATGGCCGCAGGAACATCACTATACATGGACTCCCAGCAATAAAGTACGGTAATGCCTCGTACAGATTTTATCGGCAAAAATAATGGAACTTGATAGGTTTTAGACCATGCCACGCACCAAAACGTCCGGAAGTTGTAATAGTATTATAGAATAAACGTTAAAAGACTTATTTATTTAATTTTTCAATGCTTAAGTGTCCATTAGAATGAAAGGGTGCTTAATGTATTAAAAAAAATAGAAAATAATTATGATGGGTTAATGTTTTGGGGCGGTTTTTTAGGCGGTTTTTGACAATGTCCTTTTATCTCTGACATATCGCTAAATAAAGTTACAAAAATGGATATTCATAACTCAAACTATACTCTAAAATTTTGATAAGATCAGTCGTCCGACAAGCAACCCTAATCTATAATATGAGAATACACTTAAGCACTTGTATGTAATGTAACATTCTTAGGAATACCGTTAAAATGTATGACGTTTGAGTCGTAAAAAAAGAAAAGTATTTAATCGATGAAAGTACAAAATAAAATAACAACTTCAACTAAACGTGACAGGATAACATGTGAACATATCAAAGAGCGGCTCGTTGTTCTGTTACAAGTAAATTCTCCAGTTTAACTCACCATAAGACATGCCTATCAACGCCCAGACGTCAAATAAAATTACAAAAAACAGTAAGAAACTAGCTTTCCGTCCGCGGCTTCGCCCGCATGGAATTGTGTCTGTCACAGAAAACCTTTATAGCGCGCGTCCCTGTTTCAAAAACCGGGATAAAAACTATTCTATGTCCTTTCCCGGGACTCAAACTATTTCTATGCCAAATTTCATCAAAATCGGTTCAGTGGTTTAGGCGTGAAACAGAGACAGACAGACAGAGTTACTTTCGCATTTATAATATTAGTATAGATTCAAAATGTATATCAAAACAATCCTCCCTCCACATTTATATTCCCAAAAGCTCAAAATATCTTGCTGACTCGAGTTCCTTTTGTTATCTATATATATAAAAATGAAACCCGTTTCGCGTTGTCACGGCATCACGTGTGAACGGCTGAACCGATTTCGATAATTCTTTTTTTTAAATGTTTGTGGAAGTCCAAGGATGGTTCTTACGGAAAAAAATATTAAGAAAATCTCTACGCTAAGGCGGTACGAAGTTCGCCGGGTCAGCTAGTCTACAATAAAAATGAAACCCGTTTCGCGTTGTCACGGCATCACGTGTGAACGGCTGAACCGATTTCGATAATTCTTTTTTTAAAATGTTTGTGGAAGTCCAAGGATGGTTCTTACGGAAAAAAATATTAAGAAAATCTCTACGCTAAGGCGGTACGAAGTTCGCCGGGTCAGCTAGTGTACAATAATAAGGAACGAGAGCCAAAACTTGGTCAACGAACACTGGCGAAGGCTTCGCAATAGTTGTAAGAGTGCCCCAGGGAGGGGAGTTGTCGCCGCTCTTATATCTAGTTGAATTCTTAAAACATTTTGCTGTGACAATGGGAAATATTAAATAGACTCCTAAAGTGGGACTAGCTTCACTGCGAATAGCTTCTGTTACTTTTAAGATGGTATCCCATATTATTTTCTTTTCTCTGTTATTGATTTCTTTTGATTGTCTTTCTCTCTATCTACCTTCATACATGAACAGAGACAGCATGTCAACCTAAATTTCGACATCCTAGCACTTGTGTAGTTATAATTTATAATCCTAAAAATGTATCGCAAAATGTGTTGGTAAGCGCATAACTCTACAACGACTGGATCATTTTTACCAATACTTATTTTAATGTTCGTTGAATTCCAAGGATGGTTTTTACGGCGAGAAAAATTCGAATAATTTTAGGGAAAACCCTAAAAACAGCTCTTTTTTCACGCGGGCGAAGCCGCGGGCGGAAAGCTAGTACGTGATATTTTGTAACAAAATATTGAGTCTCACTGATGTGCTGTTGATTCTTCCTAATGTAGGCAGATAAAAAACATACAACATCTAATAACAGCAATACGAAATTTTCTGCGAAAGTTCTACACGTTTTGATATTGGAAAATGGATTAGGAGCTTCTGAAGATATTGCTACATATGGGAATATAAATAATTGTGATATCAAATCAAAGGGATAAGTTATAAAATCTTCAAATCACTATTATGGTCCACATTCAACCAGCATTTTAGGTGCCGTCCGATGCTAGCATGCTGGTATACGTCTTGAAGTATACATTATTTTGTACTCTGCATCTGAAACTTGCAACGAGTACAAGCTGCAGGATTTAGATGTGGGCGAGCTTTCAAATAGTTATGGGTGTACCGCAGGGAGCGAAGTTTGGACCGAGTTTCTATTTTCTTTTGAGATGGTTTTTGTTATATTTCAAGTCCTGTTTTTTCTTCAGTGACAACAACCTATACACAATCTTATGACGCCATCTTTTTCATTATATTATTGATATCAATTATTTTATTTATTTTAGAAAAACTAGATTTTTAGGAGACAAATGAGATTTACTAAAAACAAAATCTATTCTAGACTTAGCATTTCGTTTGTATGAAAATTATAAGTAAATAATTAATTTTTAGAGCTCACTCACGTTAGTATTCTACCTACTTAATGTATTTTAACTTTGCTACTTATGTACGCAAATAATTAAATTAAAAACTTTTTTGCACTTTAAAGAAAACATTTAAAGAATAATGTACTGATTTCCTTGTAAATTGATGGTGAACTCCGATTTTCCAACACAAGACACATTTGTTACGGGACTTTATGCCACTCTTTAACATTATTGGGTTGGGTAAAAAGAACTCCAACTCGATAATGTGGCAACATTCGAGATAAGGGCGACCTATCCCCAGACAGATGCACCGTTGAAGTGCAATTTGCAATTTTCGTGCTAAGAACCAATAACCATCTGGGGACCACGTGTGGGACGCGTCTATAAGAATTTGTAGCGGAATTTTATAGTATTTGTTCTAGGTTCCAGTCTGGTATTTGCGATTGGATTTTTAGTGCTAATTTCTTTTGGTCTATAAACGTAGGTCGATGCACCGAAAACGCGAAGAAAATTACGTTATTTTAGTTACTGGGATTCTATAGTATCGACTTTCTCTTAAAATATAAACTGCGAAAGTTTGAATGGATGTTTAGATGTCTGTTAACATGTTTGTTACTCTTTCACGCAAAAACCACTGTACGGATTTTGATATGAATATTTTTTAAGATAGGCTATAATTATGACTATCTGTGACAAACTAAATTTCACGCGGGTGAAGCAGCGGGCAAAAGCTAGTTTAGAAATAAACTTAAGACCTTTTTCTTACACAGTGACTACTCTTGCCAATTGTACAGAGACGTGCCTCTTCATTCAGTCATATTAATATCCACAAGTAAAACCCAATATATGACAAGACTAGCAACAATTATTTTTTCAACAAATACTGATAAATAATAAAATAAATAAATAAATCTTTGGACAATTTCACACAGCGCCAGCTACTTACTTATAGGGCGAAAAATAACGATACATGCAAAGAACACAGCATTTATTGAATTTGTCAAATGCCTATGTTGTTAGGAATCGGGATAGAAGAGGGATAAATGATACTCAGGCTCAAGGAAGGGAAAGCGATATAATAAAAAGAGGAATAAAGGAAGATACAGGATACAGGGATAGAAGAGACAGATGACAAGACGACAAACCATAGAAAAAAATAAAATTATAAAAACATAGACTTAAAAGGAGGCCGTTCGTAACATCTCTCCCTCTCTCTCAACAATGATAGAATACGAGTATCAAAGGAAAGGAGTGAGAGCGGGAGAGATTGATACGACCGGCCTTAAAATGGGATGTACATATGTATATACAACGGCCTTCAGACAGGCAACCGAACAAGTTTTCTTAACGGTCTTCGTAACACCCCTCCCGCTGTGGAGACCTCGGCCACTCTAACAACGTTATCTCCACCCGGAAACAGTTTCTTTACTCGACCTCTGGGCCAAGTTCCCCGCGGCAAATTCCCGTCAACAATAAGGACGAGGTCACCCACACTGAGAGGGGTTCCTTCAACCTCGCTGCCGCTGCGCCGAGGAACGAGGGTTGGAAGGTATTCTTTCAGCCACCTCTGCCAAAAGAGATCCGCCAGTCTCACAGTCTTCCTCCAAGCGGTTCTACCATACAAGTCTTGAGGGACGGCGCCAACATGATGGTTTCCCGTTGAGGAAGTCCCGATCAGAAAATGAAATGGTGTGAGAGCTTCGTTACCTTCTTGTCCAACCGAAACGTGCGTTAGTGGCCTTGAATTCACGATTGCCTCCGCCTCAACGAGAAGGGTGGTGAATATCGGTTCTTTAGGGGCTCTGTCCTTGAGGATCACTTTAAGGGCCGTTTTAACGGAACGCACTAAGCGCTCCCAAGCTCCGCCCATTGAGGGCGCCGAAGGCGGTATGAAACGCCATTCTATTCCGTTGTTCACAGTGAAGTCGTTCAATTTTGGACCGTAGAGCTCGCGAAGGAATTTCGTCGCTCCAACAAAGCTAGTTCCATTATCCGACCAGATCTCCTTAGGCGTGCCTCGACGGGCTACAAACCGACGTAAAGCCATTATCGCGGCGTCAGTTGACAGATCGTGCACAACTTCCAAATGAACTGCCCGGGTCGTCAGGCACGTAAACAAGGCGACATACCGTTTTTCGTGCCGCCTGCCAATCGTCACCTGGACGGGGCCGAAGTAATCTAGTCCAACACACGTGAAAGGACGACAATGGTGGGTTAGACGGGAAGCAGGTAGATTTCCCATAGGAGGAATCACAGCGGTTGCTTTCCTGATACGGCAAAATTGACACCTGTGCCCCACAGATCTGACGGTGCTTCTAAGGTTTAAGATGAAAAACTCCTGGCGTAGCTCGTTCACGACGGTTTCATTATTGCCATGGGCTAGTCGACGGTGCTCGTGCTCAATTAGTAGTCGCACGGCTTGATGAGTTCCATCCAAGATAATAGGAAAATTCATTGCATCTGGCACGCCGGTAATTGCTCCCACACGCCCTGAGAGTCTCAGTAGGCCGTCCTCCCCAAGGACCACATGAAGCTTTTTCAGCTTGCTTTGCCGAGGAATTGGCAAACCTTGGCGTATAGCAGCCATTTCTTCTTGAAAGGAGTCCACTTGGGCCTGGAGAAAGATGTGAGACCGGGCGATGTACATATCATCGGCAGACAGCGGCATAAGTTTAGTAGAGCTAACAGAGCCAGGAGCGTGGGAGGTTGAGGCGCACACACTAGCTCTACCTTTCAAGCTCCTGATGTACAAATGCGCGCGCGCTGTAGAGCGGAGCAAACGCAGCCATTGGCTGAAGCGGAACGGATCCGCACACAAAGGTATGACAGATGGAATAATGGATGTGGTTGAAATATGACCTACGTTAATGAGGTTAATTCTAGCGCTTGGTTTTAGCTCGTCAGTGTTAAAGTGCCCACTGGTAGAAATTTCAACAGGCCAGTCACTAGACGGGGCTTTCAAGAACTCTGGACCTTCAATCCATCTACTGTTAGGAAGGGGAGTATTTGAGTTAGGACGGGTGGCATCGTCAGCGACATTCAACACAGTTGGAACCCAACGCCACTCATCAATGGTGGAAAGCTCCAAAATATCTGCCAGGCGGTGCGCAACAAAAGGAAGATATGACCGCGCGTCACTTCGTAGCCAAGCAAGAACATTCTTTGAGTCCGTCCAAAAAAACCTGCGCACTGGCTTGTACTTGTGAGCTTCACATATTGATGAAGCTAAGCGAGCAGCAACCATAGCAGCTTGTAATTCTAAGCGAGAAATCGTTGTAGGGGCTAAAGGTGAAACTTTTGATTTGCTACATATGAATGAAAGTTGAATTTGATTATCAGCAAAAAGTAGGCGCCAATAAGCTACCGCAACATAAGCATGCTCACTGGCATCACAAAATACATGCAATTCGCGCTCTAGCAAGTTAGCTACCCTGGAATGCCAACGAGGAATACGAAGCTCAACAGCCGATGACATTAATGAAAGCCAAGCCATCCACTGAGAAAGCAAATCCTGAGGCAGAGCTTCGTCCCATTCTACTTTTCTACGCCACAATACTTGGAAAAAGATGCGACCTCTAATAGTGATTGGAGCAAGCATTCCAAGTGGGTCAAATACACGCATTAGTACGGAAAGCGCGTTGCGTTTAGTGATTTTAGATGGCAAAGCGAAAGGTTTTAAAGCAGCGGTATTAAAACCGAGCTGATCAGATATGGGGTACCAAATAAGGCCAAGTGTACGCACGCTTTGCTGATGATTACTAATATCTACAGAAGTGTTATTTACAAGCTTAAGTTCGGAAGGCACAAGAGCGAGAGCCTCAGGTTTATTCGATACCCAACCACGAACTTCAAAATGAGCTCGCTTTTGTACATCCACGATATCTTTTGCTAAGTGAGCCGCTTTTTCAACTTGGTCTACACTACCTATATAATCGTCCATATAAGTGTCGTGGACGATAGCATGAGCGGCTTCAGGGAATGAATTTCGATTCTCCTCTGCATTTTTGTTTTTAATATAAAGTGCTGTAAACGGGCTGGATGCAGCGCCGAAGATCATAGAAGACATACGAAATATTGAGATCGGCAAATTGGGAGAATCACGCCACAAGAAACGCTGTGCATCCCTGTCCTGGGATCTAATCTTAATTTGAGGAAACATCTCCCTGATATCAGCTGTCATGGCAACCTCATCTTCTCGAAACCGGTAAATTATATCAATGAGCGACGACAATAGATCAGGACCACTCAATAAAAGGGAATTAAGACTAGTTCCCTGGACACAGGCAGCAGCATCATGGACAACCCGTAACTTACCGGGCTTATTAGGGTTCACGACTCCGAAATGGGGAAGGTACCACTCCCTTGAAGAGTCAGTGGTCATGGCACATGGCTCCGCATAGCCTTTATCAATCATAGCGTGAATGTTTTCCCTGTAAAGAGCAGCGTAGGCTTCATCCTTTTGGAACCGTTTTTCCAAACTATTGAATCGTGATAGAGCTAAAGGGTAACTATTAGGAATTTCATGGTCATCAGATTGCCAAAGCAAACCAACTTCGAACTGTCCATCAGGCAGACGACGGGCGGTGTCCTCTAGAATCTTTGTGGCGCGCTCGTCTGCCGATGAACGTTTTTGGCGTTTGACAATACCGATTGATTCTAATTTATAATTGTCGCGAATCATGTTTTCGATTTCTGTGAATTCATCACCTATCACGCTATGGTTTATAAAGGATATCGGTTTAGTACGGCTCGATGTGCAACCGAAAACGACCCAACCTAAAGGCGTTAGACATGCGGCAGGTTGTAACTTGGTGCCTTGGCGCACTTCTCTAGGTATAAGTAAATTCCAATTGTCAATACCGATAATAAGTTTCGGCTCAGCATTTGTATAAATCACATTAGGAACGCACAAATGCTTAATATCCTCTTGAATAACAGACTGACTGGAAATACCGAGTCCAGAAATAGATCGAGCCTTAGTTATTTCGTGCGTTTCCGATTCATGTTGGCCCTTAATATAAAAATCTACGTACTCTGTTTCAGCTAATTTTGACAGTCCACCCATACAGTCCAACCTGATTTTAGTCTTAGGTCCACAGGCTCCTATCTGGTTTGCCACTTCTGCATCAATAAACGTACTGGACGAGCCGTCATCGAGAAGAGCGTAAGTATCTACGGAACCTTTCGGGCCACTCACTGTTACGGCGATGACCTTCAGAAGTACTTTCAAAGGGCCTCCTGAAGCAGAGTGTGCAACTGTTTCGCTATTAGGATCTACTGGCGTGTAAGAACAAGATGCTTCGGGCTCTACATTGACAACATTTGTTTCAACAGTTGTGTGTGTATTTACTGACTCAGATTGGTGCAGAAGCTTGTGATGTCTATATTTACAACCTGAGATTTGGCAAAGAGTTTTTGGATTACACGACCTATAGCTGTGAGAACCTTTTTTCAAGCACCGAGTGCAAACTTTTTCCTTACGGACCCAATTTAATTTTGACATAATGTCTAGATGACAAAATTTTTGACAGTTGTCAATCAAATGTGGTTGTTGACAATAAATGCAATTTGGTTTACTATTTACAGATTGTGGATGATTATTTACAGATGGCGAAGAACCTATGGCTGTGGTGCAAAACGATTTGTTTANGTTTCAACAGTTGTGTGTAGGGATTGCAATCCAGCGGCGTTTTCAATCCAGCTGGATTCTTGCTGGATTGGCCTGAATCCAGCTGGATCCAGCGCGGATCCAGCAAAATGTGGAACGCAAATAAAAAGACGACATTTTTAAGACTTTATTAAATTATGTAACCCGCGTGAAAAAAGGGCTGTTTTTAGGGTTTTCCCGGAAATTATTCGAATTTTTCTCGCCGTAAAAACCATCCTTGGACTTCAACGAACATTTTAAAAAAATGGTCCAAGCGTTGTTGACTTATGCGCTTACCAACACATTTTGCTTGCACATTTAACTTCTTACGATAATCTATGAAATACGGCTAATCAGTAGGAAACAGTCTTACAAATTCTTTTAAAATTAACTACGAAAAGGACCGTATTTTAATCTGCAATCTATCTTTTGTATCAATAGAAGTTACGAATCCGAATTAATCTTCTGCGATAAATAGGCAGTTTAAAATCTGATGACATGAAACTGGCCATTTGTTTTTTTGAATCCTCTGGAAGTAAATGTAGCCGGCTGCTGAGAATGCCCTTTCGGCTTCACACTGGTCGGTTTTAGGGTCATTAAATAGTCATACATCATAGATAAATGTTCACCACGCACTCCTTCGGTCTCATAAACGCTCATTTCTTTTTTCAAGACCTTTTCGTAATCTAATTGACCACTTGGCTTTGGGTTTTGTTTATTAAAGTTCTCCTTCTCTCTTTTAAGTTGCATCTCAAGCTCTTGCTCTAAAGTCATTTCACACGAGTTCTGCGACAAGACATCACTTAGACCATTCTCTTCTAACTCCATGATGTCTTCATCTTCTTGCACCGGCTCTACAATATTTTGTTTATTTACACGTTTTAACAAAGTTTTCATCTCCTGCCGCATCACATTCTTTTTTGGCATAGGAAAGTAGACAGATATTTTTACTGCTTCTTCGTACTTTTTTGGATTTTTCAAGCACAAAAACGTACCAGTAACTTCGGAGAGGCGCCGTTCAACGCATACTACAACAGAACGGCAACGTCAACGCGCCGTTTTGAAAATGGCGGCAATTCGAAACTAAGCAATATAAATTTATATGTTTGCGGATCCGCATCGCTGGATCCAGCACTGTATGCTGGATCCAGCATGTTTAAAAAGGCGCTGGATCCAGCTGGGTTGCTGTATGCTGGATCCAGCAATTGCAATCCCTAGTTGTGTGTGTATTTACTGACTCAGATTGGTGCAGAAGCTTGTGATGTCTATATTTACAACCTGAGATTTGGCAAAGAGTTTTTGGATTACACGACCTATAGCTGTGAGAACCTTTTTTCAAGCACCGAGTGCAAACTTTTTCCTTACGGACCCAATTTAATTTTGACATAATGTCTAGATGACAAAATTTTTGACAGTTGTCAATCAAATGTGGTTGTTGACAATAAATGCAATTTGGTTTACTATTTACAGATTGTGGATGATTATTTACAGATGGCGAAGAACCTACGGCTGTGGTGCAAAACGATTTGTTTACTGGCCGTTCGGATAAGTAGGCTTCTGTAATTGCACCGAACTGTAGCTCTGTAGTTACTTCCTCCGCCAAAAAATCTGCAAGTAGCTCCAGCTTCGTACCCAAGCCCAAGTGAAAGCGGGTCTTTGCGTAGTCTTTCCACCGTGAACGCAGCGCGGGGGTCAACTTGAGTAGAAGTGTGTTAAAAAGTTCTGGTGACTCTAGGTAGGCAGTATGATCAAGAAATTTTATAACAGAAACGCAGCTGCGTACACGGCCGGCAAAGAACTGCAAATCCCTACCTTCAGTGTTGACCTTGGGCAGAGATCGGACAGCTGCAACCTCATGCAGTACAATCAGTTCAGGCCTACCATAGTGCAACTCCAAAACCGACAGAATTTCATTAGGGTCGTACGCTGTGGCTAGTAGGGCACCAACCGCATCTCGTGCTGGGCCAAACAACGCTGTATTTAAACGAGATATATTAGCAATAGAGCTATAAGACGGCGCAGAAGCGTCGTAGGCTCGTTTAAAGGAAAGCCAGTCGTATATTTTGCCATCAAAATGAGGCAAAGGCCTATCAGAATAATTATCCTTGCTATGAGCAAGATTTTGGATAGTTTCAGCTAATATTAGAAAGTCTGACGGAGTAGTATTTACCGCTGGAGCGCCGCAGCTCGGCTTCATCAACGCCGGGCCGGGCGCGCGGACAGGCAGGACGGGTTCCTGCGGGACACTGGGAGCGGCGGGCAGGAGGGTTGGGTCGAGAGGCGCGGCAACCTTAGAGGCGGAACGGCCGGGATGCGCAGGAGTAGGCGCATCCTGGGTGGCAGCTCCAGGTTGCACTAAAACAGGTACACAGGCAGATTTACCTGGGCGCGCAGGGGTAGGCGCGCCCAGAGTGGCAAACCTGCTGGTAAGCGAAGCTTGTTTTGGAGGCGCCGATTTCTCTAGCCACTCCGTGACGTCAACACGGCTACTGCGGAGACTGGAACCAGAACGGCTGGCACTGGCTTCAATGTGGGCGAGTTCCGCTTGAAGTTCAAGCTCACGCGCCACGGCTTCGGCAGCTTCTACCCGCGCTCTTTCCTCGGCGGCACGCACGCGTTCCTCTTCCGCGCGCGCTCGCTCTGCGTCGGCAGCTCTGCGAGCAAACTTAGCCTGCGCGGCGAGGGTGCGTGCACGAACTGTGGCCGATGAGCAGGATGACCCTGTAACAGTCGGCGGCCGCCGCGGGGGCGGTCGCGACTGGTGCGGGGTCGGGTGCGGCGGCGTGAGGAGAGCCCCGTATGGCTGCGTAGCCTCGGCCATACCCGATTTATTACCTTGCGCTTTTCTTTGAGCCCGAGTTATCATAGCTGGTAAGCGAAAAAATGAAGGGGAAAAATTTTGAATTTTTTTTTATAAATTTTGCCGGAAGAAGGACCAAAATGTTAGGAATCGGGATAGAAGAGGGATAAATGATACTCAGGCTCAAGGAAGGGAAAGCGATATAATAAAAAGAGGAATAAAGGAAGATACAGGATACAGGGATAGAAGAGACAGATGACAAGACGACAAACCATAGAAAAAAATAAAATTATAAAAACATAGACTTAAAAGGAGGCCGTTCGTAACATATGTAGTTGGCACTAATTCATTATTTTAGTTAGACAAATAACCTTCGTGAATTTTTATTTGATTTCGATTGTTTTTGACCATCCTAAATAAAAACACGTTGCACTTTTCAATTTTCTACACAAAACAATGAAAAATCTCAACAGATCCGGTTCCACAGTCGTCTAAAGCTGCGTCAGCGATACAGGAGCTTTAAAGCTTTCGGATTCAGATTCCATTGAAAAGTGGAGAGCAATAAGATCACTGGAAGTGCCGTCGTGGTCAAACCGCTGTTTTGTAGTAGGGTTAGTAGGATATTGACTATCTTGCAGATAAATAAGACTCAGATTGATATAAACTTGTTTATAAAATATAATAGAATAGTTTTTATTTGAAAGAAAGACTTACAAGCAGGAAAGACATAGGTACATAATGAAAGAGATACACAAATGGACAGATAGCTGCTTGTGCCCCTCTGACAAAAAGGCACCCGCTCAGCATGCATCAAGACCGCGCCAGGGCTTGTCTCGAAACTGATTTTGAGCGGGGGCCCTCTGTTGTCAGCAGGGGGGCGCAATGTACAGGAAGAGAAGAAGAAAAACAAGTTTATCTCTGGTGACGTGTAAATGAAGTATCTATTTTATTATTATTACTAATTGGTCTCGGTAACCCTTCGTAGTAAGCTAACATAACATAAAGCTTGTGTTAGCGTGTTCACCTCAAAACAGTCCAACGGGCGACTGGATTCGAACCCGCGATCCTCAGATCTTAATATTTCAATCTACTAATTTTATTAGTGCGTAAAATATTTTTATTTGTTTAAAAACTTCACTGCACACACAAAAAAGCGGTACAAAAAGCCGAAGTTAATGCCATGTGGCATTCTCTATCAGCTAACCTTAGGCAAAACAGAGAATATGAGTAGGCAGAGATATTCTGCTTGGTAAATTTTAATATTTCTAATACAAATAAAGATGGTTTCCCCATAATACCATTTTTCCATAGTTCATCCCTTACTGTTTTTTTTATTCCCATGACATTATTTTATTTTTATCCAAAACAGTGACGAGATGACCTTAGTAAGTGGAAGCAATAGCACAGTTCTCAGTCCGATAAAATTACTGAAACTTTCTCATAACAATTAACTTCTATTTGTCTTCATAACATGAAAATTAGATTACAAATGTACACATCATTAATAATAATTAAATCAAACAAATATCCAGTATCACGTACTGCTGAGCAGTTATTATAATTGCTGGGCCTAGATTCTGCCCCTTCAGCCAACCTACTCGTTTGGGAATGTGAATATTAATAACTGCCTGCCCTCTACAGTTGTGAGTTCGTATTCTCAAATCACCCGCTAATTTTCGTATTGACTTATGATCTTCACCTCATCAGAGTTCTATTTTTTCAACTGCTCACAAATCAGATGCTATGCATATTTTTTGTGTGAAGGTAGGTACATAATTTGTTTCAAAGATCATTGGACCAAATAGGTAGTACTAACTTCTTTTGCTTTCTCCATTCAATTCATGGTTCTTTCTACCAGCAACAAATCACAATCGATTGACTTTCTGAGTACACAATAAACCACTGTTTAAGTAATCCATTTCCAAGAGATTCATCATAAATTTACTGGTATTCATAACTTCTGCATTAATTTTATCATATTTTATATTCATATTCGATACTTTCGAGAAAATAAACAAATAGAAATCTATCGCTCTGTCATAGTATTACTACATTCAAGCATACCGAAGAGCAATGTCCAAACCCAAGATGTGGGTCAAGCTAGAGAATAGCAGCGTCAGGCGACGCCGCACGATCACGCCACCGCTGACACCGCAACTTACCGCGTCATCGGCGCGTTTTCCTTCAATATCTCATTTTTATAAAAATTACTTTTTATCTTACATCGATAGGGTCAACTAGGCTTAGCAACTAATTGTAACAAGTTTTATTTTAAATTAAATTTTATTAAATCATTTTGGTTTTTCTTTTGGAGCCTTCGGCTGTGACCTCTATAATTGGCGCAGTCGGTAGGATACTCAAGCCGCCTTGAGTGTAGATTCACTAGGAAATTCTCACATCGAGTTCCCGTGAAATCGCTACCGTCGCGAGCGAACGCGAGCGTCCTTGGGTATCCTGAACAAGAACCTGGAGTCCCGGCTGGAGGAGAAATCAAGACATCGATTCCAAAAGTACCAGAATGCAGTTTATGTAAGTACACCGAAACCATTTCTGTGTTGCTTCCTTCTTATTCCTTAGTTTCCTTAATTATTCACCATTTTTCATCCTAAGCAAACTACCCCTAGTGGGCCTGCTCGATCTAGACAAGCCCGTAGGTTAGATTTAGATACGAATAGGGATATTAGTGTAGATTTAGATAATTCATTTGTTAGCCTAGACGATTCAGGGAGCTCAGTTGTTTCCGCAATGGCAGATGTCGAAACTATCTATAAAGCCTTGCGTTTAGTCCCAGATTTTGACGGTAATTCTCATGTTTTACCCCGATTCATCCACCTGTGCGATCAGATCGCGGCCGAGTATACTCAACAAAATCCGGCCAACGCATTAGCAAATCTATGTCTCGTAAATGGCATATTAAATAAGATTACTGGACCAGCCGCGCGAATAATAAATTCAAACGGCATAACTGAGGATTGGAATAGTATTAAAATTGCACTAATTAATAATTTTTCTGACCAAAGAGATGAGACCGCTCTTTATAATGATTTAATGTTAGCTACTCAAGGGAACAGCTCGCCCCAGGAATTTTATGATCATTGTACTAATTTATTCAGCACAATCATGACTTATGTCACCTTACATGAAAGTATTCCAACTACAATCGAAGCTAAACGCGATCTCTATAAGAAGTTAACGATGCAAGCTTTTGTCCGTGGACTCAAAGAGCCCTTAGGGTCCCGTATAAGATGCATGCGTCCTGATAGTGCTGAAGAGGCCCTACAATTTGTGCAAGAGGAATTGAATGTGATGTATCTTCAGAATCGTAACGACTCAGTAGATAAAAAACAACATATTGCACAATTATTAAAACCTACACAATCTGCCCCGACTTTGCCCGCGTTTAAACCATTCAATTTCCCTTCACAGGCCACCCTTGTGCCTAATTCGAAATATTCACAATTTCAAGTAAAACCAAATTTTTATACTCAACCTAATTATCCCGTTTCTTACAAGCCTAATATAGGAATGCCATCGCGCACGCAACAAATTTTCCGTGCAACGCCGCCAAATTATAATGCGACCCAAAATAGGTTTCAAATGCCGCCGCGAAATAATCAACCTCACCCAGGCCCTAAGCCTATGAGTGGCGTTAGTCACTACGCTACTAGAGAACGACCTAGTTTCGGTCAGCTATCCGGTCACGATTGGCGTAAATACGGTAACCCGCCGCCATCTAATTATTTTAAATCTAGAGAGATGAACATGAACGAATGTGCTGACTATTATGATAGTTATTACCAACCTGAATTTTATTACTATAATGAGCCCGCAGACAATAACTTTTTAAGCTATCCCGAATACTGTGACATGGAACTTCCTTATTACAATATGCACAATGAGCCATCATATGAGAGGGCCCCAGCCAGCTCATATATTGAGCCTGAGCCATCTACAAGCACAGCTCAAGAGCAGGATTTTCACAGTCGCGAAATATCACGCACTGTAAAATAGAATTAAATATGCAATGTCAAAGACAGCTTCCTTTTATACAAATTTCAGAGCCGCCCTTAAAACTCTTAATTGACACGGGCGCAAATCAGTCATTTCTTAGCCCAGAAGCTGTAGACAAATTTTTCAGTAACGTTCCATTAAACTTTGACCCCTTCGAAGTTACTAATGTGCACGCTACTACGCGTAATAATTATTCAATAACTCTCCCATGTTTTAAGGAGTTCCAAGAGTATGAAAATTACATTAAAATGTATGTGTATAAGTTTCATAATTTTTTCGATGGTCTGATCGGATTAGATCTTTTAGAACTATGGGAAGCTAAAATTGACCTTAAAAATAAACAGCTAATTACTCGTAACTCAGTTAACCAGATCTCTATGTATAATTCTAGAAACGTAAACCTGTTTGAAGACGTTATACCCGCGAATTCCAGTAAGTTACTCAGAATCCCGATTAACATACACGACGGTGACGCTTACATAAATGAGCAAATGCTATCAAATTGCGTAATAAATGAGTGCCTGACTACAGTAAAAAATAACCGCGGCATTCTTGAGATTATAAATCCCACTCCGCATGACGTAATATTTTCTATGGACCGTGCCGTTCAAGCAGAAGCGTATAATATCGAGTGCATACGAACTGGGTTAGATGCTACGAGCCCTATGTGTGCTACGGAAAACTTACGTCACATCTATGCTACGGAAGGCTTACGTCACAATGATGCTACGGATAGTAAATGTACAGATAAATCGAACTGTGCTACGGACTCTAATCGTGCTACAGACCACACACGTCACTCATATACTACGGATAATTATGTGCATAAATTAAACAATGCGAAATTACCTAGCCGCGCTACGGACGTACTCAATCGCCTACGTACGAACCACTTAAATCCGGAGGAGCGCGCCAATTTACAAACACTCTGCGCTAAATATGCCGATATTTTCTATATAGATGGGGAAGCCCTAACCTTTACTAATAAAATAAAACATCAAATTAAGACCACAGATGAGCTGCCCATTTATACAAAAAGCTACCGGTATCCATACATCCATAGAAATGAGGTTAAAGACCAAATAAATAAGATGTTAAGTCAAGGTATCATTCGACCTTCAGCTTCGGCCTGGAGCTCTCCCATATGGATAGTTCCTAAGAAAGCTGACGCTTCGGGGAAGCCCAAATGGCGCTTGGTCGTCGACTTCCGTAAATTAAATGAAAAAACTTACGATGATAAGTATCCCATTCCGAACATCAATGATGTCCTTGATAAATTAGGCAACTGCCAATATTTTTCAACCCTCGACCTTGCAAGTGGGTTTTATCAAGTAGAGATGCACCCTGATGACATTCCCAAAACCGCGTTCAATGTAGAGAACGGGCACTATGAATTTTTACGTATGCCGATGGGCCTAAAGAATTCTCCTTCTACATTTCAACGTGTGATGGACAATGTCCTTAAAGACCTTCAGAATACTGTCTGCCTAGTATACCTTGATGACATCGTCGTCTTCAGCACCAGCCTACAGGAACACATGGTTAACCTTGAAAAGGTCTTCTCAAGATTACGCGATTCAAATTTCAAAGTCCAAATGGACAAGTCAGAATTCCTCAAATTAGAGACTGCTTACCTTGGGCATATCATCTCTAGAGACGGTATTAAACCGAATCCCGACAAAATTGACGCTATCCAGAAATATCCGTTGCCAAGGACATCTAAAGAAATCAAGCAATTTCTAGGTCTCGTTGGTTATTATAGAAAATTCATACCGGATTTTGCGCGTATTACTAAGCCTCTTACTCAATGTCTCAAGAAAGGTAGGAAAGTTATTGTAGATTCCTCATACACCGACTGTTTTGAGAAGTGCAAACAACTCTTAACAAACGATCCAATCTTACAATACCCAGACTTCACGCGAGATTTCATCTTAACTACAGATGCCTCTAATGTGGCCCTAGGCGCGATCCTATCTCAAGGAACTGGTGGTACAGATAAACCAGTTTGTTACGCGTCGCGTACTCTTAACGAAAGCGAGATGAACTACAGCACTATCGAAAAGGAGCTACTTGCGATAGTATGGGCGACTAAATATTTTAGGCCTTATCTATTCGGACGAAAGTTCAAAATCATTACGGATCATAAGCCATTACAATGGATTATGAACCTTAAGGAGCCGAACTCACGTTTGACTAGATGGAGACTCAAACTATCTGAGTATGATTTTACTGTAGTTTATAAAAAAGGGCAATCCAATACCAACGCCGATGCTCTTTCGCGAATCGAGATACACAATGAGGAAACAGATTCCATGGCCGTCAACGCGTCTGAACGACCGCCATCTGTAGCTAATTCATCAACAGTATCCGCGCATACTAGTAGAGAAAACCCTATACTTGAAATTCCAATAGTAGATGAACCGTTAAATAAATTTCATAGGCAGATCGTAATATCAGTAGTAGGTGATATCAAGAAACGTCCCACAACTTCCAAACCATTCGATACTCATACAAGAACCGCTGTACAAGTATCCCAATCAAATTTAGAAAGCGATATCGTTAATCTAATCAAAGAATACGTCAACCCAAAAGTAAAAACTGCTCTATTGATAAATCCCCCATTAGCAATGTATGACATCATACCAATTATTCAAAATACGTTTAAAAATTCAGCAATGCACTTAGTACTAACTAAAACTGAAGTCGAGAACGTGAGAGAATATCTCAGGCAACAGGAGATAATAAAACAATATCACGATGGTAAAACCAATCATCGTGGTATAAACGAATGTCACTTGGCTTTATCTCGGCGTTACTACTGGCCTAAGATGAGGGATGAGATCAGCAAATTTATAAATAGCTGTACTATCTGCGGACAAGCCAAGTACGATCGTAATCCAATAAAACCTAAGTTTAACATCGTTCCTCCTGCTACCAAACCATTCGAAATTGTACACATAGATTTACTCAGCATTCAAAGCGAGAAATATTTAACCATAGTTGATGCGTTCTCCAAATATGCTCAAGCATACCATATTCGAGACGGTACAGCCATCAGCATCTTACAGTCGCTCTTAAAATTTTGTACACATCACGGGTTGCCACTCACTATAGTTTCAGATAATGGTACGGAATTCACGAATCAATTATTCAGTGAATTCGTAAATCTTCATAAAATAAACCATCATAAAACCTTGCCTCACTCTCCGAACGATAATGGTATAGTAGAGAGATTTCACTCTACGTTACTAGAACATCTTAGAATACTTAAATTAAAATGCAAAAGCGAGGACATCGTTAACCTTGTCCTCTATGCGATCTTGGCTTACAATAGTTCTGTCCACAGTTTTACCAAATGTAGACCGTATGACATCATCACTGGGCATTTTGATCCGCGAGATCCGCTCGATTTAGATTTATCCAAACATTTAATGCAACAATACGTACAGAATCATAGAGATCAGATGAAGTTAGTTTATGAAACTATAAATGAATCAACTCTTTCTACTCGTACTAACATGATGACTAATATTAATAAAGATCGCAATCCTGAAATAGAGTATCAGCCACATCAACGCATTTTCATTAGGAACCCACTAGCAGATCGTCAAAAATTAGCCCCTAGGTATAGTCACGATACCGTATTAGCAGATCTGCCTATACATATTTATACATCGCGAAAACGCGGTGCCGTCGCTAAAAATCGCCTTAAAAGAGTACCAAAAAGTGCCCAATTGTTGCAGGGTGCTACTGGTCCTGACTGCTCCTTTGATGACATCCCAAGGGATGACTCAGGAGATAACACTTGAGAGTCTCGACGAAGGTCCCNACCATAGTTGATGCGTTCTCCAAATATGCTCAAGCATACCATATTCGAGACGGTACAGCCATCAGCATCTTACAGTCGCTCTTAAAATTTTGTACACATCACGGGTTGCCACTCACTATAGTTTCAGATAATGGTACGGAATTCACGAATCAATTATTCAGTGAATTCGTAAATCTTCATAAAATAAACCATCATAAAACCTTGCCTCACTCTCCGAACGATAATGGTATAGTAGAGAGATTTCACTCTACGTTACTAGAACATCTTAGAATACTTAAATTAAAATGCAAAAGCGAGGACATCGTTAACCTTGTCCTCTATGCGATCTTGGCTTACAATAGTTCTGTCCACAGTTTTACCAAATGTAGACCGTATGACATCATCACTGGGCATTTTGATCCGCGAGATCCGCTCGATTTAGATTTATCCAAACATTTAATGCAACAATACGTACAGAATCATAGAGATCAGATGAAGTTAGTTTATGAAACTATAAATGAATCAACTCTTTCTACTCGTACTAACATGATGACTAATATTAATAAAGATCGCAATCCTGAAATAGAGTATCAGCCACATCAACGCATTTTCATTAGGAACCCACTAGCAGATCGTCAAAAATTAGCCCCTAGGTATAGTCACGATACCGTATTAGCAGATCTGCCTATACATATTTATACATCGCGAAAACGCGGTGCCGTCGCTAAAAATCGCCTTAAAAGAGTACCAAAAAGTGCCCAATTGTTGCAGGGTGCTACTGGTCCTGACTGCTCCTTTGATGACATCCCAAGGGATGACTCAGGAGATAACACTTGAGAGTCTCGACGAAGGTCCCGGACTACTACCATTTCGGCTTGGCACAACAAGGCTTACCACACACTACCATACCTTTATCCAATTTATAGATCTACAAGATATCGATAGCAAGATTTATCAATTACAGGATCAATTAATAGATTTTAAAAATAGAATGAATAATGATACTTTCTTACTTTATGAACTCCAAATAGACTACCTATCTTCGAAATTAATAAAAGTGATAGGTCATATAGATACCTTAAAACCGCATCGTACAAAGAGAGGTCTCATTGATGGATTAGGTTCAGTAGTTAAAAGTATAACTGGAAATTTAGATAATACAGATGCTATAAAATATGAGAACGCTATTAAAATCCTTCAAAAAAGTAACAATGAAATAGTACACGAATTTAACAATCATGTCAGTCTTAGTAAAGAATGGATGGTCCAGCATTCTAATGTAATAGATAAATTAGTTGAGAACCAAATTAAGATAAATGAAACATTAGAGTTAATTTTAGATAATGAAGCACATAAAGAATCTAGCCTCTTAAAATATGCAAAATTTGCCCAGCATCTCGTTATTATAACAGAGAATATCGACGATGTATTAGAAGAGTTGGCTAGAATTGAAAACATATTAGCTTTTATTCATGCTTCCACCTCACATCATTCGATGATAAGCATAGATATATTAAGCCATATGGTTCAAAGATTAATTAATATCTACGGTAGAGAACAAGTACTAGATTTAGACCTCCGAGAATATTATGATATCATTCGACCAGGTTACTATTACTCAGATAAAAAGATAGTTATAATTTTTAAAATACCTATATTTTCTAAAGACAATTTTGATCTATATAAATTATCAATGGCACCTAATAAGAACAAGCAGGCCCTAGTCCCTCCTTATCCCTTAATAGCAACTAACAAGAAAGGTTTTGTGTACATAGAGGCTGAATGCCCGAAGTATAACAACTGGTATCTCTGCGAAGAGAAGATGGACCATCAACTACGCCAAGTACCGGACTGCATCCAGAATCTTATAACGAAGCAATATATCGATAAATCCTGCGAGTTTGCCACCGTGTCCTTATCAAGAATAGCAATGGAAGAACTTGACGAAAAACACTACGTGATATCCTTCCCTAATAATACAAGGATACATACCGTATGCGGAAAACAAGATTACGATGTCCTCAACGGCACTTACTTGGCAACTATTCCCGCAAACTGCTTCCTGTATACTCCCGAGTTCACGATCACTAACAGTAATGATCAAGTCAAAGGTCAACCCTTGAAGATAATGAAGCTAACATATGACACCGAGTCGCTATCCAGAGATAAACCTCACATTCATCTGAATTCTATCGACCTGAGAAAGCTACACGAAGCTCAACAAAAGGTGATAACGCAACCAGCCATGCAGCAGCTGGAGCAATCGCTATGGGAACCTGCCATCTATCACACGACAATCCCTCTGTACATCATTATACTATGCGCACTACTAACACTCGTCATTTTCCTGATCATGAAACGTTGTAAGATATTTCAACGCAAGCCCGAAAAATCACCCCATAAGGAGAAAAATTACGAAGAAATCGAGACACCTGCAGCACCGATGCAGCATCCGTCACTATTTTCTCAACTCAAAGTTCAAAAATAGCTGACGATCTGAGGGGGGAGGTGTCATAGTATTACTACATTCAAGCATACCGAAGAGCAATGTCCAAACCCAAGATGTGGGTCAAGCTAGAGAATAGCAGCGTCAGGCGACGCCGCACGATCACGCCACCGCTGACACCGCAACTTACCGCGTCATCGGCGCGTTTTCCTTCAATATCTCATTTTTATAAAAATTACTTTTTATCTTACATCGATAGGGTCAACTAGGCTTAGCAACTAATTGTAACAAGTTTTATTTTAAATTAAATTTTATTAAATCATTTTGGTTTTTCTTTTGGAGCCTTCGGCTGTGACCTCTATAATTTGCATCATAATTTTATCTCTATTTAATTACAAAAACAATAATAAATAATAATTTTTAACATACCCAGATTTCTTTAAAATATGGCAATCAAACCCCTGGGGTTTATTTGTGACAAATGAATTCACATGGAAATTGATGTTTAACTCGAACAATAGAACATAGGTGCTTTAGTTCTGTTTTTTTGGATTCAGTGGAGACAAGTATTCACATAGCAGGTTTCAAGACTCCATCGGGTACAGAGCGATTTGTTCATACAACAACTCGCTTAACGCTCGACGCGCGTTCAAATTCAAGGTATTTCAATGTTTTTATAAATTTATCACTTCACTGCACTTTAGAACACAAAATAACACCAGATTTGTTTACTAAAGTCATTAAAAAATAAATTAAAACCATTAAAACAGATCGATGCTTTCCTTTTTTACCCTCCACGGAAAAACGCGGCAAAAGTGACATTTCGCGCTTTTTTATTCTTTCTTTTTCAGGAAAAAGGCAAAGGCATAATATACCATACTCCACGAAGTCCGTGACATTTGAATTTAATTTAAAGTTTAAAAGTATACTCGTAGTTGGTGAAATAATAAAAACAAAACAATAAGCAATATGACGTCACGCCTCCTTGAAAAAATTAATGAAAAAGAAACTCACGTATTATGGAACTCGCAGATCTGCTTGAAGTTGGAGAACAGCAGTTCCCTGTTGTCGAACACGGCCTTGGGCGTGGTGGCCTTGTCCATGGGCTTCATGTAGCGGGACACCACCTGCAGCATGTCGCGCCCGAACTCCTCCTCCGTCTCGATCAGCTCGCGGACCACGGCTCTGAGGAAAGCGAAAGTATTTTTTGAAATAACAGTTCATCTGTGATGAGGTTAGGAAAGAACAATAAAATTGAGCCATGAACCCTGATTATTTTAGCTCCAATGACAAAAGAGGTTTTCACATCACTTCCATCGTCAAACTAAGACATGACACTTCATTTTCCCGCCAAAAAGTCTGAACTTTTTTTCTTCTTTCAAATAAGACTTCGTGCGGTTTGCACATTGCCAGTGTCGAGTTGAATTTGGAACGTCAAAATTCGAATAAAAAGAACCTCGTATTGTCTTTTAATAAGGCAAAGGTGTGAGTGAGACATACAGCTAATTAATAAGTTTATAATTTATTAATTTTATATCATTTGATCAATCGATCACTTTGGGGACCCACAGAAAAAAACAGCCATTGCAAACGCGCGACGAACGAGCGTCCAACTTTGTAAAAACACAATTAGTACACTAAGGCCGAGTTGCTTGTTTAACTTTAACAAACGTCAAAAATCTGTCAAACTCCATACAAAAAGCTCCAGTTATTGTTAAAGTTACCGTTAAAGTTAGGTGGTGCAACTCAGCCTTAGTGATTGTTCTGTGATACGAGTATTAGGTATGTACTTCAATCTAAATATTATATCGTTGGGCGAAATTCCCAGCGGTATTTTCAGATATTTAATGATGAAATATGTGGTGTCAAGAATTCATTTGTACTGAAATAATTCAAATGATATAACGTTTCGACCTTGTTTATTAATTACTTGATGAAAATGGTCTTGTCACATTAAAGTGAAGACCAACAGTGACGACAGATTAATCGCTTTAAAGCTTTTTTGACTCACGTAAGCTCATTTGACTGGCTGGTTCGGTGGGTGAGCTTCCACTCAATGATTGGCAAAAGTATAGAGGCAAACGAATTATGATTCAATATAGAAAAGTGGAAGCAAATAAGAGCACAAAAAATGATCTTATCCTGAACCATGCTATATATGTAGCTTTTCAAGACACGTATGTAAAAGTACCTAAGGCACCTTTCTTTTATTTTGAAAATAGCCCATCTATTGTATTGACATTGGCGACGACTTACGTGCGTCTCAAACTAGACACATGTCTTGACTACAACTAGTACCTTGATGCTACAGCCTATTTACTTAACTGCCTATTATGTTTCTATCTTTTCCCTTAGTTTTTCAGAAGGCTGTAAATAATACTGACAAGAAATTGGCCACCATTTTTATGGTTTTCTACTAACTTTGATCAGTCATTTCTAGTCGTCAGTTCTTTATATTTTGCAAAGGCGACGTATTGGCGAAGACATTTATAAAAGCGATATATTATCAGGGTATTTGCTAGCCCTGAGTCAGAGGGATTATATGCGGACGGGACGCCAAGAGGTGGGCGTGGGCGGCATGGGAACGTGAATGAAATTAACTATTTAGAGATCAAATAAAGACTATTTTGTTATACCACCTAGTTTCTGAAAAATACCAATACCAAAGCAAGTTTAGTTACAGGAAAAAAGTATCACTAGTGTGTACAACGACTCTTAAAAGAAGCCTCTAAAGAAATACACAATTAGTTTAGAGGATCTCAGAAGAAAGAACACGGCTAAATCGGCAGATCTAGTCAAAAGTTTTATAGAGAGTGTATTTTCGGTATAATAGAATTGTCAAACTCTTTCTGAAATCTCTAGCCTGGAAGTTTAAAAGCAATTAAAGCAATTTTAAAGATTTTTTGTCAGTCTAGATTTAAAATAAGACCAAATACTACTTTATAGTTAGTGCCGTAAGACGCTGTTAGACTATGGTGCTGCTGAATGATGATGGATGATTCAAGTTTGTAGTAAAGGAAGTCATCAAGAATTTTCCTAATTGGACGTCCGACGAATTTGTCAAGCCGTTTCTGGACACAAGAGTATGTAGTCATTCTGACACCTTTTGGAACAGATGCGCAGACGCCGGCAACTAGACGCGGCGAGTAATTGCCGTGATTAATGTACGAAAACCGCCGGTTAAGATTAATATCCGTGCATGTGCAGTGGTTATTTTGAAGCGTGATGCATTTGCAGGTGTAGGGAGACAACTTGCAACTGCTTTCAGAAATGCTTATTGATTTTAGATGAATACTGAACCATCAAATTCTGTATAGAGCTTTCATAGTTTCATCGTGTTAATGTGATTAATACACCATAGAGAGCTTCCTAGGAATTTTATAGGATTCCAATATTGTATTAGGAAATGTATAAAACTGAGCGGCACAAGCGCGGTCGTGTGATCGGGTGCCCCTCAGTACGCCTAAAATTTCATTTAGACAAACCACATTGACCGATACTTATACTTTTAACTCACAACTATTATTGTTTAGTCTGAAAGTTGTTTTCGCACTATTATACTTTGGCTGAAAAAAATATTTGCCTATTGGCATACCTTTCTTTCGGCATCACGCTGAAGTATTGGAAAACCCTAATTTTAACATCTCTTTTATTAAACTATTATTGACATGAAGGTTTTAGTACTCCTGTAGCTGGATAACAGAGTCTCGGTTAGGTTAGGTTAGACTTGCGACCTTACACATACCTACCTACACAGCGGCCGCGGCGCGGTAGCGCCACTTACGTTTGGGAGAAAAAAAAGAAATCTTAATTACATTTCCGATTGCTGTTTAGGAGATGTGTAAGTTTCCTAGGAAATGTGTCTAATATAATTTACATCACACATTTCCGGGTGATTTTAGGACTTGTGCGCGGATCCTGGGAATTGTATGCAGTGACGGATTTCATACATTTCCTGTAACATATACACCTTTAAAAGTGTACCGTGTCAATCTTTCATGCATGCAGTGTTTACCGTACTATTATTGTGCACTTAGTTCTAAGTTATTGTTATCTAATTTTTTGTAAGCATTGGTGTAACAATTATTGGTAAACCAAATAAATAAAATAAAATAAAATAAAATAAAAGATATTAGAAAAGTGCGTGCGCGTGTAATAGTTTAGAACTTTTTTACTGTGCAATATGGAGCTGTGTACGAAGGTCTGGGGATCAGGTATGTATTAGTGCATAATAAAACCTGAGTAGTCAAAAAAAATTTAAACTCTTAATCCGGAAATTCTGGATGAGATTCTCAGGTTTTGCAGGGCCGAATAACCTGAACTATCCGAAAAGTACTAAGTTATTTAAATAATAACATGCAATGGGCACGTGTCTCCTGGCAAAAGCATTAGAGATGAGTTCATTTTCAAAGAACACATTTTTAAATCACTTTTTAGCAACTATTAAATTATCAATATTTACGAGCATTAGAGATTTAGAGATGAGGTCATTTTAAAGGAACATATTTCTATGAAATTATAGATATTCCATTCAACTCGGAACAGAGTGACGTCACTGCAGTATAGTGTATGAAATAATATAATATGCCTTATTTAGGGAGTCACAGACAAAACCTAGTTAACTTTTATCCAATAACCAAGGTGCTTTTTGTTCGGACATGATAATAAATTAGACGACTGGCACCCGATCAGGTGGTGGTGAAACAGATACTAATGGCAGCAAGCTTGGCTTGCATCGGCTTATTTATCACCAGCGCAGCCCCGGCCAAGAAATATCGGCATTTATCACCGCATTAATGTGAGAGGTTTACTGTTACAACAATATTGTGCGACAAATTATTGGAGTGGTTAATTTATGGGGAATTCCACCGGTGAATATGGCAACGTTGCCAGCCGAAATACCTATTAGCATTTTGCTCATGTCCATAGACGAGCAGATCATTGAAAATGTAATTGTTTCAGTTAATAGATTATTAGTTACTAAAATTATTTTGAACGACACGAGATTTGTAGAGACGAGTATTTTAAACTATGATGTCAATGAGCAAAATTATATTTAGATTATAAAAAGTTTTGCTACGAACAGCTAAACAACTTTTAAGCGTTTAGCTTTGTTCAGTGTTAATTATTAATAAACTTCTTAAGACAACTGTGTTGTTCCAATTTGTCCAATTGTTTCCATATTTGTTTCTTATTTAATTTGAGAGCTGACTAACAAAAGAATGATAAATGGGACGCAACAAAGTGAGCTTTGCCAATAACACAACAAAGGGTTGCTTTGTTACCTTTAAATAAAGCTCAGGAATAACGCGATTATTTGTACAGGAGTACAGTCTGACACGAAGTACATTATAATTCTGTTGCCTGACGCGGAAGGCCATAAGGACGCCCGATGACGGTCTGATGTCGCTAACCTGAATAACTTGGTATTTCATTGCGTACTTGCGATAAATTCCCCAAAAAACAACCCTGTACCCGTTTAAAGAAGGAATCACTTGAGGAAGGAAGGATTGAGTGACAAGCAGATTTTGAGAAGCTTTGACGAGTGTTGTCTGCGCTAAAAATCGGGACAGGGGTAATCCCCTGTGTGTAATGAATGTCAATGAATTAAATTAATTGAGTTTTTTAAGTCCCAAATCAGGATAAATAAGGATGTCTATTAACAAAAAAAAAACATGTATGCAACCATATGTAATCTATCTCTTAAGTCAGTATCTATTCAATTCAATTCAATTATTAGGGATCGTCACAGCTTTGGAGATTTTCTAAAAGAAATTGACCGATGATGATGATATTCATGATCCGAATTCAAGATTTGTAATAATTCGTATAACCCAAAAACATGTAAACTCTTTTTAAACACGCACTATGGAGCGAAATTGAGATTTATGGACATAGCGATTTTTTTCACAATTTCTATTTGAAAAAAAATACCTATCGATAGGTTACGTTATTCTGATGAATAAATGCTTCACAAGTTTGTCTCTAAAACCAATAGTTTGANTTAAATCATTTTGGTTTTTCTTTTGGAGCCTTCGGCTGTGACCTCTATAATTCATGCAATAAAATAATTTGAATTTGAAAAAATAAAAGACAAAGGTAATAAACATGCCTTTGTCGGAGTAGCGTAGTGCCAGAGTAACGTAATGTCGAAGAAACGTTTGTTGAAGTCAAGTTAGTAGATTTTGAAGGTGAGTGAGAATCTCTTTATGGCTCGAGGCACTAACTAGTGTCTTTTCTAGCTGCTCATCTGCATGTCCAGAATAGTCACGTGCATATTCACAGCTTAATTTTCACTACCATTCAGAATTTCAGTCTAAACTATGCTGCTATTTTGTGAGGCCTTTAGCAAGTCTCTTCCATGCAATCGTCAGTACGTTAGGCTGTATGTATTTTTTTTTTGAGAAACCCTATTTTATAGCTAAAAAAATGCTAAAATGTTTACATTGTCTCGTGATTTTGGTTTTGCTGTATGCACTCCAGTAGTAATGGTAGTCGTGTGCAGTGCGTGATCTGTCTTATAATGACGAATGCAATGATCTTTTTTTGTTTTAACAACAGTTTTAACCAATTATTTTTTGTATTGCTCTTTTTAACAAAAATGTGAACTCTATGCCCTGCGTACACGCCAGTAACGCGTACAATAATGAAATACCTGTTTCGAGGAGTACCTGTTAATTAAATTCGTATTTTAGCTAGGACACCGGACTAATTTGACGGATGTAACGCGAGCAGGACAGCGGGCGAGCTCGTGCATTGCTAACGAGTGGTATTTCTCGATTATACTCACGCTCCGGTATCTTTGTTTTAACAGTTTTAACAGTCTATTTAAAGAAAATAGCAGGTGTAAAGAATTAAATTAATTTCATATGTTTTTTCACCTTCTATCCATAAAATGTACCATGCCTACGGGACTGTACAAAATGGCATTCACGCGTGTTCGTTGCGCGTCCGCTACAAATTCGCTGCTCATACGTGACGTGTTCGTTGCACGCCCACTCCGCTTTGAACGCTCGCAAACCGCTAGTATGTCGAAGAGAATTATCATTTTACTACTTTCTTATTTAAATCTGTGTTATATATTTTTTTATATTTGAGACGTTTATTAATAATTTATCTTTTAATTAAGTTAGTATTTTAGCTAGAACATCGGACTAATTTGACGGATGTAACGCAAGCAGGACAGCGGGCGAGCTCGTGCATCGCAAACTAGTGGCATCAGTAACAGTTTTAGTAGTTTATGTAAAAGAAATTAGCAGATTTGTAGAATAAAATCAATTTCATATGATTTTTACCTGCTATTCATGAAATGTTCCATGCCTAGTTTGTACCGGACAGTACAAAATGGCGTCCACGCTGCTATTCGCGGCGATCACGTTGCGCCTCCGCGACAAATTCGCTGCTCATACGCGACGTGTTCGTTGCGCGCTCACGAACGCTCGCAAACCGCTAGTATGCCGAAGCACATTTTTATTTTACCTACTACTTTCTTATTGAAATCTGTGTTATATTTTTTTATATTTTAGACATTTATTAATAATTTATCTTTTAATTAAGTTAGTATTTTAGCTAGAACATCGGACTAATTTGACGGATGTAACGCAAGCAGGACAGCGGGCGAGCTCGTGCATCGCTAACGAGTGGCTCCTCCCGATTCTGCATATTCACGCTCCGGTATCTTTGTTTTAACAGATAATAATGTAGCACGTAAGTTGGTTAAAACTGTACTGTATATCCTCTTTGAGTTCGTTACATTTATGCGGGTTGTAGACCAAGAGGTACGCTTAGATTGAGATGAACCAGCAAATTTTAGCAAGTAGGCCTTTAAAAACACGTTTACACGTTCCAGCATTAACCAAAACCATACCACTGCTTTGGGACAACAAATGGGCGGGTGCTGAGAAGAAGCAGTCCAAGAAACTCAGTCATACTTATCTTGCAAAGCTGACGCAGTTTTCAAGTGTTTGCACAGTTTGCAGTCTACACGCAATAATGGAAAACTGTCAGCTACCTATGCCAGCTAACCTAAGGCTGAGTTGCACCACCTTATTTTAACCGTAACAGTAACAATAACCGGTGTTTTTTGTATGGAGTTTGACAGATATTGACGTTTGTCAAAGTCAAAGTAAGATGGTGCAACTTAGCCTAAATCTTACTTAGCTTAAATCTTGGCAGTTACTGTAATTTTTACATTTGTATTTGTATTGGTTTAGCGTGATTTGAGCTTTGTAGGATACCTAAAAGAAATACTTATTGTTTTCAGACGCAGACATATTATTGCTTTGGATTTAATGTAATATTACTTTTTGTCATATCCTTTTTAACTATGCAATGACTAATTAAACAACGAAAACCTTTTCTTTTTAGCTGCATCCAATTCCAATAAAATAATACAATCTTCTGTTTCAATATTGTAAATAACAATAGAAATCTTGAATTACGTGTCACCCATTAGTGCATAACGAGCTGCAGTACAAAGAGAAATCTAATCACAACCGTCACCGCCGTAGAAATTCAATAAAACGCATTTCGCTTTGACAACTTCGCATGCGGATCTCTCCGGTATAAAGCCGGTCTCGAAAAACGACCCCGATCCAGTGCGTTGGTTTACTAGTCTCTTTTGTAGGCTTTTCTGAGCTAACGAGCTAGCGGACTAAGCCGCACGCATTATTACGAGGACGTAGCTATCTGTAGTGAGAATTTTACTTAGTTTTTTTGAACTAACGAGCTAGGGCATCGGCTGGCACGCATCACAGTGCCTACATTGAGAATGCATCGCCGAATGGCTAGCATGTAGTATTACGGAATCAGTTCTTGTACCAAACAATTCCAACTTGTATTTGTAAAGGTGATTTGTATATTTCTTAAATTTGCGAGTTTTCATTTACATATTAAAATAGTTAACACTACAACTTATGAAAGGTGAAAATAAAATCAATCCAAAATCCGAAATATTAAGCCAATAGCTTTTGCCGCTGCATAAACTGCGATCCGATCAATGGTTCTCGAATCATTACAGCGCCTACACCGAGAATGCATCGCTGAATGACCACCTTTAATGCGATGCCAGACCTCTCGTAAAGAAATTAAAGAATCGGTTCCTGTACCAAACAATTTCAATTTTCTCGAAGGGAACTGGAATAAGACAAGAAACTCATTTACTTCAAGTAACACAGATTAAATACATTTTCGCGACCTAGAATTCGGATTCAGATTGTTTGAATTTGCGAGTTTTCATTTACATTTTAAAATACATACTTCACTTTCTACATAATTGACTTACAAGATGAAAATAAAATCAATCAAAAATGTGAAGCCAACAGCTTTTTCGCTGCATAAACAGCGATCCGATCAATGGTTCTCGAATCATCACAGCGCTACGTCGAGAATGCATCGCTGAATGGCCTGCCTTAATGGACGCGGTGCAAAATCCGACGCACGAGAGGTATTCGGTAATCCGCGGCCCGGTAAGTAGAAGGGATTAAGGAGGTTTATACGTAGTGGGAAATTAATGGGGCTGATGAGGCAGGCTTTAAGATGGGATCACGTTTTGGAAAGCGAAGGTGACCCCGCCTGATGGATGGATGATTTCATAATTTGAAGCCGATGGATAAATCCATCAAAGTTGAATCATATAAATGTTAAATATTGGATTGCACTAAACTCTACCTCACAGGTTCTGTGCAGATTAGTGTAGGAGTGAGACACTAAATATGGTCAGGATGGTCACATTGGTCACCCATCCATTATAAGCCGGGACATAAGTTGCTTCTCTATAGTAAACTAAATCTAGCAGTCAATAATTTTAAAATAGTTACGTAGGTATAATACGTCTAAATACACTAGTCATCTCTCTAACCTAAAACTAAAAATAAGAGACATTTAAAACGTTTATGAACCTGCTTAAAGAAGCTTTGGAAAACTCAGAATAAATCAAGCTACACTCACACAGGACAACGTCCCACATTCGTACAGAGATAATCTACCAAGTGAAGTGCTTACACGTTGCAAACGTGTAAACGTTTACAGGTACGTGTACCTGAACACAATCGATACGAATGCGATCGGCGATCGCATTGTGGCGGTGTGTCCCGGCACTTATCTGCGGTGACCGATCGCTGAACATTCCCCAAGTAGCCGCATGCAACACAAAGGTTTAAAATGCATTGTTGAGTTTGCTAGGGGTTATTTAGGGCGAGGAAGGACCGTGAGCCAAGCCAGTGGTCGATAGAGTGTGCGTTTAAAAATAGTGTTAACCAACTACTTTTGAAAGATTTTGACTTTTTGAGTCAGTGGTTTCAATTCGCTTTTCGAAGTTCCAGTGCCGCATGAAATAATACAATCCATGAATCAAAAAGGGTAAAGTATTCTTAAATATAATTTTTTGGAACACAAAATAATTTGCCTTGTTTTATTAAAGTAGGTATAAAATCAATTTCAATTACTTATTTTCTCGACCTGTCTCATGATTTGTACTTAATTAAAAATACCCAGAAGAAGACCTAAATGTGTCTATCAAAGTAATTCTTCGTATATAAATGCCTGGGTTCATGAGAGCACACCCAGAGATCATGCTCTGCTTAAAAAAATCTATTGATGATAAATAACATCGTCCATTTGCGTGAAGGAAAACTAATTTGTAAAGATTTTTAAACAATTTTTTAAAGTTTTAGCAAGTAAGTGTAAACAAATTCAACCACCAAAATTCTTGCTCAACCAAGAAGAATCGTCTCGCCCGACTTCGCGTATTAGATGAACTTTCCCCCGCCGAATCCCCCAAGACCGTCAACAATATAACTCCGGCTGATTAGGTAAATTATAAAAAAGTATATTTGCGCGCCACGGCGGGTGTAATAATAAAGCATATCCTTTATCACCCCGCTAGGGACGGAGCGTTACTGATGAAATATTTTATTACAGCCAGTACGTACACATTATGGTCTCCAGAGGTCCGGGACCGATAAATTATGGCGTCAAACGGCCCGGGATACCGGAATTGCGCGATCGAATCCCAGGATATTGTTTTGCTGATACTTCGTGGTAGTTAGTCAATTAACACCATAATAATTATGTGGTCGGGGGTTGGGGAGTTCTTATCTTGAGACGGGTTTTGATAAAAAGCTTGAAAAAGAAGTATAATTAAACTGTTAAAAATTCTAGGATTTTTTGGTCTGAGGGGTTCGTGTTCTCTACGTCTATGACGGTTGCAGGTTAGAAATCCCTTTGTTCAATAACCTACTTATTCTTACTCTCGGTTTCTGAATTAAGATTTTAGCTTGAGCGTGCTTATCCTCTACTTATCAATGAAACTTTTCTTATGGGATGGAGGCAAACGAGCAGAAGGGTCACACCTGATGGTAAATGATTACCACCGCCCATAGACGGGGGCCCGGGAGAGTTACAGGTAAGTACGTTGCCGGCCTTTTAGGTATAAGTAACTCTCTTCTTTAAACTTAAGCCTATAAGTAGGCTATTTAGAAAACGCGAATCCATACGCGCGATCCATATTGTAACAGAATGAAGTCTGATACTCGATTTAACCCAATTTCAATTTCACGTATAACATTAAAACCAAACCATAGACTCCTACGTACGAGTATGACTTCAAACTTCGAGAGGTTTTGTAACACAGGCTAGACGTTAAATTAAGTGAATGTCACCGTAGAATTGTGAATTCCGTCAGATTATAATCTGACGTAATTTGATTACAATCTAACCTAAGAACCCACTGTTAGTTTACAATCTCACGCGTTATATTATAATTTGACGAAGTTCGAAATTTCACGTAGACAATTTCTAGCTACAATAAAGAATAGTATCACAGTCTGCGAATGGCGAGACCGTGGAAGGACTCTCATCCATCGCTGGCTTACATAAATCCAACTAAATGCCCTATTTTTACACGCCTCGTCTACAAGGTCAGCGGTAGATTCCGCGTAAGTGCTTTTATGTAGCCCTTCAGACCTAAGTTGGTGTTATTTACGATGCTGTTATGCTTTTCCTTGACCATGGAAGTGTCTGATTAATTTGTTTTGATGCTTAGTAATAGGATAATAAGGTTATTTTTCTCCTGTTGCTGCCAGCAGATACTCGTGTATTAATTATAGCACAATCTACATTAATATAATTAATTTATAGCACAGTCTATGTTTTTAAAGTTTCATGCGATTTTTTAAGACCATAATTCTTGATACATGCTATAAAATTGAGTTAAAGTTACTTACCCAAAAAAGCAGGTCATGAGCTAGGTGATACCTGTAACAAAGCAAAAAAAAAAGATTAATCCATCTGACATTAGAATCTGTTCTTTATTATGTAGATGCACTCAAAAGTATACAGAATACAAACTTGGGTTTCTGTCCGAAATGACTCCCACTACGTTCTGGTTAACTTAATGATTGTTTAAAAATTCCACATTTTCTAAACTTACCACATACCTACACTTGAAAATAAATCTACACAGCGCTAGATCATGCATTGGAACTAAATTGTTAATTGGGAACAATGCTGTACGCTGGCAACTTTGGCAACTTAAAATAGGAGCGTGCAACTTCTAGCAACTCTGCAAGTTTGCTTCGTCGAAGCCCCGTCATTACGAAAACAATTTACTAGTAATGCACACGGCGGAGTTGACATTCACCGGCAATGCATTGTTGGTAAGTTACAGCACGAAATTATGACGGGATCTTTCGAGTTCCGTTTGAATACTTGATGATAGTTCGCGAGTTGAGAGCTTGAGTTTGTTTTAAGTGTGTACGTACAGTCGACAGAACATTGGAGTAGGTATGTATAATTATGTTGCACAATACCTTATTTTAAGTGTAATATAAGGGACCTCGCCCACGGCGACTTTTTGTAGTGATGCTGTCGCGCGTTTCGTAAACGAGCGACAGTATCGCTACTAACGCGCGCGCGTGAGTTATTCGTCAACGGCGCGACGAGCGCGACGAGTACCGTATCGATGCAAACGCGCGACCGTGTCGGACGACATCGCGGATAGAACGGAGGGAGGGTTACTGAATCGCGTTTGTATCGCGACAGTATTGCGTTTGCATCGCGACAGAAGCGCGTTTATTTGGACGAGGGCACACAGCTAGCGACCGCATTGCGACTGTATCGATGCGAACGCGCGACAGAATCGCTTCTGCATCGGTGAAAAAAATCGCCGTGGGCGAGGGGCATTATATTATGCTTCGGTATTGAACTCGATGTTATCTGTTGTCTGTACAAGCAAGTTGATCTCATGTCATGAAGATAGTAATTCTAAGAAATGCCGCCATCTTAAAGCTAATATTTAACTGTACGCGCCAGCATTAAAACCTCATACATTTCAAACTCATGTCACACTATTATATCACTCATTCTGACAGTCCTTTTTTCCTATCCTACCTCCCACCTTCAGTCTCGCTCTCGCATCGCAACACGCCGCTTCGCCTACCTATCTGGGCGTTAATAATAAATAAGTATCCAAAATAAACCAATTCAAATAAACCCAAATCGCGCATTAAACTCATCTCAATAAAAATTCAAGTGTTTGTGAAAGTGAATGAAGAACCAAGCTTGGACCGTCCTGTGGAGTCTGCTCAATCGAAGGTATCCCATCCCATTCCTATTCCAATCTCTTACAACTCCTTTCTGGTCCTACCGAGCCGCATGGTTCATTTCTTAACCTTTACAAATTACAACTACACATTTTCACGCATCCGTCATTTTGACAACCCTCTAGAAAATTCTAGAAAATTCGCTCGTTTGACACATTCTTTCTGGAAATTTCGATTCGTTTGACATTTGACACATTCTAGAAATTACTATTCGCTCAAACGTCAACTCGTTGTTTGTAAAACACGTAGGTATATTTTTTAAATTCAATCTTTAAAATTTTATTTCAATTCAATTTCAAATTCGCTTACATACGCTACGCATTTTATTTTCCTACTGGATTATAAATAAATACGCACAACTCAACTCATTTTTAACGCTAGCTCTCGTGCGTGTGTTTGCTCACCTACAATACAATGGAGGGAGTAAAACGAAAAATTAATTTGCTTGAAGCTAAAAAAGAAGCGCTTTTTCAGAGGGTTCAGGAACTATACGACCTCAGCCTAAAGGTCTCCGACCCTCAGATTGAACAAATTTTCATGTCTCGCATGCATTCGATTGAAAAAACGAGATCGGATTTTCTTGATACCATTGACGAACTTAATTTGTGTTATATGAAAAATGATGAGGAACTCAAACCTACATTTGCCGCACTCAACTCGTTTGACGATTTGTACTGTAACATCCTTTCGGTGCAAAACTCCATCGCACAACTNTGTACGCGCCAGCATTAAAACCTCATACATTTCAAACTCATGTCACACTATTATATCACTCATTCTGACAGTCCTTTTTTCCTATCCTACCTCCCACCTTCAGTCTCGCTCTCGCATCGCAACACGCCGCTTCGCCTACCTATCTGGGCGTTAATAATAAATAAGTATCCAAAATAAACCAATTCAAATAAACCCAAATCGCGCATTAAACTCATCTCAATAAAAATTCAAGTGTTTGTGAAAGTGAATGAAGAACCAAGCTTGGACCGTCCTGTGGAGTCTGCTCAATCGAAGGTATCCCATCCCATTCCTATTCCAATCTCTTACAACTCCTTTCTGGTCCTACCGAGCCGCATGGTTCATTTCTTAACCTTTACAAATTACAACTACACATTTTCACGCATCCGTCATTTTGACAACCCTCTAGAAAATTCTAGAAAATTCGCTCGTTTGACACATTCTTTCTGGAAATTTCGATTCGTTTGACATTTGACACATTCTAGAAATTACTATTCGCTCAAACGTCAACTCGTTGTTTGTAAAACACGTAGGTATATTTTTTAAATTCAATCTTTAAAATTTTATTTCAATTCAATTTCAAATTCGCTTACATACGCTACGCATTTTATTTTCCTACTGGATTATAAATAAATACGCACAACTCAACTCATTTTTAACGCTAGCTCTCGTGCGTGTGTTTGCTCACCTACAATACAATGGAGGGAGTAAAACGAAAAATTAATTTGCTTGAAGCTAAAAAAGAAGCGCTTTTTCAGAGGGTTCAGGAACTATACGACCTCAGCCTAAAGGTCTCCGACCCTCAGATTGAACAAATTTTCATGTCTCGCATGCATTCGATTGAAAAAACGAGATCGGATTTTCTTGATACCATTGACGAACTTAATTTGTGTTATATGAAAAATGATGAGGAACTCAAACCTACATTTGCCGCACTCAACTCGTTTGACGATTTGTACTGTAACATCCTTTCGGTGCAAAGCTCCATCGCACAACTAAAGGCCAACACAGAGCGTCGCAAACAGGATTTCGTAAAAAAATTACCGCCTTTAGAACTAGTCTCTTTCGACGGAGCCCCTTCCAAGTGGCCCGTTTTCTACCAAAATTTTAAAACGCTTATTCATGAGAACACTGGTTTGTCTCCAGGTGAAAAGGCTCAATATCTTATAGGAAAACTTTCCGGAAAAGCACTTACAATTTGCTCGGGTATTCCACCTACTGGTGAGAACTATTACATAATTTGGAACAACCTATTAGAAAAATACCAAGACATAAGAGTACAAGCCTCTATGTATTTGGAACAGTTAATAAACTTCAAATCGCAATCTTTAGATGAATTTTTGGAACAGTATTGCTCAGCTGAAGCTGCCTTACGACGTTTACAGATTGATGACCTTTCCGACTTTATTTTGACTCATATTGCTCTCAGTAAATTAGACAAAGACACTCTAAATTTATTTGAACAATCCATTAAGCACGTAAAAATGCCTACGTTTAATGATCTCAAGACTTTTATAAGAGAACAGAATAAGATCCATTCTTTACGCTCATCTTTTACGCAGAATAAGCTGTACGTTAATAATAAAACGAATTTCGCATCGCAGTCTAAAAACTCGAAACCGACACAGTCGTTTGTTTCTAATACAGCTTCTGGAGTAAAACCCAATCAACATTACTTCCAATCTCAACCGAATTCGCAAGGCTCATACACTCCATCCGCTGTACGCAAGAATTGTCAACTTTGTAAGACGGAACCTGAACATGCCCTGTTCAAATGCAGTTATTTTCTCTCGAAAAATGCGCCAACTCGCCACTCTTTAGTTACTAAATGTAACTTTTGCCTCAATTGTTTAGGCTTTCATAACATTAAAGATTGCAGATCTCAAAATCGTTGCTCAGTTTGCCAACGGAAACATCACACTCTTATTCATATAGATAACTTTAACGTGAATAGACCTATGACGTCACAACAGCTGACTTGCAGCGCGACGCTTTCGCCGACCGACGCGTCCATGTCCGCGCCCGGTCCGGTCACGCCGCCGTTGCAATCGATGCCAACCAACAATGTATCTCTCTCTGCAGTCACGCCGTCGATCGCTGATGAATCTAGTACCACGGTCTTATTACCCACCGCGTCAGTGTATACTTATGACAATAATAAGACGTGTCAAAAATTACGCGTGTTTCTAGACACAGGTTCGATGAGCAACTTTATCACAAATAAATGTTGTGCGCGACTGAACTTAAAAGTCAATCCGCTACCTACCACTATTAAGGGCATAGGTCAGTCTGAAAGTGTGTCGCTGGGATATGTATCTTTCACAATTGCCTCACGCTTTGATCCCAGGTGTAAATACACTATTAACGCACGCGTCATTGATACAATAACCGATTATTTACCTAATGTAAAGGTTGACATGACCCAGTTATCACATTTACAAGGTCTTCCTATGGCTGATGACAGCTTCGATATCCCTGCTGAAATCGATTGTTTGTTAGGCAATGAGATATTCCCGCTTCTTTTAGGTAGTAATAAAATAACTTCACCGCAATCCTCTGTCATCGCTATCGAAACCACGCTCGGATATCTCGCTATGGGACGCGCTCAGTGCTACTCAGCTCATTCACGCAATGATAATAAAGCATTCTTTTGCAATGTAGACTCGCACTCATTAGAATCACTCACGCAACGCTTTTGGGAGCTTGAAAGTGTACCTACTAAGAGACACATCAGCCCTGACGACGAAATATGTGAAAACATTTTCCAATCAACTCATTCTCGCGACGACTCTGGGACGTATACCGTTTCTTTGCCATTTAAACTCGACCCATCAGAACTCGGCGATTCTTACTTTACTGCTAGGCGTCGCTTCTATAACTTAGAGAAAAAGTTAGACTCAACTCCGGGCTTACGCACTAACTATAATGAAAATATTCAAGACTGTATCGATCGCGGTTTTCTGTCAAAAGTCGAAAACGCATCGAATTCAGAGGAAAATACTCCAAATTATTATATACCTCATCATGCAGTATACCGACCAGATAAACTCACTTCAAAAATTCGAGTCGTTTTAGATGCAAGTTGTAAAACAACCTCTGGAAAGTCGTTAAATGATGTTCTTTACGCTGGCCCAAACTTACAAAGTAATATTTTTGATCTTTTAATTAACTTACGCATTTTCTCAGTCGCTTTATCTGCTGATATTGAAAAGATGTATTTCTGTGTGAAGCTTGATCAAAATCACCACCCGTTTCAACGCATATTATTTCGATTTGATCCTGAATCACCGATTGATACTTATCAATACAATAGGGTTTCTTTTGGCGTTTCTAGCTCGCCTTACCTCGCTATGCGTGTCGTTCGCCAACTCGCTGAGGACGAGCGCGCGAATTATCCTATCGCCGCGTCTGAAGCTCAATCCTGTATGTATATGGACGATTATGTCTCATCGATGGACGGGTTAGAAAAAGCTGAACAATCTTACCATCAAATGGTTAAGATGTTCATGGCCGGGGGGTTTAAAATGGTTAAGTGGATCTCGAACAACCCTGAGCTTAAATAAGATTCCCGATTCGCATAAAAATCCACAGCTCGTCGATTTTGACACTGACTCAGAAATTACGACAAAAATCATAGGCATGCAGTGGCAACCTAATAATGACGTTTTTCTTTACAAAATTAACTCTACTAACTCTGACCAATGCACAAAACGCACGATTCTCTCCGCAACCGCTAGATTATTCGACCCTTTGGGTTTGCTAGGCCCTGTGACAGCGTTTCTCAAACTTTTAATTCAAGAATGCTGGCAGCGCGAACTTGAATGGGATCAGCCAGTTCCAGACTCAATAAAAAATAAATGGAATCGGTTTGATAGTGAGATTAACTATTTATCGCAATTAAAAATACCTCGTCACATAGGAATCGCCGCGGGTTGTCACGTCACTATCATGGGCTTCGCGGACGCCAGCGAAGTATGCTACGGAGCTGTAGTTTATGTGCGCGTGAGCTCTGATGCAGATTCACCCGGTGAAGTCTTTCTTATCGCATCCAAATCGCGCGTCGCGCCTTTAAAGAAAATATCTCTTGCGCGGCTTGAAGTTTNGCAGTGGCTTCCTAATGATGACGTTTTTCTTTACAAAATTAACTCTACTAACACTGACCAATGCACAAAACGCACGATTCTTTCCGCAACCGCTAGATTATTCGACCCTTTGGGTTTGCTAGGCCCTGTGACAGCGTTTCTCAAACTCTTAATTCAAGAATGCTGGCAGCGCGAACTTGAATGGGATCAGCCAGTTCCAGACTCAATAAAAAATAAATGGAATCGGTTTGATAGTGAGATTAAATATTTATCGCAATTAAAAATATCTCGTCATATAGGAATCACCGCGGGTTGCCACGTCACTATCATGGGCTTCGCGGACGCCAGCGAAGTATGCTACGGAGCTGTGGTTTATGTGCGCGTGAGCTCTGATGCAGATTCACCCGGTGAAGTCTTTCTTATCGCATCCAAATCGCGCGTCGCGCCTTTAAAGAAAATATCTCTTGCGCGGCTTGAACTGTGCGCAGCGCTGCTCTTGACAAATCTTTTATTATCGGTTCGCGATAGTATAGAGAATCGTTATCCTGTTAACTCAATTTACGCATTTTCGGACTCGACTGTCACTCTCACGTGGATACATTCTCCCGCGTACAAATTTCACACATTTGTTGCGAATAGAATTACTGAAATTAATTCGAAACTCAACGCCAAAATTTGGTATCATGTTAATGGAAATGAAAATCCTGCAGATGTAATATCGCGACCAGTAACTCCTAAAGCATTATTAAATCAATTAAATTGGTTTCACTCTCCTCAATGGACAGCTCAGCCAATCTCGCAATGGCCTATCGAGCCATTTCAAGTTTCATCTAACAGTGTTCGACTGGAAGAGAAAACTATCGCTCTTGTTTCAGAGACAAGCTCTCAATCGAACTCTCACCCTTTCGATCGATTAATTGATCGCATTTCCACGTACCCAAAATTATTACGCGCTACTGTGTACGTGTTACGCTTCGCTAAAATACTACGTTCAAACGGAGTGGTTACATCCTCTGATTTAGAGCTCGCTGAACTCTATTTAGTACGCCATATACAGGCACTATTTTTTACTCAAGATATGCACGCAATTAAAAATAATAAACCCTTTAACAAATCGCTTCTCAAACTTAACCCTTTCATTGACTCTGATAATATACTTCGTGTCGGAGGTCGACTCACTCACTCTCAACTCAACTATGGACAAAAGCATCCAATCATTCTATCGCCTAAACATCGCTTCACTCAACTTTTAGTTGATTACTTTCATGTATGTAATTTACATACTGGTCCTTCACTTCTACTCAGTCTGCTTAGACAGAAATTTTGGATACTTTCCGCACGTAACTTAGTACGTCAAAGAGTGCATCAATGCAATATCTGTTTTCGTTTAAACCCTAAATCTACAAACCCTCTTATGGGCGACTTGCCATCATTTCGCGTTTCAGAAGCTAAAGCCTTTGTTTATACATCGGTCGATTATGCAGGTCCCTTCTTTATTACTCACATTCGCCGCAGAGGTGTTAAAAGCCAGAAGGCTTATATTTGTTTATTTTGCTGTCTTACAACTAAGGCTCTACACATAGAGTTAGTTTCAGACTTAAGCTCTGATCTATTTCTCGCCGCTTTTCGTCGATTCATTTGTAGAAGAGGCCCCGTTTCCATGATAGCCATTTAAACTCGACCCATCAGAACTCGGCGATTCTTACTTTACTGCTAGGCGTCGCTTCTATAACTTAGAGAAAAAGTTAGACTCAACTCCGGGCTTACGCACTAACTATAATGAAAATATTCAAGACTGTATCGATCGCGGTTTTCTGTCAAAAGTCGAAAACGCATCGAATTCAGAGGAAAATACTCCAAATTATTATATACCTCATCATGCAGTATACCGACCAGATAAACTCACTTCAAAAATTCGAGTCGTTTTAGATGCAAGTTGTAAAACAACCTCTGGAAAGTCGTTAAATGATGTTCTTTACGCTGGCCCAAACTTACAAAGTAATATTTTTGATCTTTTAATTAACTTACGCATTTTCTCAGTCGCTTTATCTGCTGATATTGAAAAGATGTATTTCTGTGTGAAGCTTGATCAAAATCACCACCCGTTTCAACGCATATTATTTCGATTTGATCCTGAATCACCGATTGATACTTATCAATACAATAGGGTTTCTTTTGGCGTTTCTAGCTCGCCTTACCTCGCTATGCGTGTCGTTCGCCAACTCGCTGAGGACGAGCGCGCGAATTATCCTATCGCCGCGTCTGAAGCTCAATCCTGTATGTATATGGACGATTATGTCTCATCGATGGACGGGTTAGAAAAAGCTGAACAATCTTACCATCAAATGGTTAAGATGTTCATGGCCGGGGGGTTTAAAATGGTTAAGTGGATCTCGAACAACCCTGAGCTTATAAATAAGATTCCCGATTCGCATAAAAATCCACAGCTCGTCGATTTTGACACTGACTCAGAAATTACGACAAAAATCATAGGCATGCAGTGGCAACCTAATGATGACGTTTTTCTTTACAAAATTAACTCTACTAACTCTGACCAATGCACAAAACGCACGATTCTTTCCGCAACCGCTAGATTATTCGACCCTTTGGGTTTGCTAGGCCCTGTGACAGCGTTTCTCAAACTCTTAATTCAAGAATGCTGGCAGCGCGAACTTGAATGGGATCAGCCAGTTCCAGACTCAATAAAAAATAAATGGAATCGGTTTGATAGTGAGATTAACTATTTATCGCAATTAAAAATACCTCGTCACATAGGAATCACCGCGGGTTGTCACGTCACTATCATGGGCTTCGCGGACGCCAGCGAAGTATGCTACGGAGCTGTAGTTTATGTGCGCGTGAGCTCTGATGCAGATTCACCCGGTGAAGTCTTTCTTATCGCATCCAAATCGCGTGTCGCGCCTTTAAAGAAAATATCTCTTGCGCGGCTTGAACTGTGCGCAGCGCTGCTCTTGACAAATCTTATAATATCGGTTCGCGATAGTATAGAGAATCGTTATCCTGTTAACTCAATTTACGCATTTTCGGACTCGACTGTCACTCTCACGTGGATACATTCTCCCGCGTACAAATTTCACACATTTGTTGCGAATAGAATTACTGAAATTAATTCGAAACTCAACGCCAAAATTTGGTATCATGTTAATGGAAATGAAAATCCTGCAGATGTAATATCGCGACCTGTAACTCCTAAAGCATTATTAAATCAATTAAATTGGTTTCACTCTCCTCAATGGACAGCTCAGCCAATCTCGCAATGGCCTATCGAGCCATTTCAAGTTTCATCTAACAGTGTTCGACTGGAAGAGAAAACTATCGCTCTTGTTTCAGAGACAAGCTCTCAATCGAACTCTCACCCTTTCGATCGATTAATTGATCGCATTTCCACGTACCCAAAATTATTACGCGCTACTGTGTACGTGTTACGCTTCGCTAAAATACTACGTTCAAACGGAGTGGTTACATCCTCTGATTTAGAGCTCGCTGAACTCTATTTAGTACGCCATATACAGGCACTATTTTTTACTCAAGATATGCACGCAATTAAAAATAATAAACCCTTTAACAAATCGCTTCTCAAACTTAACCCTTTCATTGACTCTGATAATATACTTCGTGTCGGAGGTCGACTCACTCACTCTCAACTCAACTATGGACAAAAGCATCCAATCATTCTATCGCCTAAACATCGCTTCACTCAACTTTTAGTTGATTACTTTCATGTATGTAATTTACATACTGGTCCTTCACTTCTACTCAGTCTGCTTAGACAGAAATTTTGGATACTTTCCGCACGTAACTTAGTACGTCAAAGAGTGCATCAATGCAATATCTGTTTTCGTTTAAACCCTAAATCTACAAACCCTCTTATGGGCGACTTGCCATCATTTCGCGTTTCAGAAGCTAAAGCCTTTGTTTATACATCGGTCGATTATGCAGGTCCCTTCTTTATTACTCACATTCGCCGCAGAGGTGTTAAAAGCCAGAAGGCTTATATTTGTTTATTTTGCTGTCTTACAACTAAGGCTCTACACATAGAGTTAGTTTCAGACTTAAGCTCTGATCTATTTCTCGCCGCTTTTCGTCGATTCATTTGTAGAAGAGGCCCCGTTTCCATGATATATAGCGACGGAGGTACTAACTTCATTGGCGCTAAACGCAAGCTTGACGAAATTTACGCTCTTTTAGAATCTGACTCTCACAAAAATTATTTAAGTTCACATTTGGCTGAACAACGCATTAAGTTTCTTCATAGTCCACCATATGGTCCGCACTTTAACGGCATCACAGAGATAAATGTTCGTTATGTAAAAACGCATCTTTATAAAGTTATTGGTCTTCAAGTGTTAACATACGAAGAGTTCAACACTGTACTTGTACAAATAGAAGGCTTATTGAATAGTAGACCATTGTGTGTTCTTAGCTCTGACCCATCTGATGTATCCGCTCTCACTCCCAATCACTTTCTCAATATAACTCCACTGAAATTCTTACCAGTAGAGGATGTCTCTGATATTTCTGACAATCGGTTAACGCGTTATCAGTTAGTCAATAAATTAGTGCAAAGCTTTTGGCGTCGCTGGAGTCAGGAGTATTTAACTTCTCTACAACGCCGTGAAAAGTGGAATACGGTGACCAAACCGATAGATGTGGGCTCTGTTGTTGTTATAAAAGATGACAATGCGCATCCTCTTTGTTGGCCATTGGGTGTGGTTGTGGAAGTATATCCCGGAAAGGACAAAATCATTCGCACCTTAAAGATTCGCACTGCAACCGGTACTTATGTTCGGCCTGTAGTTAGAGTTTGTCCTCTTCCTTTACAGTAACTCAAATAATGTTCTTAACTTTATTTTTTCTTAACTTTAATTTAACTCAACTTTAATTTGAATTTAACTCAACTTTAACGCTTATTTAACTCAAATTTAACTCGTTTAGTTCTCTCTAACGCATGCTTTTTTGCGTTTTTAACTTAATTTTTTTTGCAAACGCTACTCAATCTAGAGGAAGACCTCTAGGCCGGGGGAGTTGTACGCGCCAGCATTAAAACCTCATACATTTCAAACTCATGTCACACTATTATATCACTCATTCTGACAGTCCTTTTTTCCTATCCTACCTCCCACCTTCAGTCTCGCTCTCGCATCGCAACACGCCGCTTCGCCTACCTATCTGGGCGTTAATAATAAATAAGTATCCAAAATAAACCAATTCAAATAAACCCAAATCGCGCATTAAACTCATCTCAATAAAAATTCAAGTGTTTGTGAAAGTGAATGAAGAACCAAGCTTGGACCGTCCTGTGGAGTCTGCTCAATCGAAGGTATCCCATCCCATTCCTATTCCAATCTCTTACATTAACCATGTGCAAAATAGTAATATTATTAAACAAGTGTGTTTACCTGTGTAAGAGTTTTCAAGTTCAATTTAATTAATTAGGCGCAATTTAATTAGAAGCCTTGTAGTTAATATTGAAATTTCAATAGACCAATTTTAATATAAAATAATTTGTAAGACTTCTTTAAATGTCGACTTAATTATTTCTACTTTGTTTTAATAATGTTTGAGGCATATTAAATATTGGAAATATTCTGTTAAATTGCTTGAAGCCAGCCCAATGGTGAATGTGTTGGACTGGCCGACTCGAGATCCAAGGAACGCTGGTTCGACCCGACTAATTGTGGTGAACCCAGTCGCAACATAAGCTTATTTTAGTTAACCACGAAGGTTTAACGAAACTATTAGTAAAATTAGTATAAGAATAAAAAATATATATACTAATATTATAAATGCGAAAGTAACTCTGTATGTCTGTCTTGCTTTGAAGCCTAAACCACTGAACCGATTTTGATGAAATTTGGCATAGAGATAGTTTGAGTCCCGGGTAAGGACATAGGATAGTCTGTTTTAATCCCGGTTTTTGAAACAGGGACGCGCGCGTTAAAGTTTTTCTGTGACACAAATTTAGAAATTTAGAATGCTAGTTCTTTATAAAATATAGTATAATTTTCCATTTGACGGGAAATTCAACACAACGTGTCAACATCGATTCGCGCGAGCACACCGCGTTGTTCGGAACGTTGCATATCGTAATGGACAGACGTCTCGGGAGATTACGTTTCCTTTGGATGGAGCGCTATTCGATCCAGCAGTAGTCAACCTTTTTGACACGAGCTAGGAGGCCATCTGAATATCAACCGGTTTCTATAATGTATATGAGTGATAGCGAGTTTCCTTTGGATGGAGCGCTACTCAATCCAGCAGTAGTCAACCTTTTCGACACGAGTTAGGAGGCCATTTGAATATCAACCGGTTTCTATAATGTATAAGTGATAGCAAGTTTCCTTCATGTCTTGGTTTAGGTCTTCCTCAGGTCGCTTAGTAAAAGTAAAAAATAATATCCATGATAACTAGTCGGAAAGTGTCATGTAAAATGTCTTTCAGAAACTGTAGTTTCGGTTTCCAATTCAAACTAATGTACACTTACAAAATGATTTATAAATATTGAAAAAAATATGATTCACTTTGTTTTCCGATTAAAGTAAAATAAATAAATAGCTGCGCCGTAATCGAGCTGCGTCACATCCTATACTAATATTATAAATGCGAAAGTTTGGATGAATGGATGTCTCTTTCACGAAAAAACTACTGAACGGATTTCGATAAGACTCTACATTATTACTGTTTATAACTCAGAATAACATATAGGCCATAATTTACGACGATCTGTGATAAACTAAAATTTCACGCGAGTGAAGCCGCGGGCAACAGCTAGTAAATCATAATGGGTTATGTTGCACTCCTTTGATCTAAAAAAATAAAACTAAAGAACTACTTGACTATTCCTATGATTTTGTAGAGATATCGGTAGCTACGCGTTATTTAAGGCGATTAGTGTCCTCAATCCGCGCCAAATGGGCATTTTGTAAAGCCTACTCCTCTTTTACTGCTGGACAGAAATAGTTGAAAAAAATATATGTTATACAACAGTTCAAGGACTACATTTGTGACGTTTGAATTTTCGCTACGTCTCTCTGTTTTGGATTAAAAAAATAAATACGGGACATCGATTTTTTACTTAAATTCCCTACTCCTCCAAAACGGCTATGTTAATTTAAAAGATTTTTGCACGAATAGATTGGGAATTCTTTAATCTTTAAATGACACGTTGCGTTTTTCAATCGAACATTACTTTCATTCATAAATTTTACTTTTGATAAATTCCGAACGTTTTGCTGTTGAGGGGGCGTTCGCGGGGTGCGGGCGGCAGTCGGCCGCTGGCCTTCAGACGGGGAGGTTGTGTCACTCGCTACAAACTGACATTAGCGATCAAAATGAGCTGAACATAGGCCTCCCCCAATGCTTTCCATGTTGATCGATTGGTAGCGGCCTGCGTCCAGCGCTTCCCTGCTACCTTTACGATGTCGTCGGTCCACCTTGTAGGTGGACGTCCCACGCTGCGTTTTCCGGTACGCGGCCTCCATTCCAGAACCTTTCTGCCCCATCGGCCGTCAGTTCTGCGTACTATGTGCCCTGCCCATTGCCACTTCAGCTTGCTAATACGTCGGGCTATGTCAGCGACTTTGGTTCGTTTACGGATCTCCTCATTTCTGATTCGATCTCGCAAAGAAACACCAAGCATAGCCCTCTCCATAGCACGCTGTGCAACTTTGAGCTTCTGTATAAGGCCTATAGTGAGAGGCCACGTTTCCGAGCCATAAGTTATCACTGGTAACACACATTGGTTATACACTCTAGTCTTCAGGCATTGAGGTAATTTGGACGAAAAGATGTTGCGTAGTTTCCCGAACGCTGCCCAGCCGAGTTGGATTCGACGATTGACCTCCTTCTCGAAATTGGACCTACCTAGCTGAATCGTTTGTCCGAGGTAGACATACTTGTCGACAATCTCGAGAATTGAGCTCCCAACTGAAACTGGGTAGGGCGTAACATGGACATTCGACATAAGCTTCGTTTTGTCCATGTTCATCCTCAGGCCTACCTGTTGGGAAACTCGATTAAGGTCTTCGAGCATTGTGCCAAGATCTTCCAACGATTCTGCCATGACCACAATATCGTCGGCAAACCGAAGGTGAGTGATGTACTCCGAGATTTTCCGTTTGTAGATCGTAATAATTTCGAAGAATAGGGATGTTTCGTGGATAAAGCAAGAAAGTAGCAAGAGTTTGAATAAGAGCGTCGGTGAACTTACCAAAAAAAAAAAACTCTAAATGTATTTTTCACTTTTTTAAACTTATGAAAATTTAAGGAGATGAAGCGCACCAAAGTTCAGAAGATGAGGCACATGACGTCAAGGCATGCTTAAAAATGTGGCGATTTGTGTCGTCACGCGGAATTTCATCGCATTATTATCTTCGTAANTTACGAAAAATAAAATAAAATTTTATCCCGTACAAAATGTTCATGGATTTTGTTATTTTTATTAAATACCTTTACGCCTGAGTTAAATGACACCGACATCAAGGTTCATCAATTTAAGTTTAAAATAATAGGCAGTAATGTATGAAGAAAGAGCTTCTATTCTGTATCTACCTATGCCCGTGTATTTTTGACCGGTGTCAAATCGGAGTTTTTGGTGCGGGGTACGCGGGTGTTGCTCGCGGCGTGAAGGTCAAACGCCCAAGGTCATTGAGGACTCTAATCGCCTTAAGTAAATATGTTTTGTAAGATAGTACAGTAATACCAAAATTTATGCACACACGTGGTTTCTTTTGCGTTTGTAAATTCTCGCTCAACCTCAACCGGCTCCCGATTGGGAACCTCTGCTAAATTGAATGGAGGTACAGTCGACCGCACACACTGCACATTTTTATAGTAAAATCACTCTTATTACAACTGCTTAAGATAGGATTGTTTAGCTTGATGTACTGTCGATACGGAACTGAAAAACCGCCGCATCACTTTCCGCGCTGAGAAGTTTAAACAACGGCGAAATGAAGTGATCGGCAAGTTTATCGGAGGCGATTGCTTTGGACGCGCAATCAATCAAATATACGCGAGTCATGAATAAGTTGCTCTCGGAGTACCTAGATGATTTTAGAATTCGGTACGGTTGGCAACACAGACTATTATTATCCAACTAATATTATAAATGCGAAAGTTTGTGATGTTTGTTACTCTTTCACGCAAAAACTACTGAATGGATTTTGATGAAACTTTACAGTATTATTGTTTATAACCCAGAATAACATATAGGCTATTAATATTATAAATGCGAAAGTTTGCATGTCTGGATGTTTGTTACTCTTTCACGCAAAAAAGTGCTGAACGGATTTTGATGAAACTTTACAGTATTATTGTTTATAACCCAGAATAACATATTATAGGCTATAATTTATGGATCTGTGACAAACTAAATTTCACGCGGGTGAAGCCGCGGGCAAAAGCTAGTGTTGCATAATAACAACTATACTATACAGGTGTCACAAAAAATAGTCTCAAGCCAAAACCTAGAGGTACCCCAATCACCACGACTTTTGATAGTTTTCGAGTTATGATTTTTTTAAGAACATAAAGGATTTTTAACGTTTTTAGTTTACATTCATGTTATGGATGTAGATACTTTTGAATCAGCTAGGCCTAGTATTCATCTAATATTAATAAAAAATAACAAGTAAGTGTATGTAGTAACAAGTAAGTAAGTACCTTACTTATTCGCGTCACCGTGACCAAAAAGTACCTAAAACAAAAATTTAAAAAAATCATAACTCGAAAACTATTAAAAATCGCGCAAAATACATTGATAGCTCTAGTGATGCTCTACCTCTGGGCTTCGGCTTGATACTAGTTTTTGGGGCACCCTATATAAGATAAGTGTCTCATAAAGGAAGCAGGAAGGCGCTGGATGCAGGCCGCTACCAACCGGTCATTATGGAATTCATTGGGGGAGGCCTATGTTCAGCAGTGGACGTCCTTTGATGATGAAAATCGTGTCTGTACTAATAAAGCTTGTAGTTTTATTATTTGTATGAAATTATATTCTAGCTACACTCGCAGCTTCACTTGGAATTTGGCTTGTCATGTACACGTAAAGAACAAAAACTGGCATACAAAGTTCCCCCATTATCTATTCCTCCATTTACCTTTGGGGGATGAACTTTGTTCAGGAGTGGAAGGCTCGGTTTTAACGACGCAGCTAATATTATAAGAGTGTGCAATGGGTACAGGATTTTTATAAACGTTATGGTATGTTTAAGAAGGTGAATATGCTTACCATAATGGACGAATTTGTATAATATTTAATACAACATGCTATGGAAATGAAGCGATCAGCAAGTCTAGAGGCTTTGTTGAAAACGGCAATCAATCAAATACTCGCATATACAATATATGTTGCCCGACTTTGCGGTCTACAGAATTTTAGAATAATGTACATTATCTCAAAGAGAGCGTTTACCTAGATATACGAGTAAAACGTCAATGATTTGTTGCTGCCATAATAAAAGTTTATCGCGTTGTCTCACACTAAATGGCATGCCTCATTTAAATAAATGAAATCAAAAATAATAAACCCCTTACTAATAAAAAGTTACAAACTTGTTAAACTCTAGTTTAAAGTGACATTTCCATACTAAACGTCACTTTAAAACTGTGTTCAACGAGCGTGTAATTTTTAAGTAAAGGTTTAACTTTTCAATAGATTTGATGTAGTTTGGTACTCAAATCTACGTAAACTTTTGTACTGCGTTACCTTTTAAACATGCACAGAATCATTTTGCAAAATTAATGAATTAAGAAATTACCTTATACAAAGCTAAAGTGGTCGCGTTAGCAAGCGTCAAGCAATAAATCTTCGGGCTGTGACAGTTCTGGCTCAATTTGAAACTTGTTTGCAGGAGATGTTTGTGTTTGAGCTGTGTCCCTACTCCCTAGGAACGTGCAAACACCGTGTTTCCCTCTTTTGCGATATTCCACGCTGTTCTAAAGTAATAAAGACACATTTACAAGTTTTATGCCTGAATTAACGTTAATTTATTTTTAATTAAAAGTTTCTGATGCTAAGGTAAGGCTTCGATGCTTCTGAAAATCATTACAGGATAAATAATCAGGGAGTTTTTGAAAAAAGAAGAAAAATTGCAAAGTGAAGTCCGATTATTTACAATAATGTTTAGCAATATTAAAACTCAATACACACTCAAATTATTGGGAAGATTTGAGTCAGCCTAGATGATTAAAATTTCATGGAGTAGTTGTTCTCATTATAAGTCATCTATTCCAAATTACTATAATAACTTATTAACTATTCCAACGATGTATGTAGTTCCTTAATAAATAGTCAAATAATGTATTGAATTATTGCTTCGATATTACAATAGTTAACCAATTATTTTAATTTCATTCAAAACGAACGACATAGATTTTTCTAAAATAAATATTTTTCTACTTGCAGGTTTACTAGTTGCGCGATAAAAGTTGCTGTTTGCGCACCGTAGCACTTATGATCTGAAGGTTTTAGCTCAATTTTGTAGTTGTTTATGTTTGGATAACGCCAGTGTGAGCAGCGAGAGAGCAAACACCGTGTTCCGCTCTTTTAAGATATCCAGTTTGCAGCAATATTTTATTTTGCCGGGAAAAATATTGTAATGATGCAGCTTTCAATATCGCAACTTGGGAATAAGACATGTAATATTCAATTGGCGTCTGAATTATTTATTAGTTGTGACTCAAACTTGCGAGATGTTTGTATGGATAGAGAATCGGTTACACGCTACGACTTTTTGCAGTTAAAAAGCGCTGGTATCGATTCTTCAGAGCAATTTTATCGATGCATTTATTAAATACGATTAAAAATTAATCAAATACGATTGTATCGAATGCAGTCTTACATTTGAAGCTTTATACCCAAGAAGTGTGTGGTGTTTTAAGAATGTCCCTATATTAGAGTTTTGAACTGGTTGAAGCGCATCTTACTATGATTTTAGGATGTAGAATTTGATAGTTAATTATTTTGTGACTACTAACTTTAGATGACCTATTTTAAGGTGACATGCAGCAATAGCATTGCTAATTTTGATCGCAATAGATCGTGTGTGTGAAAAAAGTCAATCTATGGCTCAATTCGCTGCACTTCAATAATTTAATGAATGTCATAGAAGTATACGATGTCGTCGGTCCACCTTGTGGGTGGACGTCTCACGCTGCGTTTTCAGGTACGTGACCTCCACTCTAGAACCTTGGAAGGAACTCTAGGAAGGTGCTGGACGCAGGCCGCTACCAACCGGGCAACATGGAAAGCATTGTGGCCTATGTTCAGCAGTGGAGGTCCAATGGCTGAGATGATGATTATGATAGAAGTATACTAAGTATAATTGAGTCGCAATGTGTAAATAACTTTACTGATACTTTGAAATAAGAAGCATTTCGTTTTCATGAAATATTTATTTTAATTTAGGTCACTTAAACCTTTGATGTTTATGCAGGTAGTCAAGCGGTGGCTTGAGACAATTATTTTTCTAAAGGGATTGGAATGTTGAATTGAAATTTGATATTCCGATATACTGCAGAGCTATCGTTTGAATGTAATAAAATATCATTTTTTTATTTATATAGCTAACAATACTAATTTAAGAAATGAGATTGCCTTGGGAATCCTCAGACCATAAAGCTATGGAGATTTTGGTAAACGGGTCGCATCATTTCGATGCAATTGTTATCCTTAAACGTCAAATAAATTGAAAGAAATAGAAATATACCTGAGTTGAATTATTACTGTGAACCGATTTATTAAAATATTTATTGAAACGCAAGAAGAAAATCCAAGGTTCATTCTATAACAATATTTTTCTGCACAATACTTGTTTGCATCACACCTCAAGCTTGAATGCGGAGGGCTTCCACTCCGGCGGATTGAGGTCGCCTCTGATAGCACTGGTCGAACCATCGACAGCACTCCTGGATTTATTTGATGGTCTAGACAGAAAAATGCTGAGATTTTGAAATGATCTGGCATTTTATACTGCTGATAGTCCTAGATACCTACTCGTAGTTTTTAAGATGTTTTTAATGTAAACTAAAAATATTAGGACGATTTCATCATGTTTAAAAAAATACTTGCCCGTGGGATTCATACCTATTTACAACCACAGCTAGAACGATGTCAACCACCAGATTTTGAATTAAAACTTACCAAGTAAAAACTTGTGAAAGAATCTACGAAAAAATCCTGAAAGCACTTTTTACTACCTAATTTTTCGTCTCAAGTGTTTTGCTAAATTTATTTTCTCGAACACAAAATATCCTTAGGCATCGTGTTTTCTAAAATCTTTTAAATTACAAATAAATTGTGCTTAACTACCATTCTTCTACCTTTTAATTCTTTTACAGAGCGTTTTACACTTGAACCTACTAACGTATCGCCCCAATTTGTTTGCTTGGCTTTTGCTTAGCATATCACGAACAGCCGCATTCCTACTGCGAATAAATGTGAGCATCCGACTTTCTTTCCACGAGTGTTTTGCTTCAATTAAAAAGGCTCACAATTTTAAAAGAATTAGAGTCTAGTTTTGTCTGCATAAGATGGGGTCGTTAAGTCCTTTTTTGGTGCGAACACTGTTCTCTGCTCGCTTTACCTCCAGCTCGTGTTTGCATCCTTGGTACTTGGCAAGCAAACGCTCTTACTTTACTTCCCTCGACTTTGTGATATGTATTGTCTTTCGCGCCTTTGAGAGAATTGTATGCATTTCGCTACTTTTTGACGGTAACGCTTTTTTCGGTCGAGTTTTTTGTTCAACAAGCAAAGGAGTTGTCGTGAACTGCCTACCCCTTATGTAATTACGGTAATAGTCAAAGTTTTAATTGTATGTCCTTGTATTTGGTGTTTTATTGCCTCAAGTTTAATAATGTCGATAAAGTAGAGTAATGGGGTACAAGTTGTTTTGTGTGTGATGAGAGTGGCTAAATGTCACATGAGAAACAAAGGAATATCTGCCAAAATGTAGGTATTGTATTTATTGTCAGATTTAGTATCAGGCCTTTATCCAGCATTGGACTAAAAATTCGGCTAAAACGAACGAATAAAACTCTGGCCATTAAAATGATCATTATAGGTTTTGTATTTCTATGAGATAAAACTAGTCTCATTATTACTACAGCAACTAGTTCATAAATGTATCTAGAAACTAATTTATTTTACTTTCCTCCATGAACTTACTAAGAATAGGCAGTTACATTTTTAATGTCTGTATCAAAACTATGCTGTAAAGTCTTTATTACTCAATTACATAAAAGAGGGTCGTAATTTTCATAATATCTCTATCGCATGTAGTGCTTGCTAGTTATATTTTTAACCCCTGGTTATTTTGTTCCAGAGTTTTTTAATATTAGTTTTTTTTATTAAGAGCTATTTAATTAATATGTAAGTAACTATTCCACGGTAACTTATAAAACATAGCCTTGTATGAAATAAAAATGAAAATTTCATTTTTCGATTTTAACCTATTTTGTATATTGCATGCCTCAATTCGTATGCCTAGTTAAATAACAACCAATATCAGCTCATCATAAACTGTTTCATCTCTCCAATTTAAAATCAATTTCACCCGGACCCATCACATATCCGCCATCTGCTCTTAATATCGCAAATAAAAAATCATGACGTCACACAGCCGATACTTTACAAATTGATTCCACAAGCTGTCATAAATATGTTGCCCGGGCCAGCGCGTATAAAGGATGGGGAAACTTTGCTCAGTTACAATACTTCGTGAAAGATTAAGCCCAAACTCGAATAATCCAGAATAGGCGACCCTTTAGCTCCATAAAAAGTAGCGCCCTTTATTGGATATTAGAATATTATTATGGCGTTATATCCGATATTATTAAGTTCAGCGATTTGCATTGCGAGGGGATTTTATTAAAATGTGATTAAAATTGAATATAGCCTTTCTTGGTTATAGTTACTTGGCTGTCTAGAGTGAAGTAGGTACTAAGTTAGAACCGCAGTGTAGAAAATATTTACTTTCGCCAATTACATAAGCGTACAGGGATAAGTAATATAGAAGAAGAAAGAAATCGTACTTGTGGTATAAAAGACCGTGATCCAGTAACTTTCTTCGTTGCTTGTACTATACAGTGCTAGTTTTCAATCTACATATTGGATGTAATTGTTGAAATAGATTGTGTCATTCCTCACTTTTTAACTAGGTAGGCACTTTGCAAACGTCTAAAGTTACAGTTGCAGTATGCTTACAATGAGTTAACCCCTAGCGGCTACTTTCAAGAAATAAAATCTTCATAGATTTTTTTACGCGCCGCCACTAGCGAGCACACCTAACGTAAACTCATGGTAAGCACTGCTTCGTCTTTAGTCTCATCACATTTTATTACCAACTGAATCAGCGCTTTCGGATCTGTTTAATAATGAGAAAATTAATGAAAAACCCGCCCGCTTAAACAAAGGCTGAACAAGTTTAATAGTAGATATTCCAAAGTGAGATACTTCCATCAAACTCTTAACACTAGAAAGGCCGCCGTCCCATTTTTGTCCCACTCGCGAGTTTGATCAGCTCTAACTTTTTTATTTTTCAACGAAAGTCCATGAAACTTTTTGACTTTTTCTGATTTATTGAATTTTATCATTTTTTGATGTTTTTGATAATATAACATTAATAGAATTTTTTTTTAAATCAGTTTTACCTAGAAGCGCCACTGGGTCAATTTTGTCCCACCCTGGTATTTGCCACAATAATTCGATGAAGAGTCCTTTTTTAGAGGAGATACGAAAGTGGAGAGATGAGGAGAGTTTAGGTGACCAGTGAAAATGCAGAAATGTAAATATATTGTACTAGTTTTTGCCTGTGACTTCACCCGTGAGAAATTAAGTTTATCATAGAAAGACCTAATTTCTTGACACTTATCGTTGCTTTTTGACCAAATAACTGAATATTATTCTAAATTATAGCCTATATTATGTTATTCTGAAGTATTAACAATAAAATTGCAAAGTTTTATTAAGATCGGCTTAGTATTTTTTGCGTAAAAGAGTGAAAAAACATCCATCGATCTAACTATGAATCCATACTCACTTAGTTTAAGTTCCAGGCATATATCCACCTATTCATCCATCCTATCCATTCATCAGTCCATCCATCCTTCAATTCATCAATATTTATTAACTTTTACATTTATAATATTAGTAGGAAGATGGCCTCTAAACATAAGCCAGTTCATACATTGTATGATTTTATACATTTTTAAAATGTGTGACTTATAAAATTTTGAAGATTAAACGTACATACTTTTCATTGTAATTGGTCAAAAACTTCATTGTTTGTGTACAGATAACAGAAAAATAACCATACCTATAGAAATTCCTAAACACATAGTACACCAGATAGACAAAAAACCATACAAAAAAACTTTGTGCAAAATTTGCACTATTTATTTTTAAGATATTTAGTTTTTCTTTAAAAATAATAATGACTAGTTAAAGTAGTAATTTCATGATTTTAATACAGTATACCACCACGTAATATGTGACTATTTTTAAATTTTAATAATTCCAAATTAAAATTGAATACATTTATATTTTTAAAGAAATAAGTACATATTGTTTTAACCACATAGATAAACCTTTTTTTAAGGATACTACAAATAGTTTTAACCATAATATTCATGCATGAAACTAAAAAATGTTACAAAATACATGATGGGACAAAATTGACCCAGCGGCGCTTTTAGGGGGGTCGTAATCTTCGGCACTTCTAGTGTTAACTAAGAAGACTGACAACCTCCCGTGTTCCGATAAAACTTCCCGGGACTTCCCCGCAGATCTCCGGGAACGCAAATGATAAATTAACCAAGTTCCCAAATTCAATACACTTCATTATCGGAGCTTTTTGTTGTTTATAAAACATTGATTGAGCCGCAGATAGATGATGGACAATCTTGAAAAATGTCGCATCATGATTATATTTTTTATCGTTTAATAAGACAGTATCGTAATGCCATTTTGATAAAGCAGAAGAGTTTGTTTGTTTGCTTGTACCCGCTAATCTTAGTAAAGTTACTGGCCCGATTTGAAAAAATGTTTTTGTATTGCATAGTTCATTTATCGAGGAAGGTAAGATGAAGCTAAGATGTGGTGTCAAAGTAAGACTGATGTCAAGATGTCAGACAACTACGCCGTATCTGCCGCTGATGGGATTTATTGAAAGACGTGTGTTGACTTGTACAGAGCTATAAACATCATCAACTTAGGGGCGGAGCAGTAAAGAAAATTTTTTGCAAAAACGGGAAATATTATTCAAACTATATTCACGCGTACGAAGTCGCGGGCACACCTATTTAGTTTATATGTTTAAAAATGTTTGAATGTGTACTCAAAATTTGCACTTACTGGTAATCGAACCCTCAACTGGTGTTGTAATGTGTGCTCTTGAAATTATACGGCCGCCTATTTGTAACCGACTTCAAAAAGGAGAAGGTTGTCAATTCTCTTGGTATTTTTTTAAATGTTTTTTATGTCAAGATATTTAGATTTTTTACAATAACTGACATCTATATATATAAAAATGAAACCCGTTTCGCGTTGTCACGGCATCACGTGTGAACGGCTGAACCGATTTCGATAATTCTTTTTTTTAAATGTTTGTGGAAGTCCAAGGATGGTTCTTACGGAAAAAAATATTAAGAAAATCTCTACGCTAAGGCGGTACGAAGTTCGCGGGGTCAGCTAGTTACCTATAATTATCATAATCTTGTATACTTACTTTTTATTTTCAGTATAATTTTATATCTCGAAACAGACGTTATTAGTATTGTAATAACATTTGATTAGTTCGATAATTGGTTAGACTAATTAAATATAACAATGCTGTATTAATAGGATAATCAAATTAGCAAACGGGTATTGTAAACGGTAGTAAGTAGATACAGACAATATGGTTAGATTAATAATTCGGCTGCATTGATAATAATATTGACAAAGTAGTAGGTGTATTTCAATTAGTTGATAAGACAACGGCATTTTAAACTCTCGATAGTCTTAAGAGTAAAATATTAGTGGTTTTAAATGCTATCGATATAAAATAATGTACTGTTTTTGTTCAGGGATAAATAACTTAAAAAACGTAAAAGGAAAGTTTTATTTATTTGCGCCGATAATAACTACTTTGTTTTATTATAAAACTTAAAGTTTTGCGATCCATTATGTATATTTTATATTTCGACTGCTAGAGTTGGTGAACTGTTGGTTTTCAGTCCAACATAATTAATAATTAAATTACGTTTTAATTAATGTTTCTGTTGAAACAGGCGACTTCATTATTATTAATAGGTAATCACTCCATTTAGTAAAATATGCTTATCAAGAGAATTATAATCGAAAGAATAATTAATAAACCTTATTAGAATATTCAGTGACCCCGTTGAACTCGGTCAACACCCGCTTCAAGGACCTAACGCAAAATTTTACCCGGCAACGTTACCAGATAACGCTTATTATGTATTCCTAATAACGTTATCCCGTTAATAATAAAACGCATGGCGAGCGCAATATCAGATAATGTCGCCGTTCATGGGGGTTTTATCTTAATTGCTTTTGGGGCGTCCTGAAGGAACAAAGGCGTTTTTAGGCGACTAGTCCCGTAAGTAAACAATATTCCCGGTGCCGGCTTTCCATCTGGGCCGGTTCGGGAATCGATAGATTACGGCTGATAATAAAGGTCTGGTTACACTTGGACACTTGGGATTTACAGCGTACTAGCTTTTGCCTGCGGTTCTTTTCACCCAAGTGAGTTTCTGTCTGTCACAGAAAAACTGTTATGTTTAGATCGTATTAAATAGTGACATTTCGTTTGTTTTAATTTCCCTTTATATTATAACAGTTTCATTTTTTCTATAGTTTTTAAAAAGGCAGCAGGAAAATAGATGACGGCCAGAATTTTTATTTTTCCGTCCCTGAAAAGTTTTTGTTAGATTTTCAAGGCTAGAATGAATGTGTGTTATTAATAGGCCTTGGAATTATTGTTAGATAATTATTCACGGCTTTGTAGTGGGCAGTTTTTTTAACTGTTGGATTGCCTGAATTTTAATACAAACGAAACATGTAATCAATAAATCACAAATAAATAGGATCGGATTGTTTTCAATAACCCATGTCCATGTCCTATAAGTTTCTAAATAATGCCGAATTCCTTCGCAAACTATATACAACGTATGTTTGGGTTAGGGATGGAATACTTTGACGTACCGCCTGATACACATAGCGCTCAACATCCGAAGTATTCGATCCATTCGGGACTCGTGCGGTCAACATTGTTGCCCGTGTGTTCTATAGAACGATATCTACGGTCCACGCCAATATATTAAAATCTATACTAATATTATAAAGCTAAAGAGTTTGTTTTTTTTGCTTGAACGTGCTAATCTCAGGGCAGGGCACATAGTACGCAGAACTGACGGCCGATGGGGCAGCAGTGGAGGCCACGTACCGGAAAACGCAGCGTGGGACGTCCACCCACAAGGTGGACCGACGACATCATAAAGGTAGCAGGAAAGCGCTGGACGCAGGCCGCTACCAACCGGGTAACATGGAAAGCATTGGGGGAGGCCTATGTTTAGCAGTGGACGTCCTGTGGCTGAGATGATGATGATGTGCTAATCTCAGGAACTACTGGTTCGATTTCAAACTATTTTTTTTATGTTAGATTTATCGAGCAAGGGTTCAAGACTAACAAGAGCTGTAAAGAAAAATGTTGCTAGAACGGGAAATATTATTCAAACTATTTTCACGCATACGAAGTCGAGGGCACAGATAGTAATGAAGTGAAATACACAACGAGAAGAATCACAGCATCATCAGGTTATTTGGAATCCACTAAAAGCCTGACCCTCGACATTAGGTACCTGTGATATATCTGCGTGAACTAAAAATAATAATATCTGAAACTTCTACACAGTAATAAAATAAAGAAAAAACAAAAGAGTTCCTAGTGTTTCCTGTCAGTCACTCACTGGAGCGTACCGAATGCTCCCTAGAAAGTTTAGTATCCTAAAAAAAAAATCGGAATCTTTTTAATCTACAAACCATAGCCGGACGTCTTTGGCTGAAACGAACGATAACATAAACAAATCAACCTTCAATGACAACAAAACACTGAGTTGCGATCCTATCGAGTAATCGTTCTATCAAAATGACCCTCGTGAATACGGATTTAGAACTGTTTTTCAATGGGACGACTTCTAAACGTCAGCGAGATCTTGACTATCAAAATACGTGAATAAGGCCACTGTACGCAAAACTACCAAACCAGCCCCCCTAGACAAAACGCACTTTTTGATCGAATCGAAAATCGAATCCGTCAAAACTCCATACAAAAAAGGGGCTTTTCGACCACTTTTCGACTGGTTTGCGATTATAATTTGCACTTTGTCTAGACCCACAGACCGCCATTATTTGTCAATCATATTCTACAATAAAAAGCATACAATCACATAATTGGGGTAAAATAAAAAGGGGAGCGTCGCAAACCCGAGTAAGATAGAATCAAATGAAATATAACTACGGTTATTGTTTCGTAAACTTTGTCGTAGTTCGAGATATTGGGCCGCGTATTTCATACTGTTATTTAATACGTTGTAAGGAATGTTACTTGGATGTTTTTGGGAGTTTGCTATCATTTGAGAAACTTATGTTAGTTTGTATAAAGTTATTATTGATTTCACGCTTTGTAAATTATATTTTTAGGATTGTTAGTAACCAATTAGCTGTTAAAATATTTTACATGTAGTTCTTATTTTTTGTATAAAAATAAAAATGTATGAGGGTGAAATAGGGACAGAGTACATCGTGATAATTATAGTGGTTATTTTCCCGCAGTAAAATGATTCTATTTTAGCAGTACTATCGAATCATGAGAGCTATTTTATGAAAATAAAAAAGGTGTAAAACAGATTGTATGGCTAAGCAGTACCCATTGCTTTAAAGTAAGCATGGAATATTTTGTCACACACCGTTGACGCGGGCAAAGTCGCGGCCATTACTAATACTCGTATTATCACACAAATAAAAGAAGAGCTGAAAAGTTAAAGCAAACGTGTAGAAAACAAGAATTGACGTTAAAGAATGAGTTTAATATAATGGACGTTAGAGATGAAAATTGTAAGTTTAATCTCCACTTTTCACTCTAAAACGTGTTGGCGTGTATAAAAATCTCCAGATAACTAAACACCGTAAAGCCGTGAACGACGTACGATAAAACTCGCCGGTTAATGTACGGACGAGAGCACATCAAGCTTGACACTGGGATCTTATGCAGTTGTGATAAGAGTTATATTGCAACAAAAATGTATAGTCTGATGTGCTATCGCCGTACTACGTTTTAGGGTTAACTTTGACAGTTTGATTTTATTTACGCCCCGTCCACACAAAAAATCCATTACTTGGACGCGTGGGTAGGGCGGTGTTGATATTAAAATATCGATATAAATATCGGTATTGTATCGAATATAGGTAACAGGTTATCCTAAAATCGAACATCTATTTCTTTTTGTAAATAAGTAGGCAACAAAGAATGGTTGGAAGATTGCCCACTAAATTAAAATTAAGTATAATATACAGTAGATAAAAATACTTAAAAGAATTTCGCACTAAAAATCACACTATGTTAAGTTATTCGAATTATTATTTTTATATAACAGGAGGCAAACGAGCAGATCACCTGGTGGTAAGTAAGGTCAAAAATAAATAAAAGTAATAAATCAATAAAAAACATTTGTGCACTGAATGCGGCATAAAAGGTCATTGAGGGTAACTTTATTTTTAGAGCTTTTTACTTATATTTCAGATAAATATTGCGCCTGCACTTTAGTGATTATCGTATAATAGAGTTCACAAATTTGGTCCCTGCACAAAGCATGTATCTGTTGTCTGACCCACAGTACAAGCTTTGCTTAATTTGGGACTAGATAGCGCAATCCAGAACCTTCGAAACAGGCTCTTCATATCGCAGCAAATGTATCGAGTAATATTATCGATACTTTTACCCCTTACGCGTAAAGAATCCGCTGAGAATGCAACCTGCTCCGACCTTATACCCGGGTCCCGCAGGACACCGTCATATTCGGATATTCAATAACGCGGACTAACACGTTTAGCTGTCGGTCCGGACCTTCGAAATCCCCTGCGCATTACTTTATAGAACCCCTATAGGGTTACCAGACAAAACTATTTGTTTTCCACGGAAACGCTCCGCCAATTGTTGGGTGGGTGTCAATTTCAATAATGGACGACCAGAGGGCCCCGCGTAAGCGCTTTAAAAACATTTATTTATACTTTTCCCTGAAATCTAGTGTGCGAGAATAGCTGAATAGCCTTTTTGCGTTTGAAAGTAAATAACGTGCGTCTTTTGATTTCCTTGAACTTTAAGGGTGTATTCTATGAATAAAAATTACCTAGTTAAGATGTCCTAAGAACATGGTGTTCCAAAATTATCATCCAGTTATCTAGTATTTTTGTATATTATTTTAATTAAAATTCAATTTAAGTAAAAAATATAAAGTGGTCTTATTAATACCCTAGAGTTCCAGAAAATCAACGCGAGCACGTTGTATAAGAAGTGACTCCCTTCAAATTAATATGCAACGAAATTCTTTACGTTGTCCAAATTTAGAGATATTTTTGACATCATGACCATACCAACTTACACAATACGTAAAAAAATTGTGTCAACAGCTAATTCAAGCGAATACATCCACCCATTTATACTGTTATTACGACTTCTATCTTCAAAGCAAAATAGTCGTAACTTCATTTCCCGACGTTTATTCCACACACATCAATCATAATAACGGTACAGCATACGTCCCGCTAACGCGGCCATTGTGGTGACCGTACCCGGTAGGGGTTCGCGATATTTAAATCAGAATAGGTACGCCATTCCGCTGGTGACTGGTATATTCGGGGTTTATTATAATTTAGATCTCTACCGCGGAGGTGACGGAACCCTGACGCGGGTTTGTTGATGTAAACGGGACATTATCAAGGTTCCATATAGGTATATTACAGTCGTGTTAGTATCAGCAGCCCGTTTTCACCATCAATCCCTAATTTTTAAGTGACCCCTATGCCCTATGGTAACACATAACAGGAATTTTGTTTTCATAGGGGTCACTTAAAAATTAGGGATTGATGGTGAAAACGGGCATTAGTTTCTTTGCAATCATGAAAAGTTCTATTCTATAAATTCAAGCAGATTGACGCTTTTCTTTGGTTGAATTTCTATATTTAAGGTAGAGTAATCACAGACATTATTTAAGATTATTATCATTATTTAAGAATGGACACTAACAAATGACATCATCATCATAATCATTTCAATCACATGACTTCCGCTGCTGAACATAGGCCTCCCACAATGATTTTCAGATTGACTGGTTAGTACCAGCCTGTATTCAGCGCCTACCTGCTACTTTCATACGTTCGTCTGTCCACCTTGTAGGTGTAATTAATGACAATATGGTGTAACTATTTTTTAATAATTAAAAAAAATAAGTAAGTCTGAAATGTCCGTTTTCCAAATATGGACTGATGATATTTTTAAAATACTGGCCGCGTAGCCTCCTTTGACATGGAACTTTTTTATGCATGTGTATTCTCGCCGCGTTGACTCAATGACATGATGAAAGCCCATATGAGCGAGCAAACTCGAATAGAGTAAATACAGCAATTCATTCCACTTTTGTTGCGTACAGTTCACATTTACTACAGCTGTATTACCTACAGTTATATTCGCAATATTTCCACTATATGAAAAAGAAAATACTTTATTCAAATTAGGCCATAAATAATTGGCACTTATGAACGTCAAATTAAATATCAAAGAAAGGGTAGCCGTTAAGGGTTTCTTTACATGTCTTCTTATCGTTTGGGCCCTACCAGCGCTTTGAAACAAACATTATTATTACGGCAAATGCGTAGAAGAACAAACTATAGAATGATAAAAATGCAACAGTTTTTATTTATTTAATAAGATTAATAACAATTTGATTGATAACAAAAATGATAAATTTTGATAAAAGATAAAAAAAAGTAAAATTAATGTAATATTAATGTATAAAACTTGACACCCACATTAAACTTAATGTACCTAAGCTTCAACAAGTTTAGGTAATGCACCTGGGGTCACACTAAACCACGCGATGGCGTCTTCCTGAACGCGTCTAGTTAAATAAATCATTGGAACCCGCAAACTGTGCATTAAAGAGCTAACAAGAACAAATGAGCTAAACACTACCTCTGTCTCCTACCGCATTGCAGTCTCAGAGCAGCCACAAATCACGGCCATCCGGCCAACAATAAATACAGTACAACCGGCTTGATAAAATTAATAACATAACCTAACTAATAGTAGGGAACTTAGAAACGAGTTACAGCGGCTTTTATCTTTTATTAGCCACCGCACGGCCTGCCAACCATATTGGCAGCGAAAACTTTCGATATTAACGGCCCCACAGCTTTGCGGGCCGAACGCCAATGTTGCCCGAAGTGGAAATTGCTGTCTGCGTGGATGATGAGATACTTTTTAGTCATAGGATGTATTAAGTAATCCTGAATCAGGGGAAAAGTTACGTTTTCCGTTATATTCATGATTCAACGTGTTGTAATCTTGGTAAGTACGGTCGCCAAAAGAAAATGAGATCCGACAATGACTTTAGTACTTTGTCTCTCATCAAGTAGGGAAGTATAAAGTATAAAATAAGTTAAGAAAATTTAACATTTTGTAGTTAGATGATGTGCTACATCTCCTACTTGATCTGGAGTTAGAGGTTACTTGGAAAGACTAAAGTAGGTTTGTTTTGTTCGTTTGTACTTTTCATGGTATATTTCTTACCTAAAAGGAAATTTTGGTCAATGTTTTTATTACTGTAAACCTTTTATTATTTATGAAATAAATTATTTATTAAAATCAAAAGTTCAACTCCGATTGAATGTCAATGTAATCGTAAAAATCGCATGAGAGCTGTTGAAACAGCGCAACATATTATTATTACGACAAAGGTCATTGAGCCGTGTTTAGTAGCGCTCTATCGCGCATCGTCTTTTGTTTCTATGGGCTTTATTACAAAAAAGTTAAACCCGGGACGAACTCTGGTTTAAAATGACATTTCCATACTAAATGTCAATTTAAACCAGGTTTCAAACTGAGTCTAACTTTTTGTAATAAGGGGGTATGAGTTTCATAGCGTTTAGCGTTTCTTCAGCGTCCCCAACGCTCCTCTGTGCCGCCAGTGGCTCCACATGTCCAACTGCGGTCGGAACGCGAGCCCGCACTTCATTAATAATTCCCCGATCCGCTCGCGTTGAATCACGGCGGGTCTAAGGCCCTCATGACGGTCGGTGCGCCGGAGTAACGTTTTTCATGCATCAGTTATTTCTCGGAAGGGATCTCCCGTTCACAGATTCACAGTTTGTTTTACAAACGGAATTTTGCTATCTTATAATTAGTTAGAATATTAAATGGCTTATTTTCCCTAGATCCAAAAGATTCAAAGCTAATTCTGTTTGGCTTCCATTCGAAGTGGGTTTCAACTTAATCATTACATTATTCATAATTGGTACTACTTACAACAGAGTTCGTTTTACTTGAACATTCAATTTATAAAAGTTATCCCTGGAGAAATCACTTAAGATTCGTATCAAGAACTCTAGGACCTTAGCTTAGAGTTTTTTTGTATCGTGTTTCAGTAATTGCCGTTTATATCGTCATTGAAATAAAACGTTTTGTCTTTACGAGTCCCAATCGTATTAGAACGCCTAAAAAGGAATTCGCCGAAAGTAAAAGAGGTAATATACCTTCATCTGCGTCTTGTAAATAAAAGCGTTGTTATTAGGGAAACCGCGACATTGTCCTTAGAAGTACCGTGATAATAAAATTCTTTGATGTGCCCACCAGACTATGGGCATCAAAAAACATTCGCAGTAAACATCGGGCCTGGCGGTGTGGCCATAAAACTCACATCTAAACTTCTTTTCTTAGACGACAGATGTTCAGATATTGCCTGGACGATATTTCTTTATGACGTCATTTAAATAAAGACCCTAGCAACAATCGTTACGGTTGGATGAACTTCAGCTTGACGTGATAAAAGTAATGGCGGTCCAAGTTTTCGGTCGCGATTCAGGTTTGTGGGCAATAATCTAACAATCATAAGAAAATAATTACCCTCTAACAAAGAGCAGATAATCTAGAGTTGACTGTTCAAAAAGTTAGCTAAAAATACACTTGTGTCATAAATAGGCACTAAACTAGTCTCATGCTAACGCATTTTGTCCAAATACATTACAACATCTTGCGCAAAACAATAACGTTGAAAACACTACAACATGACTGCGCAAATGAAATTTTTTCATGTTTAATAAAGGCTATACATTGTTTTGTATCCACCACAACAGAAGAATCGCCCCGCTCAATTATAAGTTTCGTGTAGTTTAAATTACATTTTTTCTCCGGAAAAAATACAAAGGCAGGTTTTTCTTTCATTGTATAACAATTAAAGTTTTCCCTTAAAGAACAGTGGAAAGTAGAGTTTTTTAATTTGTGCTTATAGTGGCGATTATTGCTTGGATGCAAGAGCTTGTTACAAAGGCCTAACTTACCTTTTTTAAAGTAGCTATCATCATCAAATTGTTTTAATAATATAAGTAAAGTAGTGAATTTAATGTCAGAAAATGTACGAGAATTAAGGCAAACGATTAAGTAAGGACATCGTCTTGATTAGAAAGTTAAGATTGAGATTTATTTTTAATCTACTCCGATAATTGTTATTAGATTTTAATTGGCACAAGTAAAACATCCTCTTGTCACTACAAAAATAAATCTTTCTAACTTCAGGCGGTATAGAAATTCTTGACTAGGTAGTTAAAGTGGAACTACATAATTCCGAGCTAGCAGACGAATTGCACCACTTAAATTTTTGTTCCAAGTTGAATTGTCCCATTTGGACCGTTTTAAAACTGTAGTAAATCAGCGGCGGGCACATTTATATGTTATTATTATTAACAGCCCGTGTTGGGCCGCTGGCGGCGCGCCAGGCACTCGTAGCGCTCGTAGCGTTCGTAGCAGTCGTGGCTCGTAGCACCAGCTACGGTGCGCTGCGGTCGCCGACTTTAGTATTCATCGTGACATCTTCATACTAGCACTTTTGTAGCCATATTGATCCAATTTTAAAACCATAAAAGTCTAAAACACTCGTATAGTGGAAGAAAATAGCCCTAATTTAAATATTTCGGGCAAAATACCGACAAAAGCAAGTTGAGTTTTCCTCACAAACGTTCGCCCCACAATCGTTTCAAATAAATCTAGTAGGTAGGAAAGTTTATGAACCTCGTAAATGAAAACATTCTCGACAAAAGGATTTTAAAAAGCTCCATCGTTTCAAAGAAGGTATTGAGTCTCGCTCGAACAGAGAAAATGCATTCAACTAAAGCGGGATCCATTGCCACTTCATTGAGTCAAATAAACCTGGTTATTGCATAAATTGAGAGCGGTCTTATTATAGACGGACGTCCATTGGACGGATTGTATCGGCTAAGCTTCTTTGGTGCCAAAGAAAAATTACTCCAGTGTCGCTTAGATCCGTGTTCGTATTGTGATACATGAAGATATGATACTTATTGTATGAGGTACATATACTTCTATTTATACTGATAGAGTTTGACGTTATGCAATTTTTTCGCAAGTTATGATTATAAGTGAAAAAAGTTCTTTCTGGCGTAATTATTGCAATAAAACAATTGCTTTGGGGTAAAGAATAGTGCGCTAATAAATTGTAATTAAATAAAGACATACAAAGATGTAAAATTACAATGAACAAAATTAATTGCTATCCGCTTACATAATAACAAAACTAATTTATTTAATTAATATGTATTTAATATATATGGTCAGAACCATAAGATCTAATTAATACATTGCGATAAAGGGAAATCGCCGGTCATCGATTGATAGCTAAAAATGGCAGGCACAAACTCATTCATTCAATCCAACCGGTCAGTGCACTGATATATTTTTACAACGGTTGGATTGAAAAGCCGACCGCTTGTGACAATCCATTAGTGTGTAACGTGACAACTTTATTGGCTTGCGGTCATCCAGTGGCATTTTTATACGCTTGTAAACTATACTTTAGTTTAATCACCATACCTTTTTTATTCTGTTGTACAGCTAGTTTAATGAACATAATATACAAGTACGTACATCTTCTTGTATTTTTTATCATTCTTTTAAGCTCTTGACTTCACGCATCGAGATGAAAATGTTCAGAGAGAAAACACGTCAAAATACTCGCTCTAAATTAACAAGGAACATTGTCTTTGAACGTTGGGTAATTAGTCATGTATAAGAATCACAGTGTACATAAAAAGTTTGTTACCGTATTTAGGTTCACTGCTGTATAATCATGATAATTAAGTAGATGAAACACCGACAACGTTAAGTTGATACGTAGATTTGTTGTAAGTGGATGAAAAATCTACGAGTATATTCAGAAGCATTTTTGTAAGAAAACAATAATTAGGTAAGTAATACGCAGTCTTTTAAAAAACACATTTGAACTTGATTGAATACCTACCTACAATTTGTTTTTTTTTTGTCAGCTGTTATATTTGAAATATTTTTTGTGTTATTTTTGTTTGATATTTATCTGATTTAATGTTTTAAAACCATTATAAATGGCAAAGGTCAGCAAACTAACTGTGAAGCGATTTTCTATGTAAACTAGCCAGCGGTAAACGGGCAATTTGAGGCCCTTTCAACTTGATCGTTTGAGTAACTTTCCACTACTCAGATTACTTTACAAAGAAAATAACTAACCGGAAAGTCGACGATTCTGAACGTGTCCCGTTGTTATCAGCGACGGTACAATCGTGGCCACTCTTAAGTGGTTATTGAATAGCTCCCGCCGACCTTTCTGGATTAGGGGGAGGAATAGATTCCCCGGAACCGGGGGCCATTGTGTTTCGTTACCGATCTGTGTTATTCCGACTTATACGGACGGACAGGGACGGAGCTAGGTTTAGCACCAATAAATACTTTACGACGACGTGCGTGTTGTAAAAGTGGCCTGCACTGCAGACCGGGTGAAACTGCTCGGCCAATCTAATCAAATAAATTCAAATGATTGTTCCGGGTTTGATTGGCGTTTTTCTGGGATTTTGGGGGTATTAACATTTTAGTGCTTTTTAGCATAGAGTTGTGTAGTTTTCTATTATAAATATAGGTAAAGGGATGAACTATTACGTATGCTATGGCTTTAGTCTTTTACAAATAAGTCAAAGAGATAGTATTTATTTAAATCATCTCAATTAAATATCGAACAGTGTCCTCAATTCGCATGTTTTGTAAACTGATGAAGTACTATATTAAAATTTTGTACAAATAGGTTTGCTCAAACTCTCTTTCTATCACAGTCAGAGTTCTTCCATCTTCCTTCCCTGAATACGTGCCTGTCCAAGACGAGAATTTGAGCGTAATGCGTAGCGGTTACAACAGGCACACTATGGGCCGGTATGTCGCAGTGGTTTTTCAATTTGTCCGGTTGGATTTGGCCCGGCTAAGGCCCGGGCCGGGTGTGTAGACACGTTTAGAAAGCCATTTCGGTAATTGGCTAAACTGAACGGTCTGGCTCTATGGGGAAGTAGTGTCATGGATACGGGCTATTTCTATTTTTTCAATCTTGAGCGGCGTAAAGACGATACGAATATGTATTAATTTCAAATAAGTATTTGAAACCAAAATTAGGTAATACTAAAATCAAATTAAATAATTTACCTCAATAGTTCAGTAGTTAAAGGAGTGAATATCTACACTAAGTGTCATTCTCACTTTCAACACTATAGTGTGGAGGCCGCATTAAGATGCAGTCGTTCAGTTCAGTCACACTTTTTCAGACGTCAATGGCGTTTCATGAAGTTACACCAGGGTTATTTTATGACTCGTGTTTAACACATAATATAAAAAAGAAAAAAGTTTTAACCTGAGGGAGTGGATCAAATAAAATTTGAGATTCGAGTACGCAAATTGACATCAGTATAGGTGAAGACAAATAAAAGCAAATGGCGCTTATTTCAAACAAAATTTGTATTTACTGGCTCACTGACTTCTTTTTGTATGTATGCCTCATTTAATTCCCAAAACCCCAGCGTAGAGTGATATCAGACGACACTTGGGAATAATATGTTTTCCCGGAATAACAGTATTTGTTGTACCCGGAAAATAGGGTATCCGGAATATTCGTAGAAATTCATTTAAAATTATATTCAACACACAATATTGTCACAAAGATAAAGCTTTCTTACTTAAAATTTACTAATTACCTAAATGACAGCGTAAAGGTACACGTTTTTCCTTGTTTTTTTTTTTGTATTTTCGTATTTAATATCTCAATGAATACTATCACTTCAAAAAATCATTGACCTCAGATTTATCATAAACAAACGACCTTTCGCTTTGTGATTACTCTGATCTGAGTTACATTATCCTACTAATATTATAAATGCGAAAGTTTGGATGTTTGTTACTCTTTCACACAAAAACTACTGAATCGATTTTGATGAAACTTTACATTATAATTGTTTATAACCCATATTAACATAATATACGCTATAATTTATGACGATCTGTGACAAACTAAATATCACGCGGGTGGAGCCGCGGGCAAAAGCTAGTACATTGATAAACGTGTCGACAGTTTCAACTTTCAAGTGTTATTTATGCCGTTTCTATCAATGCAATTATTCTTTAACTAGCTGTGAACCGCGGTGTTACCCGTATAAAGTGGTCTATGTGTTAGTCCAGGGTTTCGGCTAACTCCATACCTAATTTTATGAAAATCGCTTTAGCTGTTTAGACGTGAAGGAGTAACAAACATACACAATCATAAACTTTCGCCTTTATAATATTAGTGTGATTACTTAGCCTTCTCTCCCTCTACCTTCCTATCTATACATACAGGGTGGAAACGAAGCACTTTTAGAACAAGTAACTAGTTTTACGATATCATGTGTAATTTTTAATATTATGTGGATTTACCAATTAAATGGATCTGGAAACATTGAGTTTTCGGATAGATCCAGTTTATTCTGTAACCTATTATCGATCCTGTTTGATAGAGCTCATGAAGCACTTTCAGGATACTAGTTTTTTGACATCTTTTACAGTTTAGAAATAATCGAGTGAGATCTTATCGTTTCCACCCTGTATATTTAGCTGCCATCAAACAACGTAAGATTACCACGCAAACCATAATAATAGTATATCGTATGCCATACAATTTGCAATGTAATTTGGCACATAATTGAAAATGATCATCTCACATCAGTGTAGACACACGGCAGACAGTTGCCACAATATTATCGCCGATTCAATCTGCAGCGGGCGACATGATTGACATTAGTCCTGTAATTACTGTTCTCTGGATTATACGCTATATTGGATACGTCATATTTGAGACTTATGACAAAACTATATTGATATTTTGAGACAACGCGTCATAACTTAGTAAAGTTATGTAAATGACTTGGTAATGGAACTCGGAGAATACTTGGCAATCAATCTCTCTCACGTTTGAAATTCAGTCCCAATTTTGCAAAGAACGGGACTTACCACCTCTCGTTCCCACCGTTGTAACTCCGGTGTAGCCAGGATTTAAAACCTCCAATAAAATGTAACCAGGAAAGGCCAATTTGAAAATAAGTTGAAGAACAGTTAAAACGGCGTCATTTGATTCGTAATTATTTTACCGAATAGGAATGTCAGAACCGATTTTCCAAATACAAACAAGCTATAACTTCAGTTAATTAATGTTGTGTGAGCTTAATTTAAAATTTCTCTTTTTTTAAGCGTGTTAAAAACGACAGGCCGATAATATTTCCGTAGGAAAAGTTACGTTCGGTATTGCATCATATTTAATTTTTTATCGCACTTCCAATTTATATGCAAGCGGAGTCACAGAAATACTCGTAACTTACAGCTTCAATATTAATGTTTCATAAATAAAATTGATTGTGCAAGTGTAAAGTTTGGGGGTCCGTGCGTAAATAATTATAATGCACCTTTTTGTCCTTGACTTATGATAACTCTCTTCGGAAATAAAACTTCGAATGAATTAAAGCATTATAAATCAATAGATTTTAGATAATTGTTTTCGGAAAGGCAAGTTGGAAGTTAACGTAGCTGTACTTAGTTGATGTACGTACTTGTTTATGTTTATGAAAATCTCATGTTAACCCATTTAGCCCTACCGTACCCTATGTGGTACGGTATCTTTTTGAAAATATTTTGAAGTACCAAACTGTTGTTAATTTGTAAAAATGATTGTGACGGTAAGCTTAAAGTGATTATTTTACATAACAATATTTTAAAATATGTTTTAGAAAGTGGTTTCGGAAATATTTATGAAATTCCTCGACAGAAAACCAAAAAAATATTTACAATGTATTTAAGAAGGTATAATTTCTTATTACTCATGGTAAATTATGTTATTTATCAATTTTATTTTAAAAATAGAGTACAATAGATATCATGACTACAAAAAAAATATTATTCAGATTATTTTTATACGGTTTATTCCAGTCTAAAATAGGTGTACCGTATAAGGTACAGTAGGTCTATGCATGAGCAAGTCATGCGAAAAAATATAATTAATATTTATTATTTTTATTTGTTTTAGGCTATTGATGCTTCACTATATTGCCACAACTCATGAAAAATTTGATAATTTCAGCAAACATAAAGCAGTCTTGGTATTTTTCTACTGCTGTCTTATCAGATGACCGCTAATGATGATCAGATTGACGAAGATTTAGGCGATAAAGATAGTGTCAATGTAAATAATAACCCTCAGAGTTTTCTTCGATGGATTTGCTAAATTTCCATCATCGTGTTGCTAAATGCGATTATGGATAGCACTAAACGTAACAAATCAGAAGAAGCCAGGTCTTCTTCAGCTATCCTCACTAACTTAGGAGAAGGTAGGAAAAAAGAACCAAATGTGGTTAGTATCACAGAAAACGTCTTACAAGATATGCCAAGTGTGATACTAGTGATCATGTGATTTTATTTTTATTTTATATCATACAAAAATAAATAAAAATCTTTTTTGAACAACGACTATGTTTTGCTTGCTTATAGACGTACTGTACCCTATATGGTACGGGCTCCCCACGGCCCCCTATTTATGGATTATTTTTTTAAATATTTTTTTCATGATTTTTAGGCTTCCCTTTGTAAGTTTTTGCTGAAAAAACGATATTTATTTACAAAAATAATTATCGGTCTAAATGGGTTAATTGGGAAGTCCCTCACTATAGTCGAATTGACCCGACTTAGAACCAAACTCCAATGATATACAAACTGTACATTAATCCATTCCCTTCCATTACAGCAAGAGAATAACAGAACACCTCATTTGAGCAAGCGAGTCATCTCACATGTATTAGTATCAGACTGTTAGGGTGTAGTGTTGTGCGTGTGATATCGGATACGAAATCGATTTGAAGCCGATGTAATTTTTGCCAGGTAGGTATACTGAGAACCGACATGAACTATAAAAACTGATGATAAACCGTCACTGTCAAAAGGGCGCGTAATCCTCGTAGTGCGTTGGTTTTCGCTGAAAAACAGCTTCGTGATTTTGACGACTTGTGTCATGTCACGATTTTTGCTGAGCGGCCGCCTTTTCACCTTGCCTCAATAAAATTAATTATGTATGTACCTAAAATGTTAAATGCTAATTAAAGTAAGTAGGTACTTCTATTCTATTCTTAACTTTGGAGCGTAATTCGTATCCCATTAGGTACTTAAATAACCAACAATATTCGCTAAAATATATGCTAAGGTTATGAAATAAAAATAGACTTACTGCTCAAAAACTGCTTGCGAACTGGATCTGGAACAAAAAAGTGTAATGATTGTTTATTTACCTCTTTATGCGTGTCTTGCTATACCTTTCTGATAATCCCCGTTGACAGGGATTCATCATCATCATCATCATCATTTCAGCCATAGGACGTCCACTGCTGAACATAGGCCTCCCCCAATGCTTTCCATGTTGATCGATTGGTAGCGGCCTGCGTCCAACGCTTCCCTGCTACCTTTACGATGTCGTCGGTCCACCTTGTAGGTGGCGGGGATTGTCAACGGGGAATAGTGGAATAAGCAATAAAATGTACCTATTCTATTCTATTCTATTCTAAATGCTATTAGTCCTATTTAACACAGGGTATTATAAAGATATCTATGTAAAAGCTCCAAATCAAATGAAGAGAAAAAAAAACTATAGAGTTCTTAAATTCTCGTCAAATTCATTAAAATTAGTACTTTCTCTTAATGTGATAACAATAATAAAAAGTTCCTTAAACCCTGAACCATTAAAATATCCGTTAAACAATAAGGCCAGTGGCATCCCTAGCACAACAGCTTGCATCACACTGTTCAGTGCCGAACTAATCAAGGCGCGTTAATTGAATTTAATATTGCAGCCCGGCGGGACTCACCTCGTAGATGGTGATTCATAGTCCAGACTACCTATTTTAGATTTTGGGACTTAGAGACTGGAAATTCATTGGTCAGCGTTGGATTCTTCCAAACTTCTGAGCTACAAAGTTTTTTTTAGAGATTTTTTCACCAACGACTAAAAATCATCATCATCATCATCTCAGCCATAGGACGTCCACTGCTGAACATGGGCCTCCCCCAACGACTAACAATGTTGTGTAGGAAACAAATTGAACTGTTTTGTTCTGAAGCCCCAGTGTCATTGCGAAAAGGGAACTAAGAGTTTAACGCCCGTATTCACAAACGATGCTTGTTTAAGTGAAGCAGCAAATCGAACGCACAGTGTTGAATAGAGCTCTATGATTGGTTCGTGTGTCAACCTGTGCGTCCACGCGCAATGTGAGACCTCATAGTAATGTTTGTGAATACGGGAGTAATTACTTTAGGTTGGTAGCGTCAGGAGAACAATGTGTGTTCTCTATGTTCAATGTGTGTACTGTGTACGCATATTTCGTAGAACTTTCTTTGATATTATATTGATTCATAGAACACACTCTTCATATAACGTCATGGTCTTGTTCGTGCCGCGTTTGTCCGTGGAAATATACACGTGAGTTTCATTCATTTACAACTAAGCTATGTTGCTACTAGGAAACCGAGGTTTCTCCATCCATCTCCACTTGGGCATAATTCGTGCGAAGCGTATCTTAAACATGCCTCATTAATAAAGCAATGTATTTATTTCCTCCGTCGTAATTTACAAGTCTGTATTCAGAGATAATTAGGACTAGGTTTGTACTTTGATGTTTGCTTTAATTATCGTAATTGAAGTCAGTAATTTTTTTAGGATATTTGTGTTTTTATGCTAACTTAATGAGGATGGAATGGGCTGTTTCAAAATCCTTTTTAGTTTGGTTTTTATAAACAAGAATACATAATTAGAGACTATTATTGGTTTGGCAAAGTTATCAGTTTTATTTCATATCGATCTCTTTCATATGTTGCTCTTGATCACAATCTCTCTATGATCAAGAGAGTTTTCCTAATGATTACAATTTTTTTATTTTTTATTTCATAGACAGTTCTCCAGAAAGGTGTTTTCAAAATATCTTAATGTATAAATGGACTAATTTGCAAGTTCCTTGGCTGCCAGTATCAACTGTAATGCATTAAAAACTCAATAAGTTTAGGTCTACCTAAATGATAGTCTGTGGCTAATAAAATGGCTTTATGAATTATGGCTCATAGTCCAGCTGCAGTGGACTGTAAAGGGCTGTTGATGATGATGATGATGATGATGAATTATGGCTCTATACTGCTCTATTCCAGATTTAGCATGTAAAATTATGCACTCGATGTTACACTACAATAACACTGTCTAAAACTAGGGCACCATCTAGGTTTACCTACCGTACTTAGGTACAAAGGCTTACATAAGATCTTATCCCAAGACTAAAAGACGTTGAAGTGGTTGAAATGTCCCGTAGTATCTAAAGCTATTAATTAATTCATAAAAAAATGCTGCATGTACGTATTAAAGTCAAAACAAGCAGACGTTGGACAGTTGTCAAAACGTATAGGCATAGTGCAATAGATGAATGAAAAGAGCGAACAAGGGTAAACACGAACGAGAATTTATGATTGGCTCTCGTTAGTTTTATACGACTATTAAATAGTACTTACAAATCGTCAAATATCTACATGTCTTATAATCTTTTTACCCTACCAGCGCTTCGAGACCAACATTTGGCAAGTGATGAGATGAAGCGCCGCAACAAACTCAGTCACCACTGTCTGCCGAAAAATAAGTAGAAATAGCAGTAGTAGTACATTTTGATTCAGGAGCAGTTATCTGAGTTTACCACGCATTTTCAACTTTCTAGTGAGCGCTATTTACCAGCAATCATTGTTACTGATAGACTTTTTAATTTTGCATCCCCTGCTATCAAATCTGGGGGTACGGGTGTCTCCCGCCCAGATAAGGCAACAGAAGCAGTAGGTACACCTTCTTTTTTATTTCGTCGTATTTTTGTACCTTTACAGATTCAGTCTACATACCTAATGTTTCTTAAGAAACTGAATTGCTTAAGTTCTCCAAGCTAAATAATCAGTGGCTCCGACAACCGTTGCGTTTTCCGAGCAAGACACTGTTTGCATCTTAATGCAAGCAGACTGAATTAAGCCATCGGAATACCAAATGAACGCCCGAGTTGACGCACTTAGCCGCGCTGCCTCGGCAGTTATCATCCCGCTTAATGATCCCCGCGAATATTGGAACGTGAAATCTATCGATGGATCTTATAACCATTTTGATTGGAGCTCTATTTTCAGTGATTTTCAGTCATAGTTAGAAATTATCTATCTTTATTAGGTTAACTCAGTCAGTGTCATGAGGTATGGGAGCGGCACAGGAAGGGTGACATTGACATAATTATTATGAAGTAACAGAGCATATTTCAAATCTGAAGGAGATCTGAAGTCTCGCTGACGTCTGACTTTACAAAAACACTGCCCCTGCTTGACTGGGCTATAAAATGCTACTCCGACAAACGTTACTTCGACATTACGTTACTCGGACACTACTGAATATCGACATGACTTTACTTTGACACTACACTACTTAGACAAAGGCAAATATCGTTTGTCTAAAGTCCGATTTTTAATTCGACGGAATTCTGACAGCTGTCATTTTTTGACAATTCAGATGTAATAAGCCTTTTTTGCTTTAAATTAATAATAAATATTATTAAATGAAATTTCATCAAGTACAACTTACAAGCATGAACTATTGTTAGTTTTGTGAATTCAATGTACACTAATTATTATGTACATTTTAGAGATTAAATAGAAAAAAACGTGTTTTTAACACAATAAAACAACATTTATCATAAACGAAAATATGTATTGATCATCAATCATCAGTATCGTCATCATAATCAACTTGGATTATAAAATTGGCATCTTGTTAAATTGATTATTTTATGAAGCTAAGATTTTATTAACAAAAAGATTTTCATAAAAAAGGTTTGTAACCCATGGATTCCAGTATTGTATTGGCCAGGGAGTCCAGTAAGAGAAAAATAATTTCCCAATTTTTTTTGTAACTTCAAAAATATGATAATAAAAATTCAAATAACCATTTTGAAATGATCAGTACATTTTTAAGCCTTAGTTTTTCAAGGGAAACCTTAAATTCAAGAAAGGATTATTTTTTAATTTGTGAAAATGCTCTCCATTCTTAGTGGGAATGTTTCAATATTGACAACACTTCTGAAATGTCAAAATTCCGTCGAATTAAAAATCAGAGTATAGTACAGTAGTGTCGGATTAACGTAATGTCCAAGTAACATTTGTCGGAGTAGCATTTTATTATAGCCGCTGGACTGAATTAAGCGCTAGACATATGCAAACCCTGAAGATAAAATCTTTTAGCATGTAAGATCATTCTTACTTATACTGTGGAAAATACAAGGTCCAGTTTTTTACTAAAAAGATAGCACTGGGTTGTTTATAAATTAAGATATAAGGTAACTATACTGGTTGTTTTGTTGTACCCTGGCATAATTTTCATAATTTTTATTTTTATTTTATTTTTATCAGTGTATTTTCTCCTTTCCTCTTTATCATAAGTTATATTTATGTACTTAAACTCACCACACCCCAACCGTCACGTTGACGTGTTACGTGCGTTCTTTCGTCCTTAGGCTATAGCTGAAAATCAGATGTGCATGTGGATTGAGTGATCCTTGCTTCAATCTTAACAAAAATCGAGGAAGTTTTACTTAAAATATGTTAAAACATTGCGATGAAGTTTAAAAATTTGTTAAACCTAAGATAAAAATGTTATGGCCAATAAATAGGAGCACTCATACCGCACGCTTTAAGAAAACGTCAACATGTTTATTTCAGAAAATAAAGCCTTTCCACTTCTTTTTATAGTATTGAAAAATTGTTAAGAATATGTTAAAACTATTAACAAATTCAGAAATTCCTTGCACGTCCCGTTCCAAAGTTATGACGATTATTTAGGATCACTCACACCGCACACGGGCCGTATGAGTGCTCTTCAAAATAATGACTTTTTATTAATAAATACGTTTTATTTCTGTTGGGAAATGTGTGCAAACTGACGAGCGAATTTGTTAAAGAATAAGTGTGACAAAACTTAAAAGCTGAAGGAAGAAATTAACCTTTATTCTTTCCTCCAATATGCCGTGTGAGTGATCCTTACTTTTACCTCTATCTGCTCATATGTAGTTCGTAGGCAGACTGAGATAGTATCTAAAATTGTTAATTGTTTTTAACAATTATTTGGCATATATTTTGCTTTTATTAAGGTCATAATTTAAGAAATATCAGGCTTAGATGATTCCTAAAGGAAAATGTTGATTAGGGTACATATGATTTTTTATTTTGTGAGACTGTTCCGATTCGTCAGACGTGACAATGCAAAACCAATGCAATCTAATATGTAGTAGGTTTAGGGGCCTCCGCTAAAACTCGCGGGGGGCGTCCGTCGCCGCGGTCGGCAGTAGCGCGAGTTTTAGTGGTTTACCCCTACATCTTGAATGATAGAAATAAAGAAACATTACAATTGTTTATAGGATTGAATTCAAATTTGACTTGTAATATGAATTGAGAAAGATACTCACGGTTTTATTTAAATAAATTACAAATTTCTCAACAAAACTGTTTTTTTTGGTTGGACTATAAAATACGATAAAATAATATTATTAAATCTCACATGTAAACTTCTGATGAATCGAAACAGTCTCTCAAAATAAAAAATCATACGTACCCTAATCAACATTTTCCTTTAGGAATCATCTAAGCCTGATATTTCTTAAATTATGACCTTAATAAAAGCAAAATATATGCCAAATAATTGTTAAAAACAATTAACAATTTTAGATACTATCTCAGTCTGCCTACGAACTACATATGAGCAGATAGAGGTAAAAGTAAGGATCACTCACACGGCATATTGGAGGAAAGAATAAAGGTTAATTTCTTCCTTCAGCTTTTAAGTTTTGTCACACTTATTCTTTAACAAATTCGCTCGTCAGTTTGCACACATTTCCCAACAGAAATAAAACGTATTTATTAATAAAAAGTCATTATTTTGAAGAGCACTCATACGGCCCGTGTGCGGTGTGAGTGATCCTAAATAATCGTCATAACTTTGGAACGGGACGTGCAAGGAATTTCTGAATTTGTTAATAGTTTTAACATATTCTTAACAATTTTTCAATACTATAAAAAGAAGTGGAAAGGCTTTATTTTCTGAAATAAACATGTTGACGTTTTCTTAAAGCGTGCGGTATGAGTGCTCCTATTTATTGGCCATAACATTTTTATCTTCGGTTTAACAAATTTTTAAACTTCATCGCAATGTTTTAACATATTTTAAGTAAAACTTCCTCGATTTTTGTTAAGATTGAAGCAAGGATCACTCAATCCACATGCACATGAAAATCAGTGGTTTGCTTTTAAGTAAACCAAGTACTGAGCTGTTGCCGTTTTGCATTGCTGCGACACACATTTCTGTATAAAGTGTGTATCTATATTGCATGTCATAATGATTTTTTTCTTTTTATTTCTGTCTTACCATACCATGTCATATTGTCCTGAGGGTACTATTTTATCCTACTTTTGGTACTTTTTGTTTGTAATGTGTGTTTCTGTTATGCAAATAAACGTTTTATCTATCTATCTATCTAACTAAGATTCTTGGAATTATTGCGTTTATAAAGTTTTCAATACACAGTATTTATTTAAAATCTTTTTTCTTGTAATGTAGTCAGTATTGTGTTAGCTAATATAATATGTTACGTATACTAAAGCTGAGTTGCACCACCTAACTTTTACCGTAACTATTACGATAACCGGTGTTTTTGTATGGAGTTTGACAGATTTTTGAAGGTTCTTAAAGTCAAAGTAATAGCAAATAAATAATATGAATATGAACCATCTTGGTGCAACCCACTCTAAGAATCTTATTACTTCTTAGAAGTTTGTTCCTACAAGCTACGCCTCCTGGCGTACTCATTACTTTTAGATTTAGAGATAATTCAATGAGATACCTACCAACAAAATGGCCCTCTTCGCGAAGGAAACAAACGATCCGTCCTACGCACTTCCCTCTTACATATCCTACCTTTTTGGATTTTTGAATACATTTTTTTAAATACCGACCCGAACCTATAAATTACCGTCCAAGGAAAAATCCGATACATCGATCCAGTAATTAACTAAAGAAACGCAAATTTAGAAGATCATTCTTCACTGTACACAGCATGAATGAATTGGAGTTTAATTAATTAATCTTATTCAAAATTGTTAAAAGAATTTTCGGCAGCCATCAATTTGTTGATACGTTCTCGATGTGAAGTTTCGTTTTTGACGCCAAGGAAATTAATTTCAGAACATTGGCAGCATTGAGATATTCATTCTGTAGCTTTCATGTTTCAGAAAAAACGTGATCTAAAGAACAGTATAGTATAATGATATTTGATTGAAAATTAATAAATCTGCGTTAATAACATTTAAGAAACTACGATAGGTACTTTAATAAGGACAAACAACAAACATAAAAACTACGGAGCGAAAGCTTAACCAATAGTTTAATTGCAGTCCATCAACATAACAGTATTATGTTCCGTACATAATGATTTGATTCACACCCTATAATCAAGTGATAGTATTATGTAACCTATGCATGATGCTCAGCCAAGACGAAGTGCGCTAATTGATCATATCTCGCTGTGGACACGCACTGGCTCGTGAAGATATTGCGCCTCGACTGAGCAACCAGGCATAATAGAACTTAAGACTACGGAAGCACTGGCACCTTAGGTAGTACGCCAATGGAGTTTGATTTCTAAGCCTAGGCGCAGACCACTGACTTTTAGTTGGCCTAATTACACCGATTTGGTATCGGCCGATTCTTCATACAAATTGAAATTGGGCCCAACTATCGGCCAACTAAAAGTCGATGGTCTGCGGCTAGGCTAAAGGCATAAGCATAACTAATGGTAACAATAATTTGCCAACTCATTAAAAAGTAAACAGCTAGATATTGGATCTCATTGCTTGCTGATATTTTTCCCGAACTCTATGGCCCAGCCTTTTTAATCATAACTATCTCGTGTCTTCTAGTGAAGTGTTAGTATGAGCTAATTGATCATATCTCGCTGTGGACACGAACTGGCTCGTGAAGATATTGCGCCTCGACTGAGCAACCAGGCATAATAGAACTTAAGACTACGGAAGCACTGGCAACACCTTAGGTAGTACGCCAAAGGAGTTTGATTTCTAAGCCTAGGCGCAGACCACTGACTTTTAGTTGGCCTAATTACACCGATTTGGTATCGGCCGATTCTTCATACAAATTGAAATTGGGGACTATCGGCCAACTAAAAGTCGATGGTCTGCGGCTAGGCTAAAGGCATAAGCATAACTAATGGTAATAATAATTTGCTAACTCATTAAAAAGTAAACAGCTAGAAATTGGATCTCACTGCTTGCTGATATTTTTCCCAAACTCTATGGCCCAGCCTTTTTAATAATAACTATCTCGTGTCTTCTAGTGAAGTGTTAGTATGCGCTAATTGATCATATCTCACCGTGGACACGCACTGGCTCGTGAAGATATTGCGCCTCGACTGAGCAACCAGGCATAATAGAACTTAAGACTACGGAAGCACTGGCAACACCTTAGGTAGTATGCCAATGGAGTTTGATTTCTAAGCCTAGGCGCAGACCACTGACTTTTAGTTGGCCTAATTACACCGATTTGGTATCGGCCGATTCTTCATACAAATTGAAATTGGGGACTATCGGCCAACTAAAAGTCGATGGTCTGCGGCTAGGCTAAAGGCATAAGCATAACTAATGGAAATAATAATTTGCTAACTCATTAAAAAGTAAACAGCTAGAGATTGGATCTCACTGCTTGCTGATATTTTTCCCGAACTCAGCCATACATACCCAGCATTTTTAATCATAACTATCTCGTGTCTTCTAGTGAAGTGTTAGTATGCGCTAATTGATCATATCTCGCTGTGGGCATAATAGAACTTAAGACTACGGAAGCACTGGCAACACCTTAGGTAGTACGCCAATGGAGTTTGATTTCTAAGCCTAGGCGCAAACCACCGACTTTTAGTAAGTTGGCCTAATTTCACCGATTTGGTATCGGCCGATTCTTCATACAAATTGAAATTGGGGACTATCGGCCAACTAAAAGTCGATGGTCTGCGGCTAGGCTAAAGGCATAAGCATAACTAATGGTAATAATAATTTGCTAACTCATTAAAAAGTAAACAGCTAGAAATTGGATCTCACTGCTTGCTGATATTTTTCCCGAACTCTATGGCCCAGCCTTTTTAATAATAACTATCTCGTGTCTTCTAGTGAAGTATTAATATGCGCTAATTGATCATATCTCGCTGTGGACACGCACTGGCTCGTGAAGATATCGCGTCTCGACTGAGCAACCAGGCGTAATAGAACTTAAGGCTACGGAAGCACTGGCAACACCTTAGGTAGTACGCCAAAGGAGTTTGATTTCTAAGCCTAGGTGCAGACCACCGACTTTTAGTTGGCCTAATTACACCGATTTGGTATCGGCCGATTCTTCATACAAATTGAAATTGGGGACTATCGGCCAACTAAAAGTCGATGGTCTGCGGCTAGGCTAAAGGCATAAGCATAACTAATGGTAATAATAATTTGCTAACTCATTAAAAAGTAAACAGCTAGAAATTGGATCTCACTGCTTGCTGATATTTTTCCCGAACTCTATGGCCCAGCCTTTTTAATAATAACTATCTCGTGTCTTCTAGTGAAGTGTTAATATGCGCTAATTGATCATATCTCGCTGCGGACACGCACTGGCTCGTGAAGAAATCGCGACTCGACTGAGCAACCAGGCATAATAGAACTTAAGACTACGGAAGCACTGGCGACTCCTCAGGTAGTATGTAACCGGAACATGGTTTCTAGAGTTATGACATAAACAATAGTCACTGACTGTAATTTTTAGGTACAGCACTAATTTAGTATTTATAATGCAAATAGCGTAAGCAATTACGAAGTTATTATGCGTTGGAGATCCGCGTGACGTCACAAAGTGCTACACTTTTAAGCACTCCTTGATGTCACGTCTTCTTTTGAACTTTGGTGCTCGTTACCTCTTTCAATTTTCATTAGTTCGAAAAAGTGGAAAAATACGTGTCGTGTATTTTTGGATAGGCTGTTAACTTACAGACAGACTGATTCAAACTCTTGCTTTTTTACACAGAAAACATCCATAACACGTATTTCACAAAATACCGAATTGCACAGTGGTTAGGGTTGATATTGATCTACGATTTTTTTAACTCTCTTAACTGCCCGAGTTTTCAAATACTAATTTGCGTGTCTTATATACCATTCTTTCTATTTCTCACACCCACTTGCTGTAATTTTTCCTCCACAATTATTATAGCTTAAACGATAAAAGAAAATACCTGTACAGAGTCCCACTATTATTTTCTAAATTGACACCTCCGTAGTTTATAGCCTAAGTTACTTTTCACCGTACACGCGCGCAACAATTATGATCTATCACCCTCCTGGCAGTTTTATGGATATTAGTTCGCAATATTAAATTAATAGTTGCATTCGCGGCGGGTTAATTAACCCACTGTTATTATTAATGCGTTGTGGTGTGTTGATTTATTGCCTGCCAGGAATATGTCTTGGTTTTCCACGAGGGAGTTAGGTTGGTTTTTGTGTCACGCGGACTGTCAGTGCGGATCGCTCCGCACAGCCGATCTGTATGAACTGCTAGGGAGCGGAGCGGTTCCTCTGGACCGCATTACTCTAACGCTCCCTAGAAGTTCATACAGATTGGCCGTGCGGAGCGGGTCCGCACCGGACGGTCCGCGTGACACTAAAACCAAGTTTTTTTGTAAGTTCCTCACTGTGTAGTAATGATTATTATTTGTTATTGTCCACATTCAGGAGCGAGCAACCGTTTCGAGCCAAAAGTGTTTTCAATTAAAGTAATGGAATGTAATTTAAAACTAAAGAGTTAAATTTAACTCTACCTTTTAGCAAAAGTAAAGCTTCATTAGCAGTGCTAATAGATCACTTGATACGAAATTGATGATTTTTATTACAAATCACAGTTAACATACTTTTTTTATTATCAATTTTAATGAAAATATGGCTTATAAATATGTTTGGAAGGATTACTAATTATGGCATTTAACCTTTATTTGCACTTTCATTGGATGCCATGTGAGGCAAACGTAATCTTACCAACCTATCAGTTCCAATACAGCACCGCTGCATTGATTAGAAACCTGCCGAAAAAGTACGAAAAGCAAAACGAGGCGCATGGCATGTCAAAGCGCGGTCATGTTGTTCGTCAGAGTCTAATCAACGGACGAACAGTTCTGGAGTCTTACTCTGGAAACCATTAAAGTTATTATTTCTCTTCTATCCATCCCTGTCATTAACTGTAAGACTCTACCTTGTGTGAGAGAGAAGGATATAGCTGGCATGTCAATCGGTTCTCAGATTGGACCCCAGGATTACCAGATACAACGTTCTTAATTACAAGCGGCGCTTACTGATTGTTAGTGTAGTGTCGTAGCTTATTACTGGTTGGCGATTTCGCAAGTTGACACATCTAGCTGTTAGGTAATCTGTACCTATAATTCCAGTGCGTTAGATCCCTGCACAATAGGTATTCAAATTCAAATTGTTTATTTGTGATAATTTGTGTGCATTAGACATTATTATTCTGTGGTAAACTAGTTTGTACATTTTTGTATGGCTGTTTCATGGAAAGTTATTTATTTAAGTTTTTTCAGACTGATTGTTACGGAATTTTTTGGGAAATAATTCATCTAGTCGTGGGAGGTTCTCGCTTAAAAATAATATAGGTATGCAGCACCTATTCATTTTTTTAAAAATGATATTTTGGTAGGTACGTGCATTTTCGTTGGCTGGTGACCCATTATGACTTCAGTAAGTACAGTTTGAGATGTCCTAGAACATTAAGGCATTTATTTTTCTCAAATACTCAAGTCAAAGTCGAACAATTTCTATGAAATTCACAATGTTAAAGGGACGAAAATCGATCTTTGTCTACTTCTAGGAAAATATTTCAATTTACTCGACTATTAAAGGGTGACCTTGTGTAGGCATAAATACACTCGCGAGCAAAAGTATGGAATCACTTACATGAAGTTGTTTCCACGCGATCTTGTGTACTAACGAATTTGTTAGTAATAAAAAAAGTAGCACCATTTTAAAGATTAAACTTTTAACTTTAAATTGATACCAAATTCATTTAAATCACACCGGTATTTAAAAAGATATCCCGGCTGATGTGAAGAAGTAAGAAAAAAGGCATGTACCAACTGTTTGATACGTCGCGAGTTGCGGCCTATTTACCCCCTATAAAGGCACGTGTTTTCGGATTTTTGCGTTCACACGTTGATCTATACAGATCTCGGCTTCTTTTGACACTTTACCTGGCATTCTACACCTACAGAAGCAGCACAAATCGTTGCACTGTTGCAAGAAGGGCTCAGCCAGCGGGCTGTCGCACGTCAGCTCCACATAAGCCAGTCCTGGGTTTCGAAAGTTTTAAGACGCTTTTGGGAGACTGGTGGCTTTATACCGAGACCAAGTTCTGAACAGCGCCGGTGCACATCGCAGAGGGATGACCGTTTTTTCATGTCAACCTCTCTATGAAATCGTCATTTGACTGGCATCGACGTCCAGCAAGAGCTCAGAAATGTTCGCAGGATAGCTGTTAGCGAGTGGACAGTTCGTCTAAGATATGAGCAATAAAAATTGACTCCAAAAAGGCCTGCCACAGGCTGGAAACTGACGGCAGGTCACCGACAAGCACGCTTTCAATTAGCTCGCACTCGGAAGGCGAGTAATGGAGGCGAGTTTTGTTTTCCGATGAATACAGACTGTTTTTGCAGTGCAGCAGTCGAAGAGGTCGGGTCTATAGACGGCCTGGGGAGCGATTTGTGCAGTGCTGGTTCGCTAAAACATTGGCTTATGGGGGTGGCTTGCTCGACTTCCCATCGAGATGTGTAGGAGCAAATTGAAAGCGTGCTTATCGGTGACCTGCCGTCAGTTTCAAGCATGTGGCAGGCCTTTTTGGAGTCAAATTCTATTGTTTATATCTTAGACGAACTGTCCACTTGCTAACAGCTATCCTACGAACATTTCTGAGCTCTTGCTGGACGTCGATACCAGTCAAATGACGATTTCGTAGAGAAGTTGACATGAAAAAACGGTTTTCCCTCTGCGATGTGCACCGGCAATGTTCAGAACTTGGTCTCGGGATAAAGCCACCAGTATCCCGAAAGCGTCTTAAAACTTTCGAAACCCAGGACTGGTTTATGTGGAGCTGACGTGCGACAGCCCGCTGGCTGAGCCTTTCTTGCAATAGTGCAACGATTTGTGCTGCTTCTGAAGGTATAGAATCCCAAGTAAAATGTCAAAAGAAGCGGAGATGTGTATGGATCAACGTGTGAAAGCAAAAATCCGAAAACACTTGCTTTTATGGGGGGTAAATAGGCCACAACTCGCGACGTATCAAACAGTTGATACATGTCTTTTTTCTTACTTCTTCACATCAGCCGGGATATCTTTTTAAATACTGGTGTGATTTAAATGAATTTGGTATCAATTTAAAGCTAAAAGTTTAATCTTTAAAATGGTGCTACTTTTTTTGTTACTAACAATTTGGTTAGTACACAAGATCGCGTGAAAACAACTTCATGTAAGTGATTCCATACTTTTGCTCGCAAGTGTAGTTCGTGACACCCAAAGTAGCCAGACAAGTTCGCAACACGTCTTTCTTACAATTCGAATAAGGTTTTGTCAACATTTTGGTCACTTCGGGTGTCACGAACTTGTGGCGATCTATGTACGCCACAATGCAAACTCATCGGTCCGCCCGCGACGCTCCGTGCCGCGCGCTCCTGGCCGGCAAGAAAAAAGAAGATTTTATGTTGTCACTTTGACACTTTTCTACGACTCTCGCTTTTGATTTTATTCGGTTCGATAATTTTATTTCTTTTATGTTTTTGTAATTTAGCCAATTATTTGTTTATTGAAAGCCGCCTATAATTTGTATAAATTCTACTTCTGTTAAATTAATGTGAGGAGGCGTTAAATTAAATTTATTTGACGTTGCTGAACAGTAAGTTAAAAAAACTAAACAATATAGCAGACTAAAATCAATAAAATCTGCATACTGGGTCCATGGACCTATAAAAAAAGGCGGACGGAACTCGCGCTACAACAAAACTGTGACGCAAAATTTTGGCGTTTGTCTATTGTGTGAGTGAATTTAGGGATGCCATGTTAGCCAAAACATTTTACCCATTTATTTTAAGAAAAACATAGATCGGCAGTTGTTACTTGGAAATGTAGACAGAATTATTCCGTGCCATTTTAAAAGGATGAAAGGTGTATGCGTTGAGGTAGGCGCGAAATTTTCAATGTTCAAATTTTCTTACATTGTTTGCAAGTCAGTGTGTCAGGGTATGTACATAATGTTGATCAAAAATGATTCACGCAGTTACAAATTACGAATCGTGTGTACATTATAATCATAATCTTATGCATCATCAATATATTATTATTATCTCTGATAGATTTTTTTTAACATACAACCTGACACTGACTTGCAATCAATGTAAGAAAATTTGAATTTCGCAGTTCCACATTTTTGGGAAGGATCAAATTTGCCTATGAAAATATATCCCATTAAAACACAATTATTATGATAAATTATTTAATTTCCATAGTATGCGTAATACATAACTAAAAAGTCCTAAAATCATTATTAATTTCCCATATTTCGGGTAATTTTCCCACGTAAATAACTGAGAACACTGGTCTTTGACGTATTATTTTTTCGAGTGAATGACGTTTGATTTCAATTAATTTCAATATTTTAATGTCGGGAAATAAGTGATTGGATTATTATTTTGCCTGTGAAATGTGATTCCTTAATTTTTGTTTGTTCGAACAGAACGGTTTTTACACAATTTCATCACACAAGACATGTCGTATTCGTGTTGTTTTTTCGCTGCTTAAATGTGTCAACTGTGTGAAGTTTGCACTCGAAGTGGTGTAACAGGGTGTGAATGTGTGCGTGCCGGCCTGTACGTACAGGCAAGCTGGTGTATCCTAATGTCACAGTATTTTGTTGATGAGAATCCGTCCGACTTTTTTTATAGGTCCATGCTAAATGATATTGGGTGTAATTAATTATGTTATTAAAACGTTTGGTTCTAGATTACATCCAAAATACAAGTTAGACATTTCAGTCATGCGTTAACGAACATGGAAACCAAGCTTTATGTCGTTTTCTAATAAACCAACCAATCTGACGTCACTGAGAGCTCTCAACCTCACTATCATACCAAATGTTGCTACCTCGAAAAATAAACAAAAATAATATCACGAGGGAAACTAGGGGAAATAGCAGATTTGCGGTAATACGTAATAAGCCGATCCCCTGTTCATATTAACTTATGGGATTAGTGGGGTGACATATGTCGCTCGGTCGGCATATTGCTTAGTCAAGCCGCCATTGTTATCATCTCACCGCGAACATTGTACAGTCAGCTTAGAAAATTTAATTGTTATCCGTAAAACTTATTGAAACAAAAGAACAAGGGTACCTACCCATCAAATACAGAGTCATCTACATCTTTTCAGGCAAAGGACGTCCACTGCTGAACAAAGGCCGCCCCCAATGATTTCCAGTTTGACCGGTTGTTAGCGGCCTGCAGCCCTGGGCCTTGCTAGTGGTAGCATGAGGTCGTCTGTCCACCTTCATTCGATATAAAGTCATTGGCAGCTTTTTTCCATTCAAATGCTCTTTATCTTAGCTACGTCCATGTCCAATTTAATCAACTTGTATCGAAAATAGAGGCAGATACGTATAATCGTCTGTGATTTGTCGTCTTAGTATTTTTGTATTGGACGATATTCTTTAAAATGTATATTTTTTTAAATATGATCACCACATGAATAAAAAACGTCCAGTTTTCTAATTAATAATGTCATGTACTTAAGTGCAAAAGTATTGTACAAATTTTTATTTATCCAATCCGAGGTACAATTTTATTACAAGTTTATCTTTATTTAACTGACTGTACATTCTGATATCTGCTACTGAAGTGGTTGAGGTGATTGTTTTGCTACTGAAGCTGGATAATTACAATTGTCAGTCACATTTACATTAGGAAGTCAGATGATTTCCCCTGTTAGTTCGATTAATAAGCCGAATACCTATTAGGCAGCAATTTGGATTATTAATCAAATGCGCGCGGCTTCTTTCATGGAATTTCTTTTCAGTAATTGAAATACAGCTCTTCCCGCAATTAAGGGCACTTAAGTTATTATCAAAATAAAGTATAATGAGCATGAATTTTCCCTGAAATGACTAATTGCCAACGTTTTCTCTTTGCAAACTTTTGTAACTACACATTTTTTACATTTTCAAGTGTAATCCGACGGACTTTAACATACGATATCATTCTCCTAGGCTTAACCTTTACTACTCTACACCAAAAAAATTAAATAATATAATTGGATTAACAATTTAATTAATCCAGGCAATAAAGAGTACATACTAGCAACAAACAAAGATCCGGCTTTTTGTACAACGCCTGATCAAAAACAAAGGGTAATATTTTGGTGTTATACATAGATTTCGAATATAAAAAATATATAATTTAACTAATTAAGACATGACAAAAAAACTGAGGTATGTCTCGTTTCTGTCGGGCCTGGGTCACAGATGACCGTTCTACTTTGTGGAAATAATTACGAAGTTTTAAATTTTCTCATATTGTGCGCGAGTCATACAGAAAATTGCGTTTATTGCTTTGGTTCAGGATATTCGATTAGACAGTGAAATGTATAGCTTTTTTTTAATTGAATATTGATGAAAGGTAGATCAGTCTTTTCAATACAGAGACAGGTAATCTGAGCTTCACTAACCTTAAAGCCGACCCTCGCCACGGACGGAAGCCAACCTGTAGACGCACGGCATTCTGGGCGGTGGAACACTGCCTGAGTATCGTCGGAGCTGATGATGATGGTACGCGGAGCACGGCTACACCCGCGAACATACGCAAAAGAAAGATAAAACATTGGTATGTGCTAACTGTACGAGTTAGCAGCAAGCACTCACGTCTGTACCGTGCGGCGGCCCGACTACGACTGACCCCCACCGCGCCGTACTAGTCAGTGTTGCCATAGTGCTTATTTCTGTACATCACATATCTTTCTTATTTTAATTCATTGGAAACAAACTAAATATTTAATATTTTATTTTACACACAAATATTTTGCTTATTAAATTTTCTCATATGTTACAGACACCACCTTTAAAGGTCACTCACATCACTCTAGACTCGCAGAGGGCAACTGAGGCTTGCTCCGATCGTTGAATGAAGGTAGGAAAATAAAGTTACTGTTCATGCCAATGTGGGCATTCATATTTTTTCTTTTTTCCTACCTACCCGCTTCTGTCTAATAATTTTACCCCGCTATTATTCGCTGCTTTCTACACTAGTCTACGAATTGACGTGGCTCACTCCGGACGCCGTCGCGCCGCATCGGAGTTACCGCCTCTTCTTGCTGGAACCTTCTATCGTTGAAGTCCACACCGCTGTACTGTACTATAAGCTGGAACTGTTCAGCCGACGCTGAGAACTGAAATATTGCGTGTTTGTGAAGTGCGCGTTATATGCACCCGCTGCCTTGATCTACGGAGTCAGGGCTGGTCCTTCATCATCTTCCATCTTCGAGGGCAGACAAGAGATTGGGAACCGCGGTTCACCCCCCGGAAACTGCTGGTGCTGGTGGATTGCAGAACGGGTGAGTGCGCTGTCTGTTCGTAGTAGTAGAAAGCAGCAATCTTCCCTTTCNGCTTTCTCCAGTAATACTGATATTATTATACTGTGACTCGCCACCCGCCAGACAGAGGCGATTTTGTCAAAAATATTGACAAGTCGCGAACTGTCACAGGAATAAAACTGACACGCGTCCGTCCTCCGTAAGCGCCACCGCGCGACTGATTAAGATTGTCCAAGCCGTCATGGCCGATTTTTTCACATTTTTTCAACATAGTAACTAAATAAGACGCAATAACAAAAGTTTGAAAAGTTGTCGACCTAGAAAATACAAAGTCCTATCTATTAGTATATATTTTAAGTGTAAAATGTTAAAAATGAATATATGAGAGTAAAACAAAAAAGCCGTCGACGTACTTCTTTGGGATTTTTTTTTATCGGACAAACTATGCAATATCGTGTTTTGGAAAAGTTGTCGCCCTAGTTAAAGACATTAACTTACTCGTACAATTTTTTGTTTGCTAAAATATCTTTTCATTTAGAAGCTATCTGCAAACAAAATCGGTCAAATATCGACAATTTGGGAAATCATGGCCTTAATTGTGGATTTTAAAGCTATAATAAAAAAATACTAATTACTAATGATTATGTTAACCCCTTGTGGTAAATTATGAATATCATTCAGTAACACTTAGTAAATAACACTATTGCCAATTCATTCCAGGTACCAGAGTGCAGATGTGGGCAACTTCTTGAGCCAGTCACTCCTGGAGTCACAGTACCACTACCAGACCTCCATCGAGGAGAGCGTCGTCGTCATTTACGACACAAAGAAGTCCGCCAGGGGCTTCTTAACTCTGAAAGCTTACAGACTGACTCCTCAGGTGGGTTATACATATTTTTAGTCACGTCAGTTTACAACTAAATATTCTGACTGCATAAAAGTGGCTTTTAAAGGTTGCTGTCAATGCGTTAAAACACTAGCCTAGTGTCTGAGAGCCTGTGTGGTCTGTCTAGTGACCCAATTACTTCTTATTTTTAAAAAATTATTGAATGTAGTATGTTTATGCACAATATAAAATCTGTTTAGTCTTTTACAAGGCCATTATGTGCAGAGTAGATGAATTGTTACTTCAAAGTAATGAACTAAGATAATTTATCCTAAAACTAATGTCTAATAATATTACATTAACTGTCCAAGTATATTAAGTCCTTAGTTTTTCACTCTATGCCTTTATTTCCTGGTAATTTTACTTTAACTGATGCTTAATATTCTTTTTTATCTTGTTTCCAGGCTATTGCCATGTATAAAGAAGGTGATTACACACCGGAGGCGCTCCGCAACCTCAAGATTGGCTATGAGAGTTTGTTTATCGAAGTGCCAATCGTGATCCGCAACTCTCCGCTCACAAATATTATGATGTCAGAGTTGCAAGAGATGATCCCAGACGAAGAGGGATCCAAGTTTTTGGACCTCGGCACCGCATCAGTGCTTGAAGGTTTGTGTATTGCTTTTATTCTTGTTTCTTTTACATAAAAAACTTAAAATGGTGAAGAATAATTTGGTGTATATTTTATCAACACAATTTAACATTCATTTGTATAATCTATTTGTTTTCAAAGTCCAAAGGGGAATTTGTTATCAAGATCTCAACTTTAAAAATTACACAACCTGTCTTTGTCTTAATTTCATAACAAAAACTGGATGCTTAAGTTTGCATTTAGTTTTCCATAGTTGTCATCCAATCAGAATCACATAGGCCCTACTATGGGTGCGAAATCGCGCGCGCAACGCTTATCTGACGTTTACTCCGAATCAACACCTGTCATTCGTAACTTGGCACTGGGCAGTGGCTCTTTGGCCATAGATTACAATAAATCGCATTGAACATTCACTGGCTAATTTTTTACTGGTTTCTTCTCTGCCATCTCATCTTTGACTGGTTTGATCACTTTCAGGTCAACTTCGGAGCCTAATGGAGCGCGTAGACGAGCTGAATCAAGAAGCTATCAAGTTCAACCGCTACCAGCAGTTGGTGGTCAGGCAGCAGCAAGACAAGCACCGCTGGATGGTGAAGAGAGCGCAGGAGAACGCAGCCAGGGCCTCTAAGGATGAACCGCCTCTACCTGAAGAAGGTAAATACTTTAATATTGTCGATGCGATGCTCGATTTTATTTATGTCTGTATTGAAACATGCAGAGTTACTGAAAAAAATTCCAAGTTTCGAATGTTCCTAGCCCTCTCACGTATAGCAATAAGGCAGATAGACCCGAAACTACGTAAAGAAGGGTTTTCAGAGTTGCCATGATGTCTTATGTTTTTACTTGGTAACTGCTAAAGGGAAAGGCATCAATTTAGCTAGCTTTTAATAATTGGCGGAAAAATAATGGTATAATCGCGTTTCTACAGATCATGAAAGGTATGCCAAACAGAACGCGTTTCTAGCCCGCGTCAAAGCGCTAAAGAGCGGCGTACTGTTGAACAGCGTTTTCTGCGCTTTAGCACTTTGGTACGTGCGTTTTTAGGAATAATAAACTTATGATATTACTTACTTTTCAGACGTAAACAAGCTGTTCAAGCCGCTCCCAGTGCCGCCAAGACTGAACCCGATGATCGTGGCGGGGCAGATCAACACTTACAGCCAGCACATCAGCCAGTTCTGTTCGCAGAGCCTCGCCAAGCTCTACCTTACCCAGGCGCTGCAGAACGCCAAGGAGGCCAAGCAGACCAACTGATTTATCAAATTAAATTGATTTTATTGTCACAATTTTGTTTTTTTTTGTCGTCTGTACCAACTTTGTTTTTATTTTCTTTGCTTTGTGCGGCTTGCAATTAGCCAGTGTCAACTTGTAACTTTTTTTAATTGTGAGTTCGCGCCTTAGGCCCGGTTTTTTGATTCGTAGTTAAAATAACCAATAGTCAAGTTTGACAGATGTCAAATGACAAGTGGTTAAATATCAGAGAAAAATGTTTTTCGAACAATGGTTAGCTAGACTTTTAGTACATTTTTTAACTATGAGTTAACATTTTGTTAATATTTAACCATTAGTAGCAAAATTTAACAATTTGTTATTTTAACTATGAATCAAAAAACCGGGCCTTAGTGGTTCGCGCGGTTTGCATTTAGCCACTGCTGAGTTTTTTTTCTATGATGGCTTTGTACAACTTGCTCATACAGTCAGTGTCAGAGTAAATTATGTATTATAGTAGGTATTTATGAAGATAAATATTCCCCTGCTTCTCTTAATTTCTGTAAAGATGTGGCACTTTAGAGACCTCTCCTACTTGGCTTGATGGACCCGAAAACCTGATGAAGGTCGTGGGAATTACTTTAAATTAAATACGGACAACACACGCAGAAACATTTGATATGAAAAAAAAAAATGAAAATTCTCTGAAGCATGCTCCTTGTCCAACAAAGGACGTCTTTCGGCTGTGAAGTCTTATAACCATAGCTGGGCATTAACTCGTTAATCCGTTAATCGTTAATTAACGAAGTTAACATTTCTATTAACGGATTAACTTTTAAGTTAACTTTAAAAAATGTTAACGGACTCGTTAACTTCCGTTAAATTATCCTAAGTCCGTTAATCGTTAATCCAGTACCTACTATTTACCAAAAAGATACAGCAGCCACGCTGAAAAACATTAGAAAAACGCGTTCTGACAAGTACTTCCAGAACCCAAAACAACAGTTTTTGTAACCAGAACGAAACGATATAAAAATGTTATTTTTTATTCATTTACAAGTTTTATATTTCACTTTTTAGAATCTGTGGGACCAATCTTTACTTTACAACTGAATTTAAGACCAGTTCTCAACCGATTGAGCTAAAATTTGGTATAGTTACTTATGCTGATTAAGCTGATCTGATGATGGAGTCAGGAGGTGGCCATAGGAACTCCTAAATGAAACGGCGGCATCGCATCGAATTTGGGTTCGTTGGATTTGTCTTTTCGAGCACTTTAGTACTAGATGAAGTCCAGGTAGGGTTGCCAGGTGTCCGGCTTTCGCCATGTTTGGCTTTTTACGGTCTTGTCCGGTCACATATTGCCTTGTCCGGCCTGTCCGGCTTTTGTTAGGCCTTTTATTTGGCTGCCGCGCCAGGCGAAAGTCGAGCCATAGAATAATATGGAGCGCACGCATCAGGATGGCTGGGCAACCGATGATGATAGTACTCACTCGTGAGCTTTGCACCCCCCTCCCCCCTCACATGTCCAGCTTTTAGGGTGAAATGTCCGGCCAAATGAAGCACAAAGTCCGGCTTTTGTGTCTTTGGACCTGGCAGCCCTATCCAGAGTAGTGATGATGAAGTCAGGGGTGGCCATAGAAATTCCTAAACAAAACGGTGGAAACCTATCGACTTTGGATTTGTCTTTTCGAGCACTTTGGTGCTAAACTGTATTGTAATTAAACCAAGGCTCTGAGATTGAGATACTATAGACTAAGAGCTGGTGAACGCCAGACCTACGTCATTTTTTTAAAACTGAAAGTTTGTCAGCGTATGCTCCCAATATAGGTTAGAATGTTGGTGGATTATAAAGTTTGGGTCTTCGTTGCTTTGGCAGCTATCCTAAAAAAACTGTCTGGAAAGGAGTTGGAACTGTCAAAACTGTGTAGCTGATGTCGAAACAACTTCTAATCATTGCCCAAATATCTGTACTTATAATAAATCTATAGAGGTCAATTCTATACATGAAATATATTTTAAAAATAACTATCAGGGGGTGATTAGTGATCGATACTGATGCCAAAAATGCAATCAGTAAAATGTTTGTCTGTCTGTCTGTCTGTATGTTCCTTATAGAAACAAAAACTACTAGACGGATTTTAACGAAACTTGGTACAATTATTCTTCATATTCCTGGGCAGGTTATTGTATACTTAGGAATTATATACTTAGGCATGCAGTTACCTTAGTAAACTTAAAGCTTAGTTACAACAGGATATTGCAAAATTCCCACGAGAACGGGAGGTAGCGGGAAAAAACATTTGTATGAAAAAATCTAAACCGCGTAAGGAGATGAAGGGGGTAAAACGGGATCCATGCGTACGAAGTCGCGGGCGGCCGCTAGTCATACATAAAAATCAGATTTTATGGTATAACGTAAGTAGAATTATAGAAATTTTCTATAAGTATATTTTCTATAAGTATATTATACAGAAAAAGCCACCGTAAAAGTTAGGCTTACGTTATACCATAAAAGCTGATTTTTATATAAAATATTAGGGCAATAATTAGAAGTAGTTACCTCATCAGCCAGACAGTTTTGACAGTTGCAACTCCTTACCAGACAGTTTTTTTCAGGATAGCTGCTAAAGCCACGATGACCCAAACTATTCATGATTCACCAACATTCTATCCTTTAGTGGGAGCATACGCTGACAAACTTTCAGCTTTTATAAAATGACGTAGGTCTGGCGTTCACTAGCTCTTAGTCTACTACTAAAAAGTGGAAAATAAAATTATAATAATAAAATACTTTTTTTTAAAACAAGCTTTTATTCTGAAATGCAGTTGTTACTAAAACGAAAAAAATAATTGTAACTATGCAAGGTTCAAATAATTTCGTAAGCTTGTAACGCAAACATAAAAGAGGAATAAATTCAGTGCGCGATACAAGCTTTCGAAATTATTTGAACCTTGTACAATTATTTTTTTGTTTTATTATCATGTGTTAACGGATTAACGATTAACGTTAACTTGCGTTAAATCTTGCGAAATGTAACGTTTTAACGTTTAACGAAGTTAATTTTTTTATTAACGGTTTAACGATTAACGAAGTTAACTATTTGATTAACGGTGCCCAGCTATGCTTATAACCGGGCATTATTTTCAAAATTAACGGTCTGTTAATTAAACAATTTTCCCTCATCGTTCATTACAAGTACCTACCTACTCGTATATGCCATTGGGTTTATTTTAATTACCTATCATTCATTAGTTACCTACGTTGATGCATAAAGTACTTATTCTCTGATCGCAGTCGCCTCTTTGATAAGTAAATACATAACAAAAGAACCAATTAAATCATTAAAATTATAATTAATTCTAAAAGTTGTAAATATTTAAAGATGGCCGACGATTTCTCTAGATCTTAGCGCCAATAATGTGTGTGCGGGCGTGACCCGTTCGATGGAGTAAAACTCAATGAGGCATATCCATTATTATCCATCCAGCCCGGGTGTTTTATGACGTCATCACAGCCAATATGGCGGACTTAACGCCCCGGCTCTACAGCTAACCCGATAATCGTAGTGGGGAAGACTAGGTAGGTGTAAATAAAGATTTGTAGTAGAGACGCTCAAAATCATTCTGTTATCCTTAGCAGACTTACCTACCTTCTTTCCTCTACTACTCCGCTCCTCTTAGCTTCCTAATTCAGGTTAACTCATAAGGATGTAATACTCTAACTAATAACCATCAGAACACAGTCTACCTTTCATTCGTCTCTTTTACAAAACGATACAGAGTGAGAAAGACAAATACGATTGTTTATTATTATTGGTTTGAGGAATAGACTATGCAATTACCGTTTGTTTACAGACCGACATCGCGACAGGTGGTTCGTAATGACATAATTCGATTTCGCCCAATTATCCTAAGAATAGACCGCACAGTGGGCCGACAAAGGTAAAGACAGAAGTAATATTACGGTAGGGATAACTCACGTGTCCCTTGATTGCCATAAATTGCTTTATCCCGGCCTACTGTGTGCTTGATTGTACTAATTGGAATTAGTATTAGCACTATTAGCAGGGGTAGTAATGGTTTCGAGGAAGTATCAAATTAGTTCGGCAAACAAACTTGGTAACGAAACTGCTATGGTCGGTAAAGGATCTATAGACCACAGCAGTTTAATTTTTTGCAAATTGCTTCATCCCGGCCTACTGTGTGCTTGATTGTACTAATTGGAATTAGTATTAGCACTATTAGCAGGGGTAGTAATGGTTTCGAGGAAGTATTAAATTAGTAGGTAGGTAATCGGCAAACAAACTTGGTAACATGAAACTTCTATGGTCGGTAGAGGATCTGTAGACCACAGCAGTTTAATTTTTTGCAAATTGCTTCATCCCGGCCTACTGTGTGCTTGATTGTACTAATTGGAATTAGTATTAGCACTATTAGCAGGGGTAGTAATGGTTTCGAGGAAGTATTAAATTAGTACTCGTACTTGGAAATCACGTGGTAACATGAAATTGCTATGGTCGGTAGATCTAAAGATTTTTTCAGGTAAGAAAGCTGTTTTCTTTTAAAAATGTTAGTAGCACCACACGTATTATTATTCATATTAAGTATTTACTGTAGCACGAAGTGTTTGTTTTTTATAAGGTACCTAAGTAAAATCCGAAAAAAAAAAACAGTGTTTTCAACGTGGTATGGAATGGACGTTGCATTGGTAATTTAGGTGAGTTAGTTAGGATGTCTTTGGTTTTATCATGACATGTTAATTACTATGTAGAGCTTCCTAAATTGGTACTTAATAGGTAATTTAAGTACTTACTCCTCATACAGAGTCAACTTTATCGAGCTGTAAAAAGGAGTGATAAGTTTTATTGCCTATTCATTTGTTTATTGTCTCGGATTTACCAACCCTGCGGATAAAATAATTATTTGAGTAATTTTAAAAAACTTTAACGACGACATCTACAGAATATTCGGAGATCCTTTGATCTTCAGATTGACACCATCGCGTGCGTTATGCAGGTAGACACATTTACGGATATATTTCTTTTAATAAAGTAATCAGGGAAAGGAAATGAGACATCGGCGACAAACCGCCGACTGTCGGCGTAATTTCGATGAGTCGCCATTAGGATCTACTATTATTATAAAGATCCCACATCTGTCTGTAATTTCGGACAATTTTGACCAAAAAGGACGACCAATCAAAAGATTAAAGTAGCAATGATGTAAAAACTTAAATCTTCAGGTAGGACCATTTTACTTGAGATATAAGTTTCAAAAAACTGGAAATTATTAAGGCAAATGTTTATCAAATATTGGTCAACTTCTAATCAATGCTTCTAATTTATAATTTTGTAGATACTTGCTTCTATTCGACTGCACCGGCAATATAAGGTAAGTGTAAGAGTTAGTTTTAGTTAAAGATAGAAAATGTAGAGCCACTGATTTTCGTCAATAAAGCACCGTTTGTGAAAAACTTTTTTCTAAAAGGTTAATTTTCATTACATGCCATGCACATAAGTTAGGTAAATGAAGTCCTTAGTATGGTAGGCATCAATACAATCAATTTCTGGGACTAGGGCAAACATCTTAATTGCTATCATCGGATAAAAACCTGTCTTTTCAGTGGTATTTTTTTGTTATAATTTTTGCTTTCCGAAGGTTCGGGGACGCCCAAATATCACAGGAATACAGGGAATTCCAGCCTTAATGCAGCCCCATCTAAAACTTATGCTTATACGCATTCTTTGCCAATAATTTAACCCTTTAATCTATAAAAGTCGCAATGTTCAACAATCGATAAGAAAGAATGGCATTATCATAATGATCGAGTAAAGTATTGATGAACGCAGTTAACGTAATTGTGATCATTTTATTGCATTCCTACATGTTTTAATGCTAAGTATTCTTGAACTAACATAAGTCGTTTATTTAGTTATTGTGTTCTTTTAGCCGACTGAAGATTATGGTATGTGATGTGATGCAGAACTGTAAGCAGCCTTTAGGTGATTGTTTGTAGCCATAATTATTTCAATATGAAGATTTGGTCAATTCGTGAGGATTATTCTCACAAACTCAACATGTTAGATTATAAGCGCTGTGATCATTTTTGATTTTTTTTTTACCAGGAATGGTCCATCTTTATGAATTGGTTTGTTGTGAATAATTTAGTAACAAATAGTATCACTACCACGCCTTAAGTCTCTAGGTAGAAATATTTTTATTTACTTTAGACTCAAATCCTATGAAACTAAAATTGAAATGTTAACAATCAAATGAAAATTGATCTACATACTTAATGAAATGAACTAACTCGTAAAAAGTGACGATACAGCCAGTTAGTGATGCTAAAATACGTAAATGACACTAGCAAATAAGTAATACTAACTCGGTATTAACTCGACAGAGCGTGAATAACCGACACTAAACAAACTCTTCGCCTGACCTTTTGTTGGCAATTTACGTTTTATTAATCATTTATTGACACAAAGTAAATGCCGAATGCTCGCAGCCATCAATTTTATATTGTAAATTGTAATTGCGTCTGCAAACGTTGCTAATTGTGTGGGGCCTCGTTAAATGTGAATTATACTGATGTCAATGTGCGAAGGTAAGCCCGTTCTACACGCTCGTTTGTAAAGAAAGACGAGCTTGGTGTTGATAGAGTCGATATTATTATTTTTAGCTTAGGTCATGATTGAAAACTCATAAAAGTCATTTATATAATTGCAAATAGTGTGCAGGACGACTACTAATCGGCCGAGCGGAACCCTAAAGATATCAATAGAAACCGCAGGAAATAAATATACGTACCTATGGGTATGTAATAAATCATCGACGCTCGGCAAGTACCAAAAAAGACAGAGACAGCGCGAGCGCGCAAAGGACAGCGATAGTACGCGCGCCCGCAATAACCGCCCTTACGGTCTACGAAATAAGGCTCATATCCGGACGCCTTATAGTTTGTTTACGACTCCCGCGAGTTCGAGTAAGTACTTGCGTATTCCCGAATACGGGCGGACCGCGGGATATTCTAGAAAATAGGCGGGATTTTATGGGTATATAAACCGGCTGCCGGGCCGCACCTAGCATAGTCTCCTACAATCAACCGAAGTGAATAGTCTCAAGACAGTCTCAAGAGCGCATAGTGAAGATAGTGAATAGAACGACGACTACAGCATAGACCTCGGACACCGTATAGCATAGCGACTTCGGATACCGTATTGACCGGACTCCTACAGCGTGTGACATCGACCGCACCGTGTTCACCGTATAGAACGTCACACCGCATATAGTATAGAAGCCACGAGGTACGAAGACGTGGCAACGATCCACCACCGATCATAGTATAGTAGTGCAGCGATTGGAGACACCGTCAGCGGAGCTTCTACAGTCTACAGTCCACCGCTCTCCGTTCACCGCATTCGACAGCCCACTCCGCTCATTCACTCCAGTCATCAGTTATCTGGCCTCCGACAGTTCCGTACAGTTTTTAGCCGGATAATAAATAGTCCTGCAAATTTTTCTGGTCCTTCGAGCCGGATCGTTGTCTACCGATCCCGAAGTTATAGAACCTTCGAGAACACCGAAGCGGCCTTCGTGAAGTGGCATACTACAGCACCGATAGAAGATGCCTGTGACACGTTCCAAGAAAGGCAAGGCGAAATCATCGCAGCCCGCTACACCGCCCATGACGTCATCATCGGAACCGACAGCGCAAGACATGACGTCATCACAGTCCGCCGTAACCGCACAGGAGGAGTTAATAGAATTAGGGCCTCCATCCGTTCCACCTACAAACGTCACAGGAGACGAACAGCACTCGACGGCATCACCGCCAGCACCGCTTGCTCATACCGACTGCGCCCGTCGACTAGCCGAGGCGGAGGCAGAGATAGCCCGCCTAAAGTTAGAGCTTGCCATAGCCCACCGCAAGCTTATAGAAATGGAGTCCGCCGATAGTGAAGATGACTCGGCCTCTTTGAAAGGAGATGGCGACTTACAACCGCCATCCCCTGTAACCGTCACCGTACCGCAGCCGACGTCATCAAAAATTGACCTCACAGAGCTCGCCACAGCAATCGCAACCGCAGCGCGCGCCGGACAGCAGCCACGGTATATTGAAGAATTGCCGAACTTCAGTGGCGCGCACTACGATTGGCTCGCGTTCAAAGCAGCCTACAACGAGACAGCGAGTTTTTTCGGTGAAATAGAAAATATAGCGAGACTCCGGCGGTCACTCACGGGAAGAGCAAGGGAAGCCGTGACCTCCTTGCTGATAGTAAACGCGAAGGCGCAAGAAATCATGCGCACTTTAGAAATGCGCTTTGGCCGCCCGGACTCCATAGCTCTGTCCGAGATAGAAAATCTGAGGAGACTACAAAGACTCACCGATTCGCCGGAACAGATTTGTGTGTTCGCTACTCGAATACAGAATAGCGTGGCAACTCTTCGTGCACTTGAGCGAACACACTACCTCCACAATCCGGAGATAGTGTACAGTTTAACCGACAAGTTAACTCCAGCGCTACGCTACCGCTGGTATGATTTCGCATGGGAGCACACAGAGGAGGAACCGGACCTCATAAAGTTCAGCCGCTTCATCGAGCACGAAGCCGAGAAGTGCGCCAAGTTCGCCGCTCCCGAACCGATCTATAGAGAAGATAGCAAACCATGTGCCCAGCGTGTCTTCCACATGGAGGAAAACAGAAGATTACAGAGATCGTCGTGCCCAGTGTGCAATGGAAACCACTCCGTCACCGACTGCTACAGAATGAAACGAGCCGATGTCAGCGGCCGCTGGGAAATCGCAAAACAGAAACGCCTGTGCTACCGCTGTCTTCGTCCCTGGACAAGAGCGCATAGATGTCCAGGGATACAGTGCAAAATAAATGGCTGCAGGAAAACACACCATAAGTTGTTGCACCACGAAACCGTTACGCCTACCGAAAAAGTGAACGCAATAATTTCGCCTACGCACGTCGATGAAATTGCCGATAGAAATCCGTCAGGCGCTCATCGAGATCTCAGAACAAAGATTATTAGAAATCGAACATCATCGCAAAACCGGCGAGAGTCATCGCAGATTCCATACCGGCGGGAGGCTCCATGGCGTGGAAATACAGAAGAGAAGGAACAGCGCAGAAACTCCGAGTACCGCACATCGTCCGCACCGCGCCGAAGTTCAATAACAAATCGACGTCCTACAGAAGAGTACAACCGACAACGCCAAGATATAGCTACAGAGACAAATTGGAGAAAGAAGACTCCAGCACCGGCGGGAGATACAGAACCGCAACATCGTCACCGTTTCACCGGGCAGAGACAGCAGCCGTCCTGCTAGCTGTTTTTCTGCATCGACGAGTCCGTCGCTGCACGGCGGGAGTATGTGCAGGACGACTACTAATCGGCCGAGCGGAACCCTAAAGATATCAATAGAAACCGCAGGAAATAAATATACGTACCTATGGGTATGTAATAAATCATCGACGCTCGGCAAGTACCAAAAAAGACAGAGACAGCGCGAGCGCGCAAAGGACAGCGATAGTACGCGCGCCCGCAATAACCGCCCTTACGGTCTACGAAATAAGGCTCATATCCGGACGCCTTATAGTTTGTTTACGACTCCCGCGAGTTCGAGTAAGTACTTGCGTATTCCCGAATACGGGCGGACCGCGGGATATTCTAGAAAATAGGCGGGATTTTATGGGTATATAAACCGGCTGCCGGGCCGCACCTAGCATAGTCTCCTACAATCAACCGAAGTGAATAGTCTCAAGACAGTCTCAAGAGCGCATAGTGAAGATAGTGAATAGAACGACGACTACAGCATAGACCTCGGACACCGTATAGCATAGCGACTTCGGATACCGTATTGACCGGACTCCTACAGCGTGTGACATCGACCGCACCGTGTTCACCGTATAGAACGTCACACCGCATATAGTATAGAAGCCACGAGGTACGAAGACGTGGCAACGATCCACCACCGATCATAGTATAGTAGTGCAGCGATTGGAGACACCGTCAGCGGAGCTTCTACAGTCTACAGTCCACCGCTCTCCGTTCACCGCATTCGACAGCCCACTCCGCTCATTCACTCCAGTCATCAGTTATCTGGCCTCCGACAGTTCCGTACAGTTTTTAGCCGGATAATAAATAGTCCTGCAAAAATAGGCTTTAAAAAGCACTTTTACATGTCCCAGTATTAATCCTACCACGCTTCGGGACAGTAAATGGGCCAGTGCTGAGAAGAAGCTGCGCAAGAAACTCAGTCACTAATGGCATAAACTACTAACTCAATTATTTTGTAGTAAGTTTAATTTCAACTGAAATGTTATGCATAGTATCATGAAATGAAGTTTGATTTCTCTTAATATAGTCGTAAGCACAGACAGACATACAATACAATACAATATTTTTTATTTAAATATGAAACTTCTACAAAAACTTTGACAATGAGACATCACATAAAGACTACTACTTATAGGGTTTCTATTGATAAGTACAAACAAAAGCTCGCTTCAGTGGGTGCTTAGGAAAGCTAGGGTCACACTACCTAAAATGCGCACGCGTTGCATCTTACCTCTGATTGGTTATCATAGGAAGAATATACACCTCTGAATTCGAATGTTCTCTCAGTGGAGAAAACTCAAGCAAACAAAGACCAAATGTTCGCGAATAGCCGTAAATTAATTTAAAAATTAAGGGTGGGATCACTCCGTGGTTTTACGGCTACGCACGCGCTATTTATTTCCTGCACCTCATTGGTGTGAATTTTGTGTCATTATTGATGATGGCTGATAACGTGTGCTAAAGTTATTTACTTAGGTAACTTGATTGGTTTTGTACTTATTGGGCTTAAAAGCTGCTGAAAGCTTTGTCGCACAGGCTTGAATGAACAAATTTGAATCGAAGTTAGGGCCTCGTTTAAAAATACGGTCTAATATTGAATGCGGCCCTTAGACTTCAGAAGTCAGGGTACAAGTAATGTAGATCTAACTTTAGATTGTTTTGTTTTTAAAACGAAACGAGTTCGTTCTCACGTGCGCCTAAGTCCATCGTGTAAACAGTCCCTAACGTTGCAACATTGTTCTTTTCACTTGTCATCTTCGCGCGGTTTCTAAGCGAACGTAATTGCAACGTTTATTGGTCGTAATTCGCGTAATTAATATGTTTGACGTATAATCGCCGAGTTCCTATTGTCTGCCTTGGGAGTTCAGGATCGGTTTTTGTTAAGGAAATATCAACAACGTTACGATAAATTATTTGATATCACTTCATGTTATGAGGTTTGTGTGGGGTCGTAGGGGAGAGTTTCGTAGACCATACTAAAACAAATACTTAGGTACGAGAGAGGTTTGATGATAGATGTCAGTGATGGGCTGATGTATGTAGCCAACTTTTTCAAGTTTGGATGAAATATTAAGCTTGCATGTCACACTTAAAAGCCTTAGAAGGAACTTAAAGAGCCTGCCATTAGTGAATTTAACTTTGTTTGAGCTGTCTGTCTATGTAGAACTCATTGTGAGTAAGTTGAAAGTTAGCCGAGGAATACTTACATGAAGTGTCACTAGGAATCGTCTATTAGTTATCTAAGAAATTAATTAAACTTCAGGAGAGACAGGTAATGATTATAATAACAAACATTCCCACCGTAAAATAAAGTAAAATGGAGTTAGTTACGAAGTTATGGTAAACTTGATAGCGATCCGGTATCCAGACCGGGCGGATAGCTAATTTAGCCGATCGACTTTAGTCAACTTAGTTGTGCACGCCGTGGTGTGAATAAAGCTCCATGCATGACCAATTACGTGCAGAAAATTCGATTTATTATCAACCACAAATCGATTTTGCGGTTAATACCATAAGCGTCGGCGACCCATTTTTTACGGGCTGCCGATGATACCACACTGACGGCCCGTAATTTTATTATGCAAATGCACCATAAAGTGTTGCTGGACATAATCGTTCAAATTACTATTACCGGGGACAAGTGCGCGGGAAAACGGCGCGCGAAAAAACACAAAATGGCAGCTCCGTAATGGGTAATAAGTACAGCAATCAGCTCTGGGCCCGTTCCGTTTCGGATTTATTTGCGATAACGACGACTTCATGCAGCGTTCATGTAATAAGCCGGCTAAATTATTCACAATTGAAAAAGATGCTTTGAGTTTGGTTAATTTTTGCCTACATTTATAACCGCCCTTGCAATTTTGACAACCTACGGCGCGTACAGTGGCGTAACTATACCGTTCGAGGCCCGTGGCAAATTCATCGAATGGGCCCTCCCACTTTCCCAATATATAAAGAAGCTGAACCAACAACAATAGTATTTTTTATTTTATAATATTTATTTATACACTTTCATTTGTAAAAGTTAACTAATAAATCACTACGTGAAGTAGGTACATACAAACTTTATAATTATAATTTCTTGATTTTATAATTATTCACTTTTAATTAAAGGTACCTATTGAACTGAAATCACAATTTTATTTTAAGTAGGTACACTATTTTAATTATTAAAATTCCTTTCTTTGGACTTTCTGTTCAGCAAAAGTGTTAATGACATCATCAAAGTTCAAATTTCGGGCCATAGAATTTTCGATGGATAGAATAGCCAAATTGCTACCTTTCTTGTCCCATAGAATTTCTTAAATAAGTTTTTATCAATTTCAGTTTTGAAAATGATCGCTCGGCACTAGCCGTAGTTACAGGAATGGTGAGAAATAGCAGAAATGCAGTGCACACTTCAGGAAAGCTTGAAGATATAAAATGATTCTTTATTATTAATAACAAGTTCTCTTATAGAAGATGACCTTTCTATTTCGTGTTTAAAAGAGGATCGAAAACTGAGAATTTCTTTGGAAAACGATATAGATATGTTACGGTCAAAGTGATAAATGTGAAAATTATGAATAATCGCCGGTTATTATGAATAATTACCGCAACATTTGGTAAATATGATTAATATGAGGTCATTTATGTGTGTGGGTCATTCCATAAAAATCTGTATATTTTCGACGTCATTTTGTCCGTAACTTTTTTAAGATGCTTTTGAATACTTTATTAGTGTAAATTATAGGTTATTAATTAATTATGTTATGTCTAAAAGGGCCAGTCATTTTATGCTTTATTTTAGGAGAAATTATAATTTTCAATTTTTTCATACTACATTACTCCTATATGACTTCTAATAAAGTATAAAACTTATAACCTTAACATTTACAGAGAAGTTAATATACATAATGTAGTTGTTTTGTTATTATTACTATATAAAAAATATCATTCCCTAACTAGTAATTTAGTCCCAAGTGCCGTTTAAAGCTAGGGCCTGACGCTCTAGGGACTGATGATTTGGAGTAAAACTTAACACAAATGCAGATTAACTTTATATTATAAGATGCTTAATACGATGTGCCGAAAATAGCCAAAAAACCACACGTAAATACTATTAAATTATATACAATTTCCTATTGTAATCAATAAAGCTACTCAACTAGGGACTGACGAAGTGACTGGATTAACACATGTTTCCCCAACAACTGGCACGTTTACACTAATTCAAAAAACGGCTACCGCAAAGCCAGTATGGTCTGAGGATAACTTCGTATCGTACTTTAAACTCAACTAAATGTCATGCACTCTAAATACATATTAAAGCGCAAAATTATAAAATCAGTGCGTGGCGAGGGAATGACGCTAAAAGCTGTAGACTCTTTTTCAACTAAAGAAAATCAAATTATTGTTTATTGAAACCGCAAAATATTAATAGAATTTGGTGTAATATACATTTAAATAGATTATTCGTTAATTAAAACAAAGGATAAAGTTGATGTTTTTATAAATGTGGGTCCCAAAACACAAACTTTTGGAGTACGGACATGCCTAGGGAATGACGTTTTGGGTCGTTCAAAAGTAATTGAAGATGTTTAGATGTTTTAAAAATAGTTTCAAAAAATATAAATGGGTGATGAATAAAGCACATTGCGAGCTGTTATTTAACAATTTTGGAATAAAATATTAACAAATATTTCATGTGAAATGTGGCGCGGACTAAGAGTTGACATATTTTTGTGGAATGAAACTAAATAGTATATAAAACGTGTATAAAACTAAATAGGCCTTAACCTATTTTTCACTTTAAATCAAAACATTATGTTATAGGCATCATGGAAAAGTAATATTATGCAAGAAACACTCCAAACTCATTATGCCAAATTATATTAATATATGATATCAAAACGTTCAAAAGTTTGGCTGTACACGAGCACGTACACAAGATGTTGTTCTCTTTTATGAAATTTGTTAGTACTAAGCTTCAATTATTAAATAATCACTGTTAAATTTGATTTATTTATCACTTTTACCGCGACTGTCGGTAATTATTCATAATAACCGGTTATTATTAATATTTTCAATTTATCACATTAACCGTAACAGATATATCATTTTTATATAAATGGACAAATGCTAAAGCCTTTTCCAATAAATCAGTATCATTCAAGTTTTGCAAAGTGGCAGGCTGCAAGACACTAAAATTGGAAACAATTTCATTCATTCCAAGGAAACGCGATCTAAGTTGATTAATGATGATGTCTAATACACGATAGAATACGTTCACTTTAAACAAGCTTTCAGGATCTTGGAGACGTTCATCCTCACAAATTTCATCAAAATGACGTTTCACTTTTCTCTGACGAGTTTTAGGAAATTCAGGGTTTATAGACCATTTAACTGCAATACTATTTGCTTCCGTTTTTAAATCTTCAAATTCATGTCGATACTTTTCAAGTTCTTCTAGACAGACTTGCAAACGCTTTGAAGCATTTGAAACGTAGATAGAGAATAGAGTCTCTCTCTCTATTCTCTATCTACGATTTGAAAGATCGATGGCTTTAGATTGAAGTGCTTTAGAAGCCGCGTCTATGGTTTGTAAGACTTTGCAATGGAAAACCAGCAACATAATAAAATTGTAGTTCTCTACCTTCTTCTTTAGCAAGATAGCTTCATTTCTCTCATTCACACATTCTTTCTAAAACTGGGTTAAAATTTTTTTTACCAATGCATTGAAAGTTTAATACCTAGGTATATTTTTTTTTAGTTGTGTATGCAACTAAGAAGGTAACAATTAAAGACAAAACTTTTTTTACTTAAGTAGTATGTGTGTGTAATAATAAATGTTGGGAATTGAGATTTCCTCTGACCGGGGGCCCCTTCGGGCTGGGGGCCCGTGGCATTTTGCCGACTTGCCACCCTATAGTTACGCCACTGGGCGCGTATTACTTCGCTCAAGGGCATCTGTAGTTTTAAGTTTATTATCAACATTAAAACTTCTGCGTGTCAAACGAATAAGCACAAACACGCGAAAATTAATTAATACCTAGAGCTCGAGGCGGCTCGCTAAAACGGGCCCATAAAAGCGAACATGAAGACGTTTGAAATTGAAAATTATTCACCGCCATTAAGTATGTTCTGTAAAAATTTAGATAATTTGCATAAAAGAGATAGATTTAGCGGAGTTCGTTAGACGTACACAAAAGAGGAGGTGCCAGCGTCTTGTAGCGGGCAGCGCTGATAATGATCTGGGGGACCGCGTAAATTGTCCACGCGCTTCGCGGCCCTCGATAACGCTTGATAACGCTTAAGTATTGGTTTTGAGGGAATTTAATCAAAATCGAGCGTATTACAGTCATTACGCGGGTCTGGTTAATTTCAAAATATACGACGAACGAGGCAAAAATTATAAGGGAATTAGGCTGCCGGTTTGAAGGCGCGCAATTTGGAAGATTGCGCGGCGGCCGCGGCTCGTTTTCTGTGAATTTTTTAATTAAATTACGAGCCAGATGCTGTAAAGTTGATGGCGAGCGTTTACCGGCCGACCTTGCGCCCGCGCCGCTCCCATGCTCGAATTAAATTTATTAGCCTAGAGGAGCCCGGCGAGGACGACCTGTGTTAATCATTTTTTGATGAATTTGTTAGGAAGCTGCCATGCGAAACTGGTTTGATCGAAATCTTGTCGTTTTTTGGAGATGCAGGTAGCTCTATTTTTGGTTATTTTTTATTCGTTCTTCTAACGAGTGTGTCACAGTGTCCAGTTTATAGCATTTTGCGATAGTCATGGTGTGTCACTGTGCCTTCGTTTTAAGGTCATCTACTCGTATTACATCAATTGCATGGAAGGTATGTGTTTCTTTTATTTTGACTTTATCAAAAAGTAAAAACAGCTCGAAATGGATGAAAAAAGTACTTACAGACACCTAATTACCACAGTGAAGTCTTAAAATCCATTTAGTTCCTAATTGTTCCCTCAGATAGCATACTCTCCAACTATTAGTCAGTTAGCTGCAAACTAAGGTATGCCAAAAAACATTCCACAATATACTGCGAGGTGACAGGTCATAAATCTGTGGCAGCATGCCTGATAACCCCTGATTTACTACGCGGGTGTAGCTCACCCTTAACACCAGCTCGATAGCATATCTGTAGAGTGTACCACTGAGCTTAGGCTGAATTTGCTTAGGATTTGGTAATATTGTGCCAAATGTTTTATAACTGTTAACAAGAAACAAAAGAAGTCGCACCGGTTCTGCGATCTTCACTTGTTTCCGCAGTTTAATTTGAATTTCGATTTAAAACATTCTAAGGATGTTTTATTCCATTTGATGATGAAGAAGAATCAAAAGAATGGCATTTGTCAATGTGTATCATTTAGTACCAAATAAATATTTTTTCTTTCTTTCTTTAAATAAGCCAATAAGCTGAAAAATTTTCGAAATTTTTCAGCTTTCACAGCTTTCAGTCTATAAAAGGCACGAAGCCTACATTTCAATTCAATAAAGATAAGACTTTTCTTGTCAACAAGATTGGCGTTTATAATATCAAGTAATGATCCCCAAATCGATAACGTAGGATATCAGTCATGTTCCTTGATCCGGAATGGCGCGTGCATGTTCCGATATAATCTAATTATTCCGGCAATTCATCCCAACTAATATTATAAATGCGAAAGTAACTCTGTCTGTCTGTCTGTCTGTTACGCTTTCCCGCTTAAACCTCGCAACCGATTTTGATGAAAATTGGCATAGAGATAGTTTGAGTCCCGGGAAAGAACATAGGATAGTTTTTATCCCGGTTTTTGAAACAGGGACGCGCGCGATAAAGTTTTTCTGTGACAGACAAAATTCCACGCGGGCGAAGCCGCGGGCGGAAAGCTAGTAATCTATATATATAAAAGAAAGTCGTGTTAGTTACTCCACTTATAACTCAAGAACGGCTGAACCGATTTAGCTGAAAATTGTCAGGGAGGTAGTTTAGAGCCAGGAGAAGGACATAGGATACTTTTTATCCCGTTCGACAGCATTCCCGTGTGACTTGACATGAAACGTCAGTCACTATAAAACGGGTATAACAAAAAAGAATCAAGACTTGGAATAACAAACCACGCGGGCGAAGCCGCGGGCGGAAAGCTAGTTTTTATAATATTTGTCACATTATGACTTCATCATGTACTCCCGTGCATTAGCATTCCCGAGGGATCGATCCTGGATCAAGATGAAGGCAGTGATAGCAACCCGGGTTACGCGGCGCACCCGCGGGAGTGGTTTAATCGTTTTTATCGAATTATACTATCTGATAGTCACTTTTGATTTTAGAATACATTAGCTTTATTAATGTGACGGTATACTGATGCGACGAATTCGCTGTGACAGTGAATTTTTAAAATTGTATCAAGTGAACTGTATCATTTTCTAATAATACTTTTCAGTTTTCATATTTAAAAACAATAAATTAAATAACATTTTGGGGAAATTCAAATACCTAGAAGAGTTAAGACACTTTTGATTTGATTTGATCAAAAAGTGACGAAAAGTTTGCTTCTGTACAGGTATTTGTTATTACTTAAGCGTTGAAACGTCTTCTTTTCGTGATATAGTTAAATCACACAGGCATTCTTTGTTTACTTATATGAACGCTGCACTGTGGCGTTATCTTATGGTCCCAGGTCAGTAGTAGTAGTCACCAGTAGACTTCTTAAGGCTGATGATGATTATGATTTATGATTGCAGTAAATGTTAGATCTAGATTGATTGGATTGTAATGCCATGAATGCTCTTACCTAGTTACTCAGGGAAACGAATTTCCGGGCTTGCTAGCTTTGGGCATTAACGTTAAATTAAAACACTTGCAAATAGCAAAAGTCTATGCGCGTCCAATTACCATGCTTCATGTGGCCTTGCCCTTACCTTAAGTGACCATAAACCATCGTCCACAGGAGCTGATAACTCATGCCGCTCTTTATAAGGCCCTCGCTTATGAACCATAATGGAAGTGCCTGCCATAACATTTTATGGGCAAAATAATGCAGCGTGTGTTGAGTGTAATTTCGTTACTATGTTGGTTAAATTTAAACCGATTCGGTTAAATAGTCGGGGGGATGCAAGGATAGATGAGGCTATTGTGGTATCTAAAGACTTAGCTATGTCTACTGCTAGATAAGCTGTTTGGAATAAAAAATGGACACCATAATTAGTTGGCATATTTTTTGTTAGTAGTCAAAATGTGACTCTCCCATACATTTTATATGGCAAAGGGAAGATTGCCTCCAGTCCTAAGTTCCCAACGCTTTTATTGAGATTAGTCAATTTACGCATTACCTACTTTGTTCCGAAATATTTGCAATCTAAATGGATTGGATATAATTTCAGACAGTAGCATTTTTCAAACGAAAAACTTTATATTGCAAATTGTACCTCCTTTTTTGTCAGAAAGTAACAACTAACTAATAATAACAATACTCAAATAAAGTCACCATTGACCACTTTAGATACTCTTGATATCCAATAAAAACCTGACTCTACCAATAAATAATCATGACCTAGGCAAACTGAAATTACGCTAGCAACAATCCTACGTCAAAACGCGCACCCGCTGTTTCCAATTCGTCACGCCCCAACATCAAATCATTTGCTACGTCACTAATGCAGTAAGTGCGTATGCGTCGGTTACATACACTTATTGTTTTACGCGTGTAATCGACGCTAATAAGTAGTTCGCACGTCGTAATTCATCACGACTTTGCATCTGTTTCCATTATACAGGGTGTTAGGTAAATGGGTATATGAGCCGACACTAGCCCATGTTAACATGGTCATATAAATGGTATGGTGAAGTCAGAAAATTGATATCTTCATTTTAATTATTTTAATTTTCATACAAATCGGATTTTATAAAATTTATTTTGTATGAAAATTTAAAAAAGTAAAATGATGATATCAAATTTCTGACTTCACCATACCATTTATATGCCTATGTTAACATGGGCTAGTGTCGGCTCATATACCCATTTACGAGTACCTAACACCCTGTAGAGCTTTCCCGTTTTGAAGGCTGTTCATGGAAATAAAGTTTATTAGGTAAATTTTAAAAGACCTTCAATTTTTGAGGATTCCATCAGGAATACTCGATGAAATTAGCCGTGTAGCAGATTAAATAGCCACTCCCACTCTTTTCGTGAATGTCCTCAAAGGCGACAAATATCCAAACATCAACACTTCTGACCAGTGAGGGAGTGTAGGTTATATCCTCAATTTGTCTCTGTAATAAGAGAGACCTTGCTCCTACAGTGGAGATCTGAAATCGATGAGGATGTTAATAACCCTGATAGCTATTGCTAACCGAAAAAATTATGTAATAATAACGGCATATTCACTTTTGCAACAAAAAAGAATGACTACTTATTTTCATTTACTGTCGTCTGTTTGTGCACTCTAATAAAACTAACTTAAAACGTTAACTATTACTGACCGGTTGATACAGGGTGTTATAACAAAAACACTATCTCCTCTTTATATCTGACGGTTGTAAGAAAAGAAACTTTAGAACACGTTTATTTTATAATTGTAGATGGCCGTGGCGTGGCGCTATTATTTGCACCACGCCATTATTTATTACACATTGTTGCACAAATAAAATAATTAATACTATGTGTAGTTTCAGATGCCTTGAGGCGGTAGCAGTTAGTGATTTACATAATTGTAAAGTGCCTTGCAAGAAATTCCATATTTGTGCAGATTAAATGCAGACTTTTTATAGATTTACCACCTCGTTTATGGAAAAATATCCAGCTAAATCTAGGTAGGTTACAGTTTCAAGGTCCAGGTTTGACGTCCTGATTCTAAGTTTGATAGTTTAGTAGCCTACTTAATACGAGGAAAACCCTTGACCGAAGACCGATATACGCTGTGTTTTATATATGAAAACCAGAGCTTTAAATTTTTAAGTACGAAAGTATTTATGTTCAGGACTTATCCTAGCTCTCTTTCCTACCAATGAAACTCAACCAGAAGGTTGAGTAGTCCCGTGTCCGCAGTATCCGGTATTCCGGGCTTAGGTACGTTAGGAAGTAGGTAAGGTAGGATGTTCTTAATTGAGTGTCTACAAGCTTTTATTTAATGTGTAGAAACAGATATTTGATGTTTGTCAAAGTTAAAGTAAGATGGTGCAACACAGCCTTAATAGTCAACCAGTTCCCGTAGGGCGAATAGGCTGAAATTCAATAATAAGTTGAGATGGACCTATAATATAACCATCTACAGACCACTTAACTCCTCAATGAGCAACCATACTGTGTCTGGGTTAGTTAGTTTTGTTCTAATGAAGGCTCCATTATGGACCAAAATCTACTTTTCAAAAATTTTTTGACTATTAGTTAAGTTAATCTCAGGTTAAGCCTGCTATACGCGTGCGCCTACGGCGGTCGCTGAGTTACGACGTGCGAACTCCGCCATTATGGGCGCATTCGGACTGCTGCTCGGACTGCTAAACGCAGAGTAAAATAAAGGCCTATGTTCGCGGTAAGACTAGTAATTTGAGATATAAACAAAATTCGCGGTAGGTACAGTTGTTTTCGCTTTGATATGCTGTGCTTTGGATTCGATATCGAAAAGGAAGATGTCTTCAGTTGTGATAATTTTGAAGCTTTTTAAGCTTTTGGGTTGGGGTAGAATTAAGTTAACCTGTTTCCTCTTTATAACAATACTTAATTTACCGTTATCTATCTTTATGTACCCCAATATGTTGAATAGCCATGTGGAGGGCCGGATAATTTCTAGTTCCATGGGTACATGAATTCCAAGGTACTCTATCTTAGAAAATAGGGAAAAGCTTTCAATTATGAAAGCTGTCCCATTTTGTAAAAGCTAACATAAATACATAAATAGGTAATTCAGTATTTATTTTGTATTGATAGTACATAAAGTAAATTACAAAATGTTTATGAAAATTCATATTAAATCTTACATGATTCTTATGTCTCACATTGTATTAATATGCAGATACATACTATGTTCTACCGGATGGAAAACGAACAAATATTTCATTTATATTCAAATGACAAACAAATTGAATTGGATAATCCAATGCAAACAATAATAGCTGATATCCGCAGTAAGCGCCTTACGGTTGTCGTTACGTCAGTGCTTCAAATTACAACCGTCCACGCAATTTTGCTTAATTACACTGCACTTAATTTGATCTTGTTAACAACAAATTCCACGCAGTCCTATTATATGCCATTAGTAATGCAATAATTATTGATCAAAAGCTTGTTTACAAGATGCCGATGGATTTTTTCTAGACGTTCCACAACTATTTTAATGGCGTAAGGGCTAATTGCTCATTGTGCATGGGCAACCGTCGACAGTTAATTAAGATATAGTGGATAGAACTAACAATCAGGAATTGATTCCTGGGATTAGAGCGGCTTAATGACTTGATAGCAAGACGAGTTTCCACTCCTTATGCTTACAGACAGAAAAAGGGCAGACATGTTATTAGAGCTTTCGTTTTCTCACTATGGTTAGCTTACTTTCCCATTGTTGAGAGAATCCCTTTGTAAATACTATCCACTGATTACACACATCAACACATTAAGACTTTGGCCCGACTAAGGCATTATCTAATACATTACAATTTATTATTATTATTATGTACACACACACAGTTTTGTTTTTTAAATATTATCTTTTTATTTATAAATATCTTATCACATCTTTTCTACTTCGTCTATATCGTATATTATTATTTTCTACTACGTCTGTATATACATTTAAAATTTATACGCGCACTATTATTATTATTTATGTAAGTATATTTTATGCAGTATAGGTTAGTGTCCGTGACTCTCACTCGGCATGGGGCACACTGAAAACCAGCGTCGTGGCTTCCCTCACCGGGGGCCACGGCATATGCTGAGTGGGGTCCCATTGCGATGGGCATCGCTGTGCGACAGGGTGGCACTGCTTAGTTTATTCATTCATTCATTGAATATTTTATGTCACCTCTGTCTTACTTGCTTTTTTTTTTCATTTTACCTCTTTTGTCTTTTGTGATGTCCATGGCAATAAATGTTTCTTTCTTTCTTTCTTTCTTTCTTTCTTTAATACCTCAATCGTTCGTTCGTTTCAGCCAAATGACGTCCACTGCTGGACAAAGGCCTCCCCCAAGGATTTCCATAACGCCCGGTCCTGCGCTACCCGCTGACTCTCAATAAATCAAACCAAATTAAAGTTACTGCTATAATATACATTTGAATAATTTCACTTTTAATACGAGCTTATCTGAGACTCTTCTGAAACCATAATAATTAGTCCAAAACTGAGGGCTTCATTAAAACGTGTAGAGTTTGAGCCACAGCAATTTGCTCGTCAAGGCCAAGTGTTTCGGCGCCAAGTGCTTGTAAGAAACATGTAGCCAAGCTACACGCACATGATCGCAAATAAAAACATTTAATAAGTTTACCCGAACGCGGTTGACATCGACTCCGGTGCAGCCGCTTAATGCAAATTGGCGTATTACATCCAGCTACAGATGGCGGTAACTGCACTTAAGTGGGAATATGGTTGGGCATGTTACTGCTATCCTGAGGGTTCGCTTTGATAAATTGACAGCCTAATGAGTAGCGGGTGAGCATCTTTGATAGTGGGTCTCAGGTTCGGTTCCCCTATGGGCTAATTCTAAGAACTAGACAGAGTCATGGTGCGTGTGCTAACTTTGATTATATCAACTCATTACAAAAGGATCTAAGTGGCAAAATGTAATATGTCACAAATTACCGATCTATTGCTGATTAAATTTGAATATTATTCTTCTTCTTAGTAATTTTTGAGCGGAAGTTGCTCGCCTTATAATATCGCGCCATCTTTCATCATCATCTTTTTTATTCGAATGACCATAAATAATGCCAATTCTTAAACGGTCGAATATCACCGTAATTAATTTCGCATCAACTGGTAATATAACCCAATTATTACTGGACATGTCCCGATTCTTTTTTCCAATTTTGCCGCGTTTTCTTGCGCGGGCGCAGCCGAGGGCGAAGGCCGAGATGCGCGGAGCCCCGGGCGGGCAATTACGCGTCGCGAACTCCCGCGCCACCATTAAACAATTTAGGATAATTAACTACCGGATTTTGTTGCACTACCCACAGTAATTACCTTTCATAACATGCCACGACCACCGCCATTAGCCCACTCCGCTCTCGATACTGTTTGTAGCCACAGTTGAGGTTTACTTCGTAGCTTCTGTTGGATAGAGATCCTTAATTTATTCATTTTCAGATTGACAGAGATTATTTACTTCTTTTCAGCACCAGCCGATATGTTATCCCGAAGTGAATGAATGAATGAACGAAGTGAGTGAAGTGAACTTTATTGGAACGTTTATAAGTGCTCTGAAAATGACAGGAAAAGGATTCGAATTTGAATTTCGCACGGTTCTTGTTGAACTGTCTGCTATGGTGATCAGTAACACCAAACAATTTTGCAATAAATTTTGGAACAAAAATGTGTAATTAAATTCTGTGTGTTGCCAGCTGAACCTTATTGGTAGTACGAGAGAGGTACCTCGGGCTGCCAAGACCTGGTTGTTTACGCAAAGTTTTGACACATGTAAAGCTGGTTTTAGTATCACGCGGACCGTCCGGTGCGGACCCGCTCCGCACGGCCAATCTGTATGAACTTCTAGGGAGCGTTTTAGAGTAATGCGGTCCGGAGGAACCGCTCCGCTCCCTAGCAGTTCATACAAATCGGCTGTGCAGAGCGATCCACACCGACAGTCCGCGTGACACTAAAACCAGCCTAATAAAGTAGAAGGACTCTACTTGATGTTACTTCTACTGTGGTATACCCTGTAATTGCCGAGATTTGGTTAGCTTAAAATTTGGCATTAAGGTTTGTTTTTCGGGAAGGCGTAATAAAACAAATTACAACTGCAGATTGAGTTAAAATTGATTACAGAAATACAAATTGTGTTTTCGGAATGGGTGATTGCAGAAAATTAAGTAATTTTCATAAGACGAGTGTTAAAGTTCATGTAAAAGATTTAAATTGTTATTTAAATGCTACAAGAACATTACAGTTTAAGTATTTTGTGAAGATAATTGCAGATACATTCTTAAGAAACAACGGGCACAGAAAATGTAGGACCTGAGATTTTACGATGAGTTCCTTTGATGATGTTTTTCATAAGTTCACCCAAGTTTATTCGGTAATAGGTTGCAGTTATTTTGCTTACCATTGCCTTATTCTTAGCGCTATTATCAGTAGGCCTAGGCCTATTTAATTCTGTACAGAAGCTAGCTTTTAAAGTTTTAAAGGGACCGCTCCAAATTATCGTTTTGACAAGTCTAGCTCCAGGCACGTGACAAGCCCTATCCCTCAGCTCCCAGGGTGAACGCAACATTAAGTAAGCCCTCATTACCCGTTGCTCCCATTCGCCGTGGAATTATTTAAATGTCAGATAAATTGCTTTAACAGTCCGAGAGCAGTAATAAGGTGTCCACGCAACCTATAATTTGCCCACGCATTCAATCACTCAACCACACTCAGCCGCGTCATGTCAAAGACTAAACATGCGAGAAAGGTCAGCTCTTTGACATGCCAATTACGAGGTTGATGACATTTAACCACTGGATAACAAGTCTAAAAAGCCACTATCGAATTAAACTTGTGAAACATAAAATATAGGTTATCAAGATTTTATGTGTAAAAGTGCTTTTTAAAAGCCTATTTGCAAAAATAAATGAGTTTTATGAGTTTTTTTATGAGTTTAATGGAGTTGCTGTAAATTACAGTTTTATTAAAAGATGTTTAATATTTGTTTTGTTGTTATAGTGTTGGAAATATGTATTAAAGCTAGGTAATGAGGTTATCAGTGTAACTGACAGTTCTGTATTTATCACGAGATATTAACAGTGAAGACGCTTAGCATATTACGAGTATAACAATTAAAAGGTTCGTAAGTTATATTTAAAATATTCCTTACACAATTAGATTAAACATAGCTACAAACCTGTTAATGTTTTTAAGTTCAAAGCATTTGTCACACTGGGTGCGTTCTGCGGTCTGCGGTCATGTCAAATGAACGCAACCTGCGCCTGTCATTTTGCGCTCTTTGCATTTTAAAGAGATCGATAATATTGTGCATACATGATGGGACTGCGTTTACGAGACTGCGGTCAAAGACCAGACCGCAGAATTTAGTGTGGCAAATCCCTAAGACAAATAGGAATTTTTGACAGTTATGAAATCTTCCTTTATATCTTTCAAAATATTTTGACATTGTAAGTGCAGAGTAACTAAGTCTGCAGTTAGGCAGAAACAGTCCTAGAAAGCACCTCTACATCCCAACCGATTCTTTGCCGTTCTTGAAACGACTTTCATCTCGTTCGACCCGTCCTGGTGTTGTGATAACTTTTAATAGAGGTCGCAATCATAAGCCTATTAATAAAGCCTGTGCGGAGGCGTCTTCTCGCTTTAATCAACATTTTCAATGAGATTATTAAAAGCCAGCGTCAATGTTTTCAAAATGGCCGCCAGTTTATGCGCGCGGATGAGTTTTATGATGTGACCGGCGGTGCAAAGAGAAACGTCTGCTTATTACGGATGATACTTTAATTTAATGAATATGAGCAATTTTCTTACTTTACACAAAAGGGATTTCCTTTTCTTTTGTTTTATGAGTATAAAATACATAAAGCTGAGAAGGATTCGAAGATGCCTCTATATTTTTAATTGAAGCAGTTCTTGCACCTACGCATTATTATGGAAATCTCTTTCTTATGGCTCTATGGAGGAAGATTTTGCTAGTAAGAGGTTTGGAAATAGAAAATTCGGGAGAGAGAGTGTTTAACATAAGATTTAAGAGCCTTTTAGACGTCTAGGATTAACCTAAAGCAAATTTTCCTCTAATATTACTAAGCTCTCTATCAACCACTTTCCTTAGGTTTCAGAGTTAAGTTATACACCTACTGCACTGGCTGTTCCATTTAGCTATGACTTGATGACGTAGCTGTCGGTGGCGACGGTTTATGATGGAACCCATGTAAGTAATTATATGCTCGTGTTTTTTACGTTAATCATTTGTAAGAATCAGCTTTAGTTAGTTGCCTATTACTGGCAATTTGCATTTACGTGTTAGTTTTGCGATTAGGTCTTCAATTTCATATCACACTGATGATATTGATAGCCCCGATTGAATGTTGGGTAAGTAGAATAATTAATATTTATAATTGCTATTCTTGATTGATTGTAAAACCCTGGTGTTTAAATGATTAAAGAAATTATTATAATCAATGTATTTGATTACAAATGGAAAAAATACTTTTAATTTGCCTTCAGTTCAAATTGTTAGAAAACTGTGTAAAAATATTTTTGCGTCTTACTGATGCGTTGAACTCTTTTCTTCATGATATTATGATTGTAGCTATAGCTATTTTGAAACCCTGAATCTTCTTCTTAAATACGAAAATACGTTTTAAATTCATTTAAGCATTTTTCTAGTATTCTAGAACTGCTGAGTAGCAATCACGCAAATTCCTTAAGATTTATTTTTGAGGAAACCAAATCTTGGGTGATCGCTAGATCAATATTTTTATTTAATCTTTGATGTCATAGAAGGCGAATTTAATATATTTTATGCCACTTTCAGACTAAAAAGAATTTGTTAGTTTATTAGGGTCATGTCGACTATTCGCGTCCACCGCGCGTTCAAATTCAAAACACGAAAGGCTCTTCAAGACATAAAAAAGTTAAATCGAATAGGGGTGAACGTCAGAATGGCGGGTGTATGGTCACAGAAATGAATAATATAAATATGAATTTTTAATACCTGAGGTGTACCTTTATGTACCTTTAGTTATTAATTTTGTACTTCCCTAATACGGGAACAATTTAAATTACAAAATGAGCCGCCAACCTGATATCAGGTTGGCGGGTGTATGCTGAAATTGGACGAAACAGGTAAGTTATGGTTTTCTTATATTTACCATTATTTAGTACCTCAAATGTACCTCACAAATATATTATTATAAACCAAATGCGACGAATAATTAACGAGAAAATTGATACGAAAAATTTGATGTCCACCATTTTTTTGATGGCCACCATTTCTTACAAGTTAGAAAGTTGACACTGACACAGATAATACATACCATACAGATATTTTTTAAGTCTGTTTTTTATGGCATGCACACTTGTGCATTTGCCAATGCCAATACTTTCCTAAAATCTAAAAGTATTGATAGTAGCGCCCTGCTGTAAATGTCATAAGGTTGTCCAACGTGGCAATAATAGGGATGTTGACTGGGTAATGAAATCGAAATTCTATTCAGTCCGTCAGACAGTTAATAAAAATATTTTGGAGACATTTTTTTTTCATAATCTAATAATTACAGTATTATATGTATTGAGTTGAAATGTCGCGTGACGTCACTTTTGAGTAAAAAATCTACTCAAGCGTGACGTAACGCGCCATTTAAACTCGATGAAGGACTGTTAATTATTTAATTATGAAAGAAAATAAAAAATATGAGTTTAATATTTTCTAATATCTGTCTGACGGACAAATAATTGAAATTTTGTCATTTAGACTATTGGAACTATTATTCGTGACATCGTATTCGTCTTCTTCTTCTAATTTTATTGTCTTTTCTCCTTCGTCTTCTATTCTTATTCTTTTTCCCATGGTTCTTCTCATTATTATTATCTTTTCTGTCTTCATTTCTTGTTTTTTTTGTCTTATTTCTTCTTCTTTTATCTTCTGTATATTATTATTTTCTTTTTTCTTCGTTTTCTTTTATTTTTTCTTGTTTCTTCTTCTTGACATAATATCTTTATGATAAGAAAAAAGATAAAAATAGTAAAAATAGTAAAAACAAGATGAAATACAGACAGAATAAATGAATAAAGAATAAGACAAAAAAAGGATAAAAAGAAATAAAATATGAGAAGATGAAAGAAAAAAAATAATAAGAAGAAAATAATGAGACGAAAAAAAACACAAAGAAAATTAATTTTATTTTGTATCCAACTTATAACGTATTACTTCATTCAGAGCTTCCTCGTTGTGGATAAAAAAATACTAGAAATCGATCTAAGAACTCCACTTGCATTTTAGTCGGCCGCTTGGTGTAGTGTTTCGAAACGGACTACTATTCCGGAGGTTGCGGGTTCGATTATCAACAAAATACATTACAAACAAATTGTATGCATGAACATATATTTTGTTTGTATTGGACTGGGTGTTTTCTATGTATATGTATGATTTAAAAAGAAAAGCATTTAATATGTTTATATCCATTGTCTAGTACCTATAGTACAAGCTTTGCGCCTTTGCTTAGTTTGGGACTAGAAGCGCAGTTTAAAATGTCCAAGGATATTATTTATTTATTATTTCTTATTCTTCAACAGATAATCAAGAGAAAGAGGTATTTATTATAAATTGCTCTTCCAGCATTTCAATTTTATTATTCAATCTTGCTTGATGATTAATAATGATTTTGCTTGATGAAATCTTATCAAGTTTCTTTACATGGTTACAACATTTTCACCATTCCTTTGCACTAATTTGTGAGATTCACCTGTAGGTAAACCTCAATAAAGCAGCTATTAAGAAAGAAAAATACTTAAAAATAAACATAACCCTCTTTCTGACGCAGTCGGGTAATAAACTAAATGTATAGATGACCCACGCTGAACTGTCCCGCCAAACTCAATGACAGGGGGGCGCTACCATCGTTCAACTATATGGTTTCCAACATGGCAAAAATCGGAACTAGCGATCCGGTATTGACGGTGGCGCCCCACTGTCAATGTCATGCATAGGACAGTTCAGTATTTTGGGTGCAGTCCTGTTGTCCCCCCTGCTTGGCCCCCCTAGGGGAGCCAACAGGATTTCGAAATCCTGTTGTCCCCCCTGGCTAGGGGAGACAACAGGACTAGATTTTCTATCAATGATTTGAGGACTGTTGTCCCCCCTGGCAAACATTATTTAAAAGCCATGTATTTTTATAACATAATTTGTAAAATACTTCATCTTGTTAACGAAAGAAATATAAGTTGTTGGTACCGGTAATATTTCTGACTATTCCAAAATCTGCTTTATCTACTTGCTTTTAACAGATCGTTATGAATTATCCCTACTAAATAATATTATACGAGTAAATGCGACAGTACTTTATCTGTCTGTCTGTTACGAATTCACGCATAAACCATTGAACCGATTTTGATATTTGGTAAAGAGATAGTTTTGAGTGCCGGGTCCCGGTTTTTTAAACAGGAATGCGCTCTATATTTTTTTTCTGTGACAGACAAAATTTTATGCGGACAAAGCCGTGGGCAAAAGCTAAGTATAATGCTTGACAATATTTTTTATTCTCATGTATAAAAAATATTGTCTTCTGTAAAGTTGACTAAACATCCGTTTATTAGGCAGTTTTTACGTGAAAGAGTATCAAACATCTATACTATTCCATACTCCCATTTGTAATATTAGTAGGTAGGACGCTAAAACTGCATAATTTTAAATTAGTCATAATATTCAACAAATTAATTGCTCAGTGATTCATCATTCAACTAGCGGCCGCCCGCATCTTCGTACCTACGCGTGGACTCCGTTTTACCCCCTTATGTGTGGAATTTCGTAAAATCCTATTATATGTTTCGTATTATTTCCTATCCTTAAATAAATAGATAAATAAAATTCGTTCTTGGCAGATGTCTACACCCTATAAGGAACCTACCTGCCAAATTTCAAGTTTGTAGGTGTCAGTACCGGCACCAACCTTATTTTTTTCGTTATCAAAATGGTAATTATTATTTAACAAACGTTTAGGTATTCACTCATTTTGGGAATTTGGCATTCAGTCAAGTACTTCAGTATTTCACAAATTATGTTATAAAAATACATGGCTTTTAAATAATGTTTGCCAGGGGGGACAACAGTCCTCAAATCATTGATATTATGAAAAAAAAATGTCTCCAAAATATTTTTATTATCTGTCTGACGGACTGAATAGAATTTCGATTTCATTACCCAGTCAACATCCCTATTATTGCCACGTTGGACAACCTTATGACATTTACAGCAGGGCGCTACTATCAATACTAGATTTTAGGAAAGTATTGGCATTGGCAAATGCACAAGTGTGCATGCCATAAAAAACAGACTTAAAAAATATCTGTATGGTATGTATTATCTGTGTCAGTTTCAACTTTCTAACTTGTAAGAAATGGTGGCCATCAAAAAAATGGTGGATATCAAATTTTTCGTATAAATTTTCTCGTTAATTATTCGTCGCATTTGGTTTATCATAATATATTTGTGAGGTACATTTGAGGTACTAAATAATGGTAAATATAAGAAAACCATAACTTACCTGTTTCGTCCAATTTCAGCATACACCCGCCAACCTGATATCAGGTTGGCGGCTCATTTTGTAATTTAAATTGTTCCCGTATTAGGGAAGTACAAAATTAATAACTAAAGGTACATAAAGGTACACCTCAGGTATTAAAAATTCATATTTATATTATTCATTTCTGTGACCATACACCCGCCATTCTGACGTTCACGAATAGGGCGGTGGACGTGATTTCGGAATTACAACCGTCACGTTGTAACTGGCCTAGGAATAGCCCTACAAAGCCTTTGGTTGCCAATATGATTGGTCGCCGCGTGCGCTGTGTCATGCGCGCGCAATCTGCCCCCGCTGCGCGCCACCGGTGACGTCTCACTCTCGCTCCCATAGAGTATTCAAGTGTAGAAGTGCCTAAAGTGCATTATTTAAGCCTAATGCAAGTCTAGAAGCGCAAACGTGGTCACCCTAAGCAAACTTGGCAGCGCACCGTAGCAGGCGAGGCGAAGAAAATCGACAAGACCTGGAGCGAGATCAAACACGAAGCTCATGACCGAACGCGATGGGGGACTGTTGTGGACGCCCTCTGCCCCATCTATTGGACATAGGACCTTAAATCAAGTAAGTGTAGAAGTGATTGTGGTGCAGGATTTATGTCTATCAAGATTGCTTCGAGGGAAAGATTCGCTTTCATCGATTTTGGAAGATGATAGCCGAGTTATTAGCGCTGTAAAACACTGTCACAGTTATCCGAAGAAATAGATCCGCTTAGTCACATTTTAAATTCGCAGTGTATGTCAAAGAGCTGCTAAAATTGAGTAATAATGATGATTCGTGGAATAATCATTCTAATAAAACTGATTAATTTCATTATTTAGGATCCATCACATTAAACATTATATCCTCAAAAACGAGGCAAATGACTTGAAGGAAAATACTAAACACTGCTAAGTTCTGTAAGTTTCACTTCGAATAGGCATCAAATCCCTAATCGAACAGCCTCTTTAATCTTTGCGTTCCGTCGGCAAGTTACCCTTTGCTATTATCATTTCTAAATGAAGTGTATCACAAAAAGTAGTGCAAGCCAAGATATGCCTTCATTACGGTGGAAACCGCTCGATAGATGGCTCACCCGACGATCTCTTTGTGTGTGGATCCAATAAAAAACATCGTGAAGCGTGAGCTTGGTTATTTTCAAATAATGGACCCTAGCTCTTATTTGTATAAAGATATTCTTGTGATAAATATGCAATTTGTAGATTAATGATAGGTTAGGTGCTATTTGAATAATGCATAGAAAATTTGCTATGTTTACGTACTTGCAATTGCCGTTGGAGCTGAAAGTTCTTGAGTGGCGACCACGGACCGGAAGACGTAGTGTGGGTAGGCCTGCCACTAGGTGGACCGACGATCTGGTGAAAGTCGAAGTAAGCACTTGGATGCGGGGAGCGCACCACAGGTCGTTATGGAAATCCTTTGGAAGGCCTTTGTCCAGCAGTGGACGTCATTTAACTGAAACAAACTAACAAATGAGCTTGAGCGACTGCGAATACGAAAAAGTCTGACTATATCACAGCACATAGTCCAAAAATAAACTTGTTTTAGTAGTATCTGAGCCGTGTGGAGACGGCAGAGTAGAATACATTTGTCACCAAACCCTACTCTTCCCGCGGGTATCGTAAGAGGCGACTTAGGGACTACACATCATACAGAAGCAGCAGCAACAGCGCTCTCTGAAAAATATCAATCGCCTGCCAAGCGTGGGGATTATGGCAAAACCCTCCACTATAGAGGAGGAGGCTCAAATAGTCCAGCAGTGGACTGCAAAGGGCTGTTGATGATGATGATGATGAATAGTATCTAATTGGTGCCCGTTAAATGCTTAGGAAAGCATCGGAGCCTAATATTATCTGGGAAATTGTAATCTAACCGACTCTAGGAAAATTTATATCTATTTACTTCTAGCCTGATGAACCCTAAAGAAAAAGACTGACAGTCAGAAAAAGATCTGATTTAATCGAACACATTTAATTAAGTCGTCTCGAGCAATAATGGCGTCCAACGGTCTATTGTGAACGCCCGAGGTGTTAATTTGCTGGATTCAATTGACTTATCATGTATTTTTTCACTATAAGTGTAGCGTTGAACTCAGTCAATGCCTGGGGCATGGGAGCGGTATGAGAGGGGTGACATTGACATTTATGACGTGACAGAGCATACAAATCTGAAGCATATCTGAAATCTCGCTGACGTTTGACGTCTCAAAACGGGCCGTGCCGCTCCCTTAAAGACTGTTTTTTTCTGGGTCAAAAAGCAAGAGTTTTAATTAGTCCGTCAGTTAACTTATCAAAAAATACTCTACACGTATTTTTCACTTTTTCAAACTAATGAAAATTTAAAGAGATAAAGCGCGCCAAAGTTCATAAGAAGAGGCCCGTGACGTCAATGCGTGCATAAAAGTGCCGCACGTTGTGACGTCATGCGGAACTTCAACGCACCATAACTATGTAATTATTTGTTAGATTGACAAATAAAAATATGTGTGTCCAATATTTTTTGATATTAAACATGACGGACTAAAAAATTTTTTTAGGAAACTAGCCTATTACTGAGTTATGATCTAGACCTATACACGTGAGTGTATTTTTTCATAGGCCACTTTAACGGAATTGCTTTTTACTTTGTGAAGTAAACTTACAGTGAAAGTACAGACAATAGCACATCAAGATAATCGCTGTGGCATTTTATGACGTTTTAATTGTGCTATTTTGCAATATAAATGAAATGAAGTCTGATGTACGAAGTCGAATGTACACTATACGTATTTTTTTTTGTTATTTTTACTTTTGCTTTAAGAAATAATAAACAATAAAAAATAACAAGTAATATTACAACTAGGATAAGATTCCCGTGCACCAAATGAATTGAGAAAAAAATATTGAAGAATAGCATTTAACTGATAGTCATAAAAATATACTATGAGTACAGTACCTACCTAAAGATATTATGAGTGTTTTATGATTATTTGCTTTACGAAAGAAAACCTATTTGTAATAATTATGAGAAAAATATCCCGAATGAAATTGACGTGCCTAATGTTCGACAATTTTATTTTAAATAGTCGATATTTTTTGTAATCCAAACTCGATTGGTTTCGGCAATTGCTATGAATAACAGGAATAAACTATACATTCGTTTAGGTCAACATGATAGAAGTGAATACGGTAGGCTCTTAATATCAACCAACACTAAGGTGAAAGTTCACAAAAATATCAAACAAAACAATCGAATTCGTACAAAAAAATCAAAATATTTTTTTTAATGGTGGCAAAATACGAACTTAAAAAAAGGAACTCTTCAAAATAAGTGTTGCGAAATATGGAACGAAGGCCTTAAGAAAATACCTAGGATGAAAAAAGCAGAAAATTTCATTTTGAGTGTCCCTGGGAGGCTTCATTTCACATAAGTTAACTGCCATTGGCTGTTATCATGATGGAATAGTAGGTACCTAAATTAATTGGAGATATTGTATTGTGTGCTGAGAGTACCATTTCCCCCATTTTTGCATTTTATCTGCAATGTCTATAAATGTTTGTAAGTTGGAGCATGGAGTTGGCAGTAGATATTTTGGGAATTCATCATCATCATTTCAGCCATAGGACGTCCACTGCTGAACATAGGCCTTCACCAATGATTTCCATAATGACCGACCTTCCAGCTAGATGTCCTACGCTGCGCTTTCCGGTAGTGGCCTTCACTCCAGAACCTTGCTGCCCCATCGGCCGTCAGTTCTGCGTACTGTGTGCCCTGCCCATTGCCACTTCAGCTTGCTAATCCGTCAGGCTATGTCAGCGACTTTAGTTCGTTTAAGGATTTTCTCAGATATAAGTCCTTAAAACTATAAATTAGTTTTTACATATGTATGTAACAAAGTATTTCCTTCTGGATCTGTCTACATTGCTGACATAACGCAAGAGCCAGCCAGCCAGACCCACCGCAGCGGTATTTACATACGTTATTACCCACTAATAGTTTACAGCTCTCGGTAATGGCTCCAAAATGTTTACAATTAGGTGTCAGACATACTTTTAATTTAACTGTCAATTGCTGCCAATTTATTTTTCAATATGTTCAACGGCTTGATGAGGCCTGGGTTTCATAATGACGTGATGATTAGATTTTTTGTCGTCAACAAATTGTGTTGATTGGTACCAATATTTACAATTAATATGAAATGTAGTTTATGAACTGTTGCAATGCGACTGTAAATTGGCTATATATCAAGTGTAATCTCTAATACGTTTTCATGTGGACGCCGATTCCGCTCTACAGTGCGGCGATTGTCTGTGACTAGTTAGACGTATTAAATTATTCAGCAATTAATACAATATTTCAATTCAAAAATTTACTTAAGTGTCCTAATGCTCTATACTCTATATAGGTAGTTACCTTGGTTATGGAAATTTCTGCACCTCTTTCGCTATTTTTCGTGACAACTCCGGAAACTCGCAAGTAGATAATCGAAAAGAATACATAAATAATACCTGTACCTATGTATAATGGTTCGAAGGCAATAAATACATTTTTTATTTATTTATTGAAATATACGAAAATAGAGAATGCCATACAATTTGTTGTTTGTAGCGTCAAAGTGGCTATACTGACTAACATTGCCTAATTTACCTAATATCAGCAATTGTAACATTTGTTTTATTAATGGGGGTGTATTCCCATAAAATATCGTATGATTCAGGACCGGAATCGACCCTCGTGTAAAAATACCCCACGTCTAGGTATTGGTATTCTAAACAGAAGTAAAACATTCTCATTACCATGTGATTATAAGTCTTGCTTTCATTACTAAATTAACATTTACTTGCTGTTACAACTTACAGACACCAGTACCTACATTAGATTATGAATTTTGCAAAATCGCATCTATTAAAAAGTACATAAGGTACAGTGTTAGCTTGTGTCTTTCCCGTATTACCTACATACTAGCTGTGCCCGCGACTTCGTATAGTCGCGTGAAAATAGTTTGAATAATATTTCCCGTTTTTGCTACATTTTTCTTTATTATTCCGCCTCTATTGGCTGTAAGGTAATGTCATAATAGCCCAAAACCTTCCTCGATGAATGGGCTATCCAACACAAAAGGAATTTTTCAAATCAGACCAGTATTCCTTAGATTAACGCGTTCAATCAAACAAACTCTTCAGCTTTATAATATTAGTAAGTATAGATTTCGACTAACGCATTGGTATTGGTCAGTGTAAATGAATAAGAGACTAATTGTTAGTTAAACCACAGGTTAAACTATTAATGATAACGCTTTAACTGTGTTTTTATAATTAGCATGAATGAAAGACTAAGTCCGAGTACATTTCAGTAATATTTACAATTTTATGCAAAAACGTAATGATCTGTGTCTAGATAAATGACTGTAATATTACTAATATTATAATTGCGAGTGTAACTCTGTCTGTTTGTTTCCGCTGAATTAATTTTGATGAATTTCAGAATTAGTGCTAGAATTTATATTTGAATTTATTGGAACATCTAACTTTGGAAATTTCTAATGACATGCATATATTGTAATTATAGGTGTGAATTTGGCACAAAAGTTTATTTTATTGTGCTGTTGACCACTTCAGAAGTTACTACACTCAGTTACTCGATTAATTTTATAATTTGTTACGTTACATACGCTCGTGACCAAACGTTGTTGGTAATATTTTAGAAAACTGTTTTGCGTTTCCGAAACAAAAACTTTTGCAGGTATATGAGACAAACTACAGTAGAATCTCGATTATCCGGACTTCGATTATCCGGATATCCGATTATCCGGACTCAATCTTCATGGCTTTAATAAATAAATAAATAAATAAATAAATCTTTGGACAATTTCACACAGCGCCAGCTAGCCCCAAAGTAAGCAACTTAATGCTTGTGTTATGGGTGCTAGCTTAACGGATATACTACTTATATACTTTTTTTTTAAATACATAAATATTATACATAGTCACACCCAGACCCGTCACAGAAATTAAAATTCATCATTTCAATTTCTGCCCGGCCGGGAATCGAACCCGGGACCTCTCGGCATAGTAGTCCGTTCTGAACCACTACACCAAACGGCCATCAACGATTTAGGGCCTGGAACCATCAATAGGGCACAGCGCCGCCTGTGATACGGCTCGGCACCGCCACCGAACACGGTACAGTTTAGGGCCTGGAACCATCAATAGGGCACAGCGCCGCCTGTGATACGGCTCGGCACCGCCACCGAACACGGTACAGACGTCGTCTTGGTTCATTGTTAATAGAAATTGGCTCACCCATTGGTCTAAATGATTTAAATGAACCATTTTCTATAAGTAAAAAGTTAATTATTGTTCGATTTTACTTTGAAATCGATTATCCGGATTTTCGATTATCCGGAATACCCCTGGTTTTAATTGATCCGGATAATCGGGATTCTACTGTAATCTATTGTTCGTTAAAAATACACAAAAAGTTAAACAAAACGCGACAAACTACTCGTATTATGACTTGTTGAGTTACATTCAATATGTAATTTAACAATGCATTATTTCTTGCTAGTATCACAAAGTGCTTCCTATTTGCAATATTCAATTAAAGAAAACAAGATACATTAACGTAACCGCCGCACAGCTACAATAAGGAACTAGGCATTGTTTAACCAATTTTCACATCAACTCCTCATCGTGAAACGCTGTTGAAAGGCCGATTAAACCAGGGACACGCTATCCGCAATAATTGCAGAAAACAGTCAAAGCACGAGACAAAGCTATAACCCCTTGGTTTTAACGACCAGCGTATGTTCACCTTCCACCCCCTTCGCTGCTCAAATCAAAGCAGTTGTACCAGGTAGAGGTGACTGAAGTGCAGCGGGTCAAACTAAATTGGCGGGCTTAATAGCTACGAACCTGTTGGGAGGTCCGCCGGTCACCTAGCTAATTGAATGTGTCAATCATTTTAACAACGCAAATGAATAGGGGCATAGAGAGGGCATAGAGAATGCTCGACCAGTATCGGTAGACCTCTGCAGGTATTGCTGGTTCAACAAACATCTTCTAGAGGGAGAGAGCTGGTGCGTTGGTTGTGAATGACAGATGCCCGGGGCTTGCCATCGCTCGCCAGTATATTAATGCCCCTTAATACTGGACAGTACTAATTGTCTGTAAACTCATTACGGGCCGGCGCTCAGGGCACATATTAATCTATAACATATCGGTTTCTAGTTTGTTAACAAGCCCCTCATTCGAAATTGCGCCACTTATCGCCTCTGGACGTGAAACCTGGAGCGTGGACATGCGTCGCACGCGACAGCAATATGGTGGCAACTTGGAAATTACATGTTGACGCAAGAAACTTTCAATAACTACGTTTTAGTTCATGACACGTGTTCTGAAAATATGGCTTTTAAAAAACTTGGCTGACGTCCAGAACACTGAAATGCCGCCATGGGTGCCTCTATATGTAGGTATAACTATAGAGTCTAGTGAGTCACACAAGAATTATAATTTTTTTAACCGCAATCGCACCTGATTACTTGATGTCAGTTGAGTAATAATTACACCCTAAGTATAACGCCCGTATTCACAAACATTACTATGAGGTCTCACAGTACGCGTGGACGCACGAACATACACACAGGGTGACACACGAACCAATGGGGATGTTGCCTGGGTCAAAAAGCAAGAGTTTTAATTAGTCCGTCAGTTAACTTATCAAAAAATACTCTACTCGTATTTTTCACTTTTTCAAACTAATGAAAATTTAAAGAGATAAAGCGCCCCAAAGTTCATAAGAAGAGGCCCGTGACGTCAACGCTTGCTTAAAAATGCCGCACGTTGTGACGTCGTGCGCAACTTCAACGCACCATAACTATGTAATTATTTGTTAGATTGACAAATAACATTATACGTGTCCAATATTTTTTGATATTAAACATTACGGACTAAAAAAATTTTTTTAGGCAACTAGCCGATTCCTTTTCTTTTAGTTACAGAGCTCTATTCAACGCTGTGCGTTCGATTTGCTGCTTCACTTAAGCAAGCATCGTTTGTAAATACGGGTGTTATACTCGTACAAGAGTCCTCTTTGAAGCCTTTTTCTAAATTAAGATATTTGTCAATTAAAACTCATGTTCATTGATCCATTCTGCTAACACAGAAGATCCGTCCCTCCTTATTTCACCTTTCCACTTTTGTAGGATTAATAAACAAAACATGGGCAATAAAAAATGAAAACTTTGAGTTGACACCACATTCAAAGGCTCATCTCATAGCCGTTCTAAGAATCAAACAGACTTGTCGCAAATTGCTGGCCGGTTAGAAAGTCGCACGACAGTTATAAGTACTGATATCATTAGAAACACTATAATTCTATTACTCGCCGATCCCGTACGATTCACTTTTAGCTATTAGAGCTAATTGGAAATGGTTTCTGAGAATGAAAATAACTCGATGGCGTACTAGTTTATTGAATGTAAATTGATTGAAAGAATCCGTTCTATGACGTTTTCAAGGGATTCGGTAGAGTCAGCCTTGCTTGGCTCGGTAGAATTAGCTTCGGTGAGTATTTTGAAAATAAGTTTAGGTAAAACTTGATTCAAATAATTATGTAGCCTATTATGATTCATCGAATTTCAATTTCAGGATCGATCTAGAGCAGTGGTTCCCAAAGTTGTCTGGGCTTCGACTCATCTAATACAAGTTCCCAAACTCGGAACCCACCTATAGAAAATTTCTCCCGCTGCCCAGCGGTTGGATCAGTTAGGGGGGTGTGTCGTTCTACAGGCAGGGCCCACTCAATGCTTAGTTTGGGAAACCCTGATCTAGAGTATTGAATGAGGGTTGAATTATTTAGGTACTTAATTGCGAACGTAAAAGTATGTGATGTGGTAATTACTCCATTCTTTCGCACGACAGACTAGGTTATTTAGATTAGGAAGTACGATTTTATGTCTTTGGATTTGAATCTTTTTTTTTCATAAACTCTGAAATTATCCAAGCAAGATCGCACGTTAATTCACCAAATACAGAGCAAAGTAGGTACGTAATTAATTTACAAGTACTGATAGGGGATTCAACCAAGCAAAGCCGTAAATAAAACATGTTTTATTGTTTGTATCTTCACCGCTAAGTAACCTTACAAAGAACTAATCAGACTTATTAAATATTCAAACAAAAACCAAATCGTTCGCTGGCTCGTTATTAAATCAAATCTCCGACACTTTATTTACATTTACAGATTCAAGGCGGCTCCAGAAAAAAGATAATTTGTTATAATAAATCATGGGGCGGCCATATTTCATGTCGCAGTGTAATCGCCGTGTTCTTCTCTTATTATAATAGGCAATGAATAGATGCTGCCGGAACAGATAACCGCTGCTGATACGATAATGCAGTAATGAAAAATAAAGATTAATTTACATAATCTAAGGAGTGATGTGTAAGTGTAGCACGTTTGGACTGTTTGGTTGTTGTCGACTCTAAGCCTATCCGCAGACCATGGATTTTTCGTCGGTCGATAGTTTAGTCGGGCAGTCGATCAGTATGGGCATGTATGGAAGTGCGCACATTACACCGATTTGATTTGGCCGATTCTTCATACAAATTAAAATTGGTTACAACTATCGGCCAACTAAAAATCGGTGGTCTGCGCCCAGTCTAAAGGAGAAGAGTTACTTTGAAAATCTTGGGATGTGATGTGTTTCAGGACACATTAAAATGCTGTATTGTAGAGAGTCAGTCAGAATGTCAATTTGAGGATCGGTATTTTGAACTTAACGGCCGCTGGACTATTGTGATGAACCCAATCCTAAAGTCCTCCTAAGACTTCACAAGCGTACCTACATAATTTAGCTTGGTTGGAGTTGGAGGAGTGTACCTAGTAGTGCAATACAAATTACTACTATTCTTCATCTAAAAAAAGTAAATATCACCAAATATTGTTTAGATCCGAATAACAGATAAAATTATCAATATTCTGTCTAAGAAACATAAATAATAAAATGACCAAATTGTTAGTCTACAACAGGCGTGACTAAGGCACAGTCTTCATTTGCATCCAGAGAAAATTGCAATTACATATTTATGCCACATCTTTAATCAACTGAGTTAGATCATCCACACTATTAATAAATAATAACATCATCGGTTCTGAAAAAAGGCACCTGCCCTATTTTTTTATTTGTTGAAAAACATCATTATTTGCACCTGCAAATCGTAATTGATTCGTGTTCTTTCAGGGCTCTACAATCCGATCCTAATTTTGTCTCCCATCTTAAAACCCTGTCTATTCTTATTAAAAACTACTTCAGTTAATCATTATTTCAAGAGTCATCTAAAACAAGTGAAAGCTTTGAAGTTTCAATAGATTTTATATTTATTGTTTCAAAGAAAGTGACATCAACGGTCTCAGTTTCGGGTTCAGGTTACAAGTAAGGGTCTCACATCGGCGCAGGCGCAGACGTCACGCAGTGCGTGTGCACCCCTACCGCTACCCGTTAATATTCTACCAGCTATCTAGGAGCACGTATTCTGATTGGCTTGGATGGTTTGCTAATTTAAAAGCGCTTTAAAAACTAATAGCTTTTCACGTTGTAAGCAGTGTTTTATTTAAGAAATCATGGTGTTGGAATATAATTGAGAAGTTGCATTAGTGGTCTAATAGGTATGATCTGGCATTTTGAAACCGTTATGAACCTAAATCCACAGTAGATTCTTGAGATTTGTTTAAATTAGCTACAATTTTATCTGGTGAATGAAGGTCCGACGATCTGATGAAGGTCGAGGGGAGGTGCCTGGATGCAGGTGGCGTAGGACCGACCAGAATGTTGTGGAAATCCTTAGAAATAGTGCAAAGATGTTTGCGTCTGAGCTTGTTTTATCTGTTAGATATCTATCTGATATCATAATGTAACCTATTACAAAACATATGACTACGAAATCATCATCCAGAATAAGGCCATGCAAAGACAGAAGGTCAGCCGTTCAAATGATGAATGCGTCTAATTTAACCATCCGCCGTCGGGTCACTGGTAGCGAGCCGCATAGCGAGTGATCTATCGCTTGTTATAACCCTAATACAATGTAGGATTTAAATTCAATCAATTGTTGGCTGCGGTGGTGAGGAAGTTGGTAACTGGAAATTGTAACATAACTTTGTTAAAACAAAATACATAATTATACAGGGTGACTGGAACTGAACCCGCCATAGCTAATACGCGTATAGAGGAGGTCATTTGCTAATTATTGACTCTTACTTTATATGACTAAAATTTTATAGTTTAGGAGATATGTCAATTTTTATACTTTTTTTAGATTTTTCAGAAATTTGACCTAAAAACTGCTTAATTTTTTTTTCTCGCATGATTTTAGGCGATTTTTTAATTCGATACTAATATCGAATAAACCTTTAGTCAAATAAAATAACTTTCAGATCTAAATAATGATTCAATAACTAGTTACGAGCCGCCAAAGTTCAACAAAAGTACAAACCACGATAAAAAATTCAAGTTCGAATTCGATTTAAAAAAAACTAATGGTGATAATGGATTGCCAATGATCTTAAAAATATCTCTACCTTCTCTTCTTTCCAATGATATATCACACGTAGTAATTAGATATTGAAATTTATTAAAAATTCAAAGTTTATGGAAGAAAATGGAGTAATAATACGAAAATTATCCATACAAAGTTTCTTCAAAATCTCATATTTTCTGCTATACTCCTTTTCATAACTATTTTTGTGTTTTTTGAAAAATTAATTTAAAAATAATAATCACATTATGAAGAAAAGAGTTTAAACAAATTCAAAATCAACTTTGTATTCAATAATTTTTGTATTATTACTCCATTTTCTTCCATAAACTTTGAATTTTTGACAAATTTCAATATCTAATTACAATATGTGATACATCATTGGAAAGAAGAGAAGCTAGAGATATTTTTAAGATTATTGGCAATCTATTATCGCCATTAATTTTTGTTTCAATCGAATTCGAAGTAGAATTTTTTATCGTGGTTTGTACTTGTGTTAGACTTTGACAGCTCGTAACTAGCTATTCAATCATTACCTGGATCAGAAATTTATTTTATTTGAATAAAGACATATTCGATATTAGTATCAAATTAAAAAATCGGCTAAAATCATGCGAGAAAAAAAATTGAAGCAGTTTTTAGGTCAAATTTCGGAAAAATCTGAAAAAAGTATAAAAATTGACATATCTCCTAAACTATAAAACTTCAGTCAATGAAAGTAAGGTTCAATAATCAGCAAATGACCTCCTCTATACGCGTATTAGCTATGGCGGGCTCAGTTCCAGTCACCCTGTATTTGCAATGTATTTTGATGACTTGGCTTTTATGCTCGTTGTTGAAGGGAATTAATGTTTACTTACATTACATTACACTATACTACACTAGAATTGCGAAATGACTCAAATACCGATTCAATCTCAATCAAAAAAGCTCAGAGATGGAGCTCGATTCGACTTACCTACTATGTACCAACTTGCGTTTTTATCCCATCCAGAATTCGCAATTCAAGCCTTATTGGTCTTAATCCTTTAATTAACTAAGATCTTTTCTGCTTGAAATCTGTTTAACCTGTGTCCAGCAGTAGATAAAATGACAAACTGGTGCATAATGTGCAGTTACCGCATCTTTCTTTAGGACAGTCGCAGTGGGTGTTATTTTGACTGTTACATAAACATAACACAGGTCGATCATGTTGAATGTTGAACTATTAACTTTTGAAAGATCAACTAGCTCGCTCTTGAATATATTACGCTTCTTATTTGACTTAATGTTACCATTAACTGATGTACACTACTCGATGTTGAGAGTTTCAATAGTATATTTATAATAGTAGTGTGTGCGTTACTAATTGTCTGTCTTCGCGCCTAAACGGCTGAACTAATTTCAACAAATGATGGCATACATGGACATAAGAGAAGGATATACTCGTACATGTGATGTGTTTGATGGGAAAAGAAAGATTTTAAACCATTAATAGACTCTTGGAAATGTATACTACATCTGTCATTTGTGATAGAAAATGATCATGGATCTTCATACGCCCTATCTATCTGTTTTTATAGAGCCTTTGTAAAACATCGCTCTACTTACAATTGGATCAAAGAAATACCAGTAATAACCAACGTAAACTTACTTAGAATGTCGTGACCATAAAATAAGAAGGAATAAGACTTTACTTATAGATTCCTAAAAGAAAAACCTAACTAGCATGAAAAGATAGGGCTGGGCACATAGTTCGTAGAGGTGATGGCCGCTAGGGCAGAAAAGTTCTTCGAATGACGACCATAGGCTGGGTGTGGGCACTGTGGGCAGGCCCCCCACTAGGTGGACCGACGATCTGGTGAAGGTCCAGGAAGTTCTTAGATGCGGGCAGCGCATGACCGGTAGTTGTGGAACTCCTTGGGAGAGGCCTTTGTTCAGCAGTGGACGTCATTAGGTTGACACAGACGACTGAAAATAAAAAGAATTGTCTGAAAGAGGAAAGGATGCTGTCTAGATTTCCTCGCTGTAGAAAATGACACAAATATTGCTAGATAATTTTTCTGACTTCAATACATGCCACACCCTACATTATTATTCGCAATAAAGTGTTAATATCCAGAAAAACTTTTACCACGTCACCCACACCAGCGGCTCCGTAAACAAACATTTTTATTAAGGTTTGACGTTTGAAACAATGGCGTGCGCATGCGTCGTAAACCAGAGGGTTTGTGTGATAATAAATTTGGGCGTTAATAATATCGTGAGCGGAGGGCTCAAAGCGGAGCGCGGCGGGCGTGTTGATTTTCAGTTTATTTCATTAGATCGCGCTGCGGGGTGCGCAAGAGTGGACGTCGGGTAGTAGGGTAACCTTGAGTCGCTAGGATGAAGGGTCTATAGTCTATGCGTCACATTATCCATGTTCCCAAAGTATAACGCCCGTATTCATAAACATTACTATGAGGTCTCACAGTGCGCGTGGACGCACAGGGTGACACATGAACCTTTTTATTATCTGTGTGTTTTATTTTTTAAGTTGGAACCAAAATAAATGTTTTTCTTTCTTTCTTTCTTTCTATTCAACGCTGTGGGTTCGATTTTTTTTTCGTTGGTTTCGGAGGTTGGTTTCGAAGTTCGCTGCTTCATTTAAGCAAGCATCGTTTGTGAATACGGGCGACGGAGTAAATCTGTAAATTGTAATAGGTTTTATAATAAATAAAAACCTGATGATTGTAATTAGAATGAGGTCATTGAGGGGTTTTCAATTTTTAATATCTGCGCCTGAACATAAAGTGTGTTTTTGTATCAAGTTACCTTATTCATTTATTCTAAAAGCGGCTAAAATTCTCAATTTACAACCATCACTAAACAGACAGCATACATTAATCTAATTTCGGACGTAACAGGTTGGACAGCTTTGCGTCCTCAGGCGTCATGGCCACCCTACGGATCGCCATAGGGTCCAGCTGTCCGTTTAAAAATCATAAAATATGGCATTTTTAATGAAGCGACCTTTTCAATTTTCGGCTTTACGGCTTTTATCGGCGTCACATCGGCCTTAATCAAGCTCATTTGCTTGTTCTATGCTTTTTTGTTGATTTTTTCGTGCCTCATTAAAAAATACGCCGCTTGATTACCTTTCTTTTTTAATTCCCAAATGCGGACGTTTTGGAAATTATTCGATAATTGAATTTTTGTGACGAGTCCCCTTGTGTGACATGGGCAGGCTTGTCGTTGGGGTCATTACGGGGTATTTATGTTTTTCTATTAACATCAAGCGGCGCTATGATAAAATATTTGTTTAGATCGTACTGCCAGTGTTAAGTTATGTAAAGTGAGTGGCCATTTCTCTGTTGGAGGCTCTAAATGATTGTAGGTAAGTTATTTTTACTCGTTTTATAATGCCTTAAGCTATAGTGTTTATCACAGAGACGGTGTGTTAAGATTCACTATTACTATGTAAAGAGGATATGAATATTTATGATTGTTAAGCTTATGGATAGAAGATGCCGGTTAATAAAATATTTGTATTGATACTTTACCAATTATGAGACACTAGCTTTTTCCCGCTGCTTCATCTGTCAAAAAAAGTCTTTACCGCGGGACAAAAACGGGGTTTTTCATCCAAATCGGTTTGAAGTTTAAGCGTGAAAAGCTGACAGACAGGTAAGGTGGTGGTAATTTATATTTGCAGTTCTACGCATCTTCACATAAATTATTTTTTGCTTTTAATATCAAGCATGAATCAATAGGTTCTCACAAAATAACATAGCAAACCGATTATTTAAGACATACCTTCAGTCCTAATCCCGAAATTTAGATGACGATCTCAAAATTATTTAATTTATCAAATTAAGGTACAGAAGACAGCACATAAGATTATCCAAAATCCAGATCCAAAATAGCCTCTATTGCAACTGCATAAAAGTGTTTAGTTTCATTTGCTGTCGACGGTACCAAGACACGCTTCTTTTCCTCCTCCATACATAGTGGTTGTGAAATCATTAAACTGCCAATGACATTACGGGCTTTAGAAAACAAAATTATTGTTTATGATCGGTGAATAAAAATGGAACTTATTGAATAACTAACTAACTTTGTGTAAGGTAGGTAATGTAGTTTATGAAAAAATATTCGCCGATATTTTATGAAAATGAACTTTAGTGTTTACCATAGTTGACCTTAGGTAAAGTACCTACTTAATCTTTACTTTTGCCAGTGTTTGTACAAATATTTTTCTAAATGATAACATTTGTAAAAAAAATGTTTACTACCAATGTGATTGAAATAATAATCTTATCATGATGTGTTCTCATCTTACCAAAAATATTAATTTCACCATAGCTCAAGAAAGCTACATGTAGCAACAGCAACAAAGTAACCAATCAACAATAAAAAACACCAAATGTATGCTGATTAATTGTTACTTGCAAGATGGCGTCATCAATGCTCGCTGAAAAAGCGCAAAAGTTACACACCTCAAAAAATGGCGGCAGAAATACGCGTGCGCTGAAAAAGCTACATTTCCCAACAACGAACGCCGCGTTATCGTTTATCTTATCTCCATCTTTTGTCCTCACTTCGCGCACAACGTGGCCACACGAGATGCCAATCGCGATGACGACTTCATCGGTGCATAATATCGAAATAATGACACGTATCGCTAAAGGCCTTTTTGCAGATTCCCCGTAATAACTTTCCTATGGGTAATGTCGGTAATGCGTCGTGTAGTAATTTATTGCGGCGATGGGGATAGGGCTAGCAAATATAGACAAAATAACTATGACATAAATAGGTAAGTTACGACCGTATTTACAAACGATGATTGCTTAAGTGAAGCAGCAAATCGAATGCATAGCATTGAATAGAGCTCTGTGATTGGTTCTTGTGTCACCTTGTGCGCGCCACGCGCACTGTGAGACTTCATAGTAATGTTTGTGAATACGGGCGTAAGTGACATTTGACGTTAGGACCACAGATTTCAGATTTAGGAAACACCACCCGGTTATAAGGAGCGTAGTGTAGGACTCTCTCCAGTTAGGTGATGTGGCGAATTTCAAAAGGTCACTGGCTGGATGACGAACCAAAGACTGGGTAAAATGGCTCATTTTGGCAGGCTTATGTCCAGCAGTGGACTACTAAGCTAGTGATGAGCAGTGTGACTACACTTTGGCTAAAGTCTATGTATACTAACTACTTACTAGAGTCGTAGGAGCCAAAACCGCTATTCAGCCGATGTATAACGTGACACATTTCAAAAAAGTACCTAATATTATGCAGAGGTGGAATAGTGTAAAGCAATCGTTATCATTTGACAGTTCATAAAGTACGATTATTCTGTCAAACGCTTTGTTTAACTGACTTTATCGTACGTTATGAACTGTCTGATTGATGATTACGATTGCTTTACACAATTCCACCTCAGTTTGCGTTATTTTATATTATTTTTTAAGCGTTTACTTCTTATGTTGGAGAAATGTGATTTAGAACAATTTATTATTTTAATTTAAATAAATTAATATGTTAAATATTAACGGAGTATTGACAGCAAATTCACATTTTTTATAGTAAGTTTGATCACATCTTCAAATGTCATTACTTTCATCAACATAGAGCGTTGTATAGGTTGTAATCTAACTTGTATTTATCTAGAACAAGCGCTAGCCCTAAAAAGCGGGAATCTCACGTTTTTGTGTGGCCATGTCATTCTAATGCCATTCACACGTTTAAATACGAATACATTACGCGATGCAAATCGATGTCGTACTCATCAGACCTAACACTACTTCTAGAAAAGAACACTTCCTATAAAACTTTCTAATCAAAAAGATGTCCTATTTATAATAATTATACAGACATGCATTGATGGATGATAAAAAATGTTCTTTGCTCAAATGGAACAATTTTCCCTTAAAAATATCCATTTCTAAAAAAAAGTGATGTCCCCATAAGGCTGGTATCAATTGGCTGATGATTTGTACACAATTTTTCTCAATTTTGACAATTTGCATGAAAAATTGATTTTTTTTAAATATTTCAACTCTCTGCTCTTGGGGAAAGTTGTTTCTATTGATCAGTAGTAATCATTTTTGCTTGATCACCCACGAATGGGTCACCCTGTTCAATTCCATGCAAATCCCCTTTTTTACATAGGTAAAATTTTCATCTCATTAGCAAATATCAAATGACAGGCTTAAGTGTAACAACGTTTTTTGTTCATTGGAATATTTTGCTGAAATTTGAATGGGTTGATGAATGGAAATTGCTCGGTAACAGTATAAATGATTAGTAAATGAGTTAGAATTGGGTGAGGTCGGCGCGGTGGGCGGGGCGCGCTGATCCGCCAACTAATGCTTTTGGCTCCCGCTGCGTGCGCGGGCGCACGGGCTTAGGGTTGGTTCTTGAAAGCCACAGCTAGTATTTTCTAAACTAAACAAAAGGTAAAACTAGTTTCGTTAAAACTACACACTGAAACAAGCTATTGTGTACTGCTTAGTTATGATAGTAAATGTATTCCCATTCCAGCAGATTTTGTTTTGTTTAAGAGGTTAATTGTATGTGTTTTCTTAAAGATCCTAAGTTCGGTGGGAATGATCGTGTGTCTCTTATTAGTTTAAATCGACCTATATACCAAGTAGGTAGAGGGTAGAGTAGGTGGTTACACGCAAAGAATTTCCCAACGAATAAAAGACGGTTTAATAACTACCTATATTATTAAAGCTTCTCAAATGATCACCAGATAAAGTAGGGATCAAAAGGATAGAATCATATTTATTTTAAATAGCTTCTAAACTGTTGACAACCCTGAACCCCAACTGGGAGGAAATCATTAATTAGTTCAAGAGAGTTACCCCTAAACGAAAGAAAAAGTTGAAATAATTCCAAGCTCCCATAATTGGATATTACAACAAAAATACAACGTTATTAAAACAAGAATGAGCATTCAATTTTGAGCCGGCTCATTTGTTATGGGCCCTCGTTTTGTGCCACTTGCCCAGAGCTATTTTGTATGAGATATGTTCTCTAATTTATTATTCTAATTTACGGCCGTCTTGTATTTGAATAGGCGTTATTGTTTAAGCTCACAGAAACAATCGCACGCGATTGTAAGTGCGAGGATTTCATTTTATAGTTCAAGAAAAGTTCGTGGGAGGCGGTAATTACATCATAAAATTTTGTATAAATAAAATTTTGAAATGATCTGTTTAATTTAACTACGGCGTTAACTGTGGTTCCATTTTACACGCGTCGTACGACAAAATCAATTATTCCAGCTATTCATGACAAGAGACTACGTCTCAATAAAATATGATAGAGGGTGACAGGATCATTGAATGTAATGGTCACAGCCTGTTAAAGAAAAGTCTAAGGTACCTACTTAGACTTTTCTTAAGTAATTAGCAACAGTCGTATTTGTTTCCTGCCTTCTTCTAATCTCTTTTCGAAGTCTGCATTCAACCAAAGTTGCTGTAAGCAAGCAATACCTAGTCACTAGTAAGTCAGAGGAAGACGACTTTGGTGACATAAGAGTAGGATATTTACAGTTTGCTAAAGGATGTTATTAGCTTACATTTTTCACCCTTTAAAAGTAGTCTTCGTTAAGATTAAGATATGCATGTCCCTAAAAATCATTCGCCTAAAATTGCCAGAATCATATTGTCTGTTCTCGCCTCGGAAATATACTGTGTATACTGTACAAGTATCTACGAGTAATTAACTCTTGCTCCGATCTAAACTCAGTATAGTAAGTACTTAGATCCTCGCCGGTTCATCAAAGTACCGAATTACGCATCACCATGGAGGCCTGGGCGCTCCATCAATCAGAGCCACATCCAATGAGAATCAAGAAGCGCCACTATGATGGATGCGTGCGCGCAGCCTACGCGGGTAGATCACGATCTGATGGGAAACTCCTGGGCCTTTGTTAAACGCTGTAATTAATTGAATTGGGATTGTGGGAATCTTTAGAAAGATTTGATGTTTGTTGTCTATTTGGTGGGTTTAGGGTTCACTAAAATGGGTGTATTGGGATGTTTATAAACTACTGAGATCGTTCTGCCTCCTTCCAAAGGTTGCAGTGCAATCAAGTATTGAGTGAGAGATTGACCATTGTGGAAGCAAGACCTTGCTAGGGACAAGGGTTGGGAATGGTCTTCAAATCAATTCAATTTTTGACTTTAGCCTAGTTTATTTTATTGCATGACACCAAAGAAGAAAATTTTCAAAATTGTTTGTCAAGTCAAAAGATTCGTTAAGAAAACAATGATAGATCCCGTATACCGTTCCATATTGCTATTGATTGCTACAAAATATGTGTGGACAACGACGTAAAGCTTAATAATTACATCTTATTTATAGAGTTCTAACAACAGTTATTTTGCAACAAAAAAATATTAGTCAGATGTACTGGCGCCTGCCTAAGCCTATAAATATAAACGCAAACGAATGGTTTCAATTTCGCACGCAAACATATTGACATCGTTTTACAAAACAACTATACCTAAAATAATAATTCCTTAATAATTGGTCTTCTCCAAAATTATTTTATTATCTCTAAAAGTTTAACTTGTGTGGTATATGTATATTAAAAAGCATCTATCTGTTAATAATTTATTAACTGTCCATAGATCAGTGTGTCAGTATTTTACTTTAAAAATTGTTACTAATAAAAAAAGCAATTAGGTACATGACAATACTGTATGTAGACATTCTGTTGAATTATTAGTTGTTATTCGAGCAATATATAAAAACCTGAAAACCACAAATCTCACAGCAATAAGTAGGTTATGTTATCTAAATGTAACTTAAACTCAATAAAACACTTTGATTACGACCAATATCTTTATAATTGACACTAAAAATGCTTATTAATGAAAGATCTACAATCACTCGCAGAAAAAATACACGAATTGTCATTAAATGATTATGATTTTTGTAAATTGAATACTTCTAGAGATATTTGAAGATATTTGCAGCCTGTTCGGTGTGTCTATTAAATCATCAATCAATAGTGTGCATTCTTCGATTGAACACGCATTGTTGTTTAACGATATTTTAACTAAGCGTCTCAAAATCTAATGTTTCAAATGTTGCTCAAAATTGCCAATCACTATTATCGATTCGACACGAGCAATTTACGCATTACGATTTGTGCAATGCGTGAAAGATTCTCTATGTGAAAATAATCGCGTTTGAATATTGAAGTTCACATGCTATGGCTACAGGCAATTTTGGCCCACTTTATCCATTAAAAAGAACAAAATCTACAGACATGACATCAGATTTCCCTGATTAACTTTATAAAAAACGTTTTTTTACAACAATTTGGACCTGATACAAGGTAATGTAATGATCAATATAATCTAATGGTAGCAGTTGCCATCCTATCTATTTCTCTACTGACATTATATAGTAGGGGGGGGACCTTTATAGTTTCAGCGCTAGGATGATATTTTAAGGTAGTAAACCAGCTCAGGTAGAGTTCTGGCCTCTTGGGGTCTTTAAATGAAAGTAGAAAAAATGCAGGGGGAGTTGCAAGCTTAAGATTGACTAGTTAGTCAATCGGATCAATCAGTCAATAGAAGAAGATTCGACGAGTAGAGCCCCGGGCAGTGTTTAGCTAGGGAATCCTAGTCTAATGCCAGTATAGAAACTAACTGACTGGAATGTAGAGAACACGTAAAGGAAAAAAACCAGCAAGGAGGATAATACCTACTGTACGGTTACGGTAGATTTTTTTTAGTAAGTTGGTATATTATTTACAACATTTGCCAAATAATAGATATTATTTAAGAGTTTTAAGACGTTTTCTTCGCGATTGTTGATCAGTAATTGGCGAATGATTGATAGGTGAACTTTTCCAACATGACTACCAGTCATGTATTTTTTATCTGGCTACACTTACAAAGAGTATCATTTCACAGTGCGGCCACACAGGTGGAAGTTCAATTAATAACGAACATGCAAAAGAAACAAAAGTTCATAACTTTGTAGCGGTAGCGAGGAGGGTATAACACGATTAATTATGTTAGGCTCCGAAGACGTATTGTTGATTGTTTTTGCTATGCTATGGGGTTAATTTATTTTTTACCAAGCAACATTGTATGTTCAAGTGATGATTACGCGATGAGCTAGTGTCGTTTTAAGAATTATTATATCTTTAAAATAAAATGTAGTATAATATTAACGGAAGCATATTAATTGCTTACTTTGGGGCTAGATAGCGCTGTGTGAAATTGTCCAAAGATGTTTATATTTATTTATTTATTATCCGACAGCCCGTATGACAGTATTTTACAGTTAATAAAGAACATCTAATGTTTATTTCAAGTGTAAACGCACTTTTTAAAAATCCTACTTTCAGAAAATAAATGATTTTCATGTTCATAACGTAACCTAGGTACGTATTTAGTGGTGTTAAATGCTTTCACAAACAAATAAAATAAATTTTAATAGTATTTACATTCTCCTGGATCGTGGTAACACATCAAACCTCCTAATAAGTTTTCTGGATACCCCTATTGACTCTTAAATTACCTATTTTAGTTGTGTCTAAAGAGTGTAGTTTCAGTATAGAGACACTTTTTTACAACTCTGACTTATTGCTGAAAGTTTTTAAGCTCTACAAATAAGTTTAAATAAATATTTGACAACTCACATCAGTTTCATAGATCCAAAATTAGAAACTACTTCTTAAAGCAATCTCTCCACACCCACTTAAATTAATTTAACTCAAACACAACCACTGGCAATTTAAATGGAGTGCGTTGCGTTTGCCCACTATATTATTAAATACTGTATTAATATTGATTCTAACTCCCTTTTCAAATAAAATAATATATCGCCGCTGACTTCGATAATTAATTATTGAATGAATGAATTTAATTAGCGATGGGCGTGTCTCGCTAACGAGTTTGGTATTTTGGTATTTATTTTATTACCTACTTAAATTTAATCTATCATTGCATACAGACATTTATACTCATTATCGGAACTCTCTGTTTACGAGTTTGGTATTGGATTTCCATTGACTAGGTATAAAGACGTAGAAGTAAAAGGGCATTAGTAAGAGATTTAATATACATAGAAAACAGCATCAAGCTAAATTCTGTGGTCGCTTATGTATTTGTTATAATAGGGACGAATTTGCTACAAAAATGTCTGATGTGAGTGACCTAAGAGGTCAAGCAAGACGGAGACAAAGAAAACTACCACTAGGATGTTATTGTACATTATTGTTTGTAAAGGATAATAGATGGCGCTGTGTGTCTTCTAGTTCACGCAAGCGTTCGAACTTTATAGTCTGTAATACATGAACCTACTTATCTAAAATATGAAAATGCATGTACCATCGGCTACCAATGCTTGATTACCTCAAATTCATAACTATTGCATTGTCTTGAGTGGTGTACAATAAAGTGTGATCTATCTATCTATCTTCTTATTTACCATGTCACTAGCTAGCTTTACACACACAAAATAATCCTCACAATATCATCTCGATTCTCGAATGCTCGCCACCGTTAATCGATGTTTAAACTGGAGTCGATTAATTACGGGAATTGATTAGCGATGGGCGTGTCCCGCTAACGAGACGTGCCGTTTTAGTGTTTGTTTAATTGCTGCCCGCCGCCCGCGCCGGCCCATTGCGCCCGCGCACAAAAATGGCGGCGACGCTCCCGGTTTTTTAAGACTAGTTCTTGAACGCGGCTTTGTTTACGTGAAATTTGGTTTGTCACAGAAAATCTGACGTACTTGAGACTTATCGTTGTAATTTGATTAGTTATTTAGGTAATTAAAACTCGACATTGCTATGTCTTGAGTAAGTAATGAAGTAAAGTTACAGTAGTATTTGCGTGAAGAGTAACAAACATCCGTCCTTTTTTACAACTTTATATCCATTTTTACAACTTTTTTCAGACAAACTATTAAAACTAAACTGAAAACGATTACGTCAAGTCTCCTTAGATCTGATTTTGACAGTCGTAAACAGCTTTACTGTTAAATTACTACTTACTCGTATAAGTAGGATTAGAGTTTTAGAGTATTATCTTACTAGCCGAATTTATTGTTCAAGGAGATACAATAATGTTTGAATTTTAACTACTTATTCGGGTGGAATAATGTTGAAAACAATAATAATTATGAAGTCGAATTTGAATACGCAGCAGCAGAAGGCTCTGTAATCCGTTATATAAACCACCAGGCCATCATAACCATATTATCACACTACGTTTTGCGGCAAAATAGCTCATAATTACAACTGTTCAAGATACCACAGTGTTTTTATGCATATCTTCGTTCCTAAAACCATTAATACTCTATGAACTTTATTTATCGTCTACACACAAGTGCTAATTAACTAAACATTAGAAGAATTAAAAACAAAGATGATTAATAAAAGCCTTCAATAAATTGTTGTTATTCCTAATAAGTAGAAGTTAAAGTTCATTCTCCATAAATTGATATCAAACGGCGCATCCTTCTCTACTAAATTCAATTTGCGTATAATAATTAAGGGTTGAGGTAATTAATGTCCATTTGTATTCATAATTCATTAAATTGGCTGACTAATAGCATAATTGCAATGTTGTGTAACTGTACGACAAATAAAGGTAATTTTTGGCGTTGGCAAGGTGCAATGTCCATACAAAGTTGCATTATGCTACCAAACCAAAACGTTATATTTGAACACATAACTAGGTTCACCTGGATACAGGTCGGTTATAGAAAGCCTGTATTTTACGCAGTAATATCTGAAAATCTACCTGAAAAATATCCCTAAAATTATATTTTTTACCTCAAACTTGAGAAGTAAAAATAATAATCACCCCTTGTGCTCGAAGTTCCACACATAATGTAAGTGAAGTCTTTACGTCGGAATAGAAACCAGGGTTTCATAAAGGTACAGAATTTGTTGAAAAGGCATACTTATTTACAAGACAAAAATAGAAAATAACAAAAGTGTAGGTATAATAGACAAAATACAAGGTTCATTAACACACCTTTTATTTCGAAGGGCTAAGTTCATTTCTATAACAAAATTAACTAAAATCGGTCAGTTTCAGACGTGAAAACGTAATAAAGAAACTATCGAAAATTTATAAAATTCTTTAGCTAAAATCTTTTACGTCTTGAATACTTACCTGCTTGTGAACTCATCACTGAATCCACATGAAGCAGTAAAACAATAGTTTCCTATTTATACATAAGCGAAAGGTTTAATTATACAGGGTGTGAAGGAAAAAAACAAACCTAAAAGGTTATTTCAGATCATCGCTCTTGGTCAGAGAAAATTTTCCCAGTAAATTAATAAATTAATCTTGCATTTTTTACCTTTTTAGAATCAAAAACTCTTTTCACAGCTTCATAAAAGAGCGCTTATTAGATACTGAACTACGTAATACGCTTAACAATGTAGTTTAACGGAATTTAATTACTGTATTTTGAAGTAAAACCAATAAAATTCGTAAAATTAGCTAGTTTCTCTATGGTTGAGGATTCCCGATGAACCTAGCTTTCACCTTCGGCCTGATCATCACTTTCAAACAGGTGAGTTACAGGTCAATAGCGTTTCATTGCGGATAAAAAAACTTAAAAAACTGACTGTGGGATTCGGGAAAGTAGTTCGCATTTGTTCTTTTCACCCTGTATATGCAGTTTTTTCAATGTATTTACTTAATTTCAATAAAATACCAAACAAAATGATTTAAGGTTTATGTTCTTACCAGTGTTAATAGACTAATTACTGTACTTAAGTATTTAATGCCCAGAAAAATCTCCTAATTAACTACACTTTTTGTTTTATGTAGGTAATCATATATATAATATGGTATAGGTATATGAAAGAGAAAATAACCATCTAAAGTCCCTACTGAATAAAATATATAAGTAGGTACTTACTCGTACTTGTATTTCATATAGGTAAACGCGTTTAATTACACATGTTTGTAAAATAATGTTTAATGATGCTGTAATTAATTGTATTTCAAATAATAAGATTGATTTATTTATTACTGATTTAAGTAGTATAATTAATCGTTATAATAGAATCACGAATGGCCAGCTTATTTGGTAGTTAGTGAAAATGCTAGCGTTAATGCCTTTCGCGGACCAAATTCGAGCAATAAGCTAATTATAAGGCGCTAATACACAAAATATTATTTATTTCATATTTATTATTGCATTGCCAATAAATAAATACGAAATATTTATTGTTTCAGGCGATAGGCTAGTTAAGCGGTGTTTATGAAATGCTAAAAATGATAACCTTTTGACGATTAGTTAGAGCTTACCCAAGCATAATTATTTGATTTTTATAGTGAAAAGGGCATGCCTCCTACTAGGTGGACCGACGATCTGGTAAAGGTCGCGGGAGGAACCTGGATACGGGCAGCGGAGGACCGTTCATTGTGGAAAACCTTGGGGGAGGCCTTTGTCCAGCAGTTGACGTCATTTGGCTGAAACGAACGAACTAACGAACTGAAAAGAGAAAATTTTGCCTGCCCATTATTAAAGTCCGTGCAGTTGTTCTTTTTGTATTTTGTTATCATTATGAATTAGAAAATATCGATAGGTGCTGTAAGTGGAATAGGCCAGGTGCTATTTAGGCTGGTGCTCTAAGTGGAATGCGTCTGATTTTCTTGCTCAGTAAAGTGTATCCTACTGTTGAACAAAAGGTTATTTTACCGTAAAATTCCACCAAGAATGATGGGCTCCGTATAATCGGCAGCCGCGCCCGTTTCACACGACCTACTGCTAGATCCATAAAACATACAAAAATACCGATTTCGCTCGTTTTTGTTCCACTCATAATTAGATTTGGCGAGGCTACATCCTTCACGATAACTAATGTGTGGTGTAAGTAAATAGCAGATAGCGATATCACCTTTTAAAGGTCGAAAAAGAGATGATAGAGCTAATTATACCGAGTTGGTTACGTAGCAAATGAGTGTAGGTAGACTGACGATCTGGTGAAGGTTGCTGGAAGAAGCTGGAAACGGGCAGCGCAGGACCAGTCGATATGGAAATCCTTGGGGGAGGCCTTTGTCCAGTAGTTAGTAAACGTCACTTTGCCGAAACGAACGAACGCGTTTGGGCTTAAAAAGAAGGGCTTGAATACCAGAAAACTGTTGATGAGAAAACTGATGGGATGTTATTTTTGTGCTGCTACTGGCTTGAACTTGAAAACCGACTAGGTTCGACGACAGACGCACTTAATATTTTAGTGTGCTGACTTTTTAAAAGAAGTATCTAACACATTTTGAGTCTCTATAATTGAGACTCAAAATTTGTCAATTCAGTCTCTCTACTACATTATAAATAACTTAAAAATCTAACCCACGACCTTTCGCTTCCAGTGTCTAAGTAGCTCAGATGGAAGAGGCAAGCGAAAGGTCGTGGGTCCGATTCCCGCCTTAGGCAGTTCGATTTTTTCAAGTTATTTATAATTTAGTTTGACATGTCTCTCAACGCTAAGAAATTTTAATAACTCTCTACTACAGTTGTGAGCTAGGAGTGTTTAGGTTACAGATTTAATAATAATTTGTGAAGAGTAAAATAGATAAACGCTACCGCTTATGTCTTACAGCGTTTCATAATGAGAGCCTGTCGGGAGGCGTTCCTCAGATGAGCGGGGCTGGATAAAAAATCGATTACAATTAAATTAACCCTCACGTATTTATATTTCATTAATAGCTATCTGATTCGTTGTCAGCTGCTTTTGTTTTTAATATTATGTGCTTTTAGAATATCATAACGTTGATTAGCTAGACGTGTGCAAATATTCATAGCTAATTTGATTTTAATTGTTTTTGATAGTTGCTAGTAATTTTTGTTCAAATATTTGCTTTTAATTATAAATGTAATACGAGCGAGGCATGCCAGCTTTTCAGTTTATAATATGGAAAACAGTATTAAAATCAGTAATATTTTGATATAATCATAATTAAATGGGGATTGTAAACGAGTAACTTTAATTTGTAAATAAAATGTGAGAATTTTTCATAAGTAGGTACAGTCACCGTCAAATAGTTCGTGACACCCAAAGTAGTAACCAAAAAGTTCGCAACATATCTTTGTTACAATTGGAATAAGGTTGTGTTAAGTATCAACTTTTTGGATACTTTGGGTGTCACGATATATTTGACGCTGACTGTATACGTTGATGATATCACTTTGATAGCATATAAAATGTTTATGGAATTTTTGACGCGATTCTCATTAAGCAATCGTAGAACTGTTATCCGAATATACCTCAGTAAACTTTTCGAAAACTTAATAAGGTTTTATTATAAAGCTTATTCGATATTTACAGTCCGAGTTACATCTACGTAGGTACCTATCCGTAAACAAGGTCAATTTCTTAATTCGAAAAGGGGTTCGTTTATTGGTCTTCAAATAAAACTTTATTTTCCATCAACCGAATTTAAACCTGCGTGACCAGCCTCGAAGCCCAAATTGAATTTACACATCACCGTAATAACATTCAATCGACATCTCATTACAACAAACCGCGGGCTAAGCCTCGCTAAACGATGCATTTCATTAAAGAAACCAAAGAGAAATAATCCAATTTCGGCTTTCAACAATCAGCTCTATCAATCACCGGCTTATTACGCGTCGTAACTTGAAAAATATGGCAGCCGTAGACGGCAGCCGGTCATCCATCACGGCGAAACAATACTGGACCTCCATTAATTACATAATCGAAGCTAATTAAAATGTAATTCAATAAGAGCTTCGGAGTAGTGATGTGCTGACGATTTTGACGCGAGTTTTCGTATCAAAGAACGAAATATTACGATTTTGATCGTGCGCCACGAGCTGTGACGATTGTGACGTATGGCAATTTCAATGTAATCTGAGAGGTGCTTCAAGCCTAAAATTTCATGATGTGCATGATAAGTTATGCGATAACGTTTAGCTAATGACGTAATACTATCGCTCACAGAGTACATTTGCATTTTTAGACACACGATTGGACAGAAAAGAAACAATTAGAGGATTGTTTAGAAGTTCAAACGCACAACTTTACCTGAGACAGAAAAGTAAAAAAATGAAATGAAAAAGCATCTCATAGCAGTAACGAAGGCATAAATAGAAAGAAAATGCGTCACGCTGACAATGGAGTAGGTACTACCAAAACCATCGTAGGTACCAAGGTATGGTTATGAAAAAATATGTGGTGACGATGGAAAAGAGAACCTGAAACTGAGACTCAGTTGCAGTCTTTCCATGCCCTACACGTGTAGCTAGGTTAATGAAACCAACACGATCCGAGATATTCTAACAGCACAATGACAGAAGAATCATTCGATTATTAATCGAGTCGCAGCAATACCAGTGCCCCACCGAAGGGGATGCTCGTGGGACGTGCGTGGGCCCTGATTGGATTTGTGACTTCGTAATGACTATTAATCTAAAATTCAATTATAAACCGACGATTATTTGATGATACAAAAAGAAAGCCGTGACTCACGACCGGTAGTTTTAATTTGTAATACACGGTGTGGTTTTTAAGCCTTTTTGACTTAATCGGAGGCTAACAAGCGTTAGGCGGCTCACACACTCAAGCAATCGGCGACTTACAACGGCTTTTAATTAAAAACTTGTCGGCTCTGAGTCGGATGCTATACTTAACTTGTTTGCAAAAGTAATAGAGAAGGATGTAATTTGCATAATATTTTTTTTATCTGTAGGCATCTACATTTATATGCTGAGCATTCAGGCTCTATTTTGGCAGTTGGGATAGCGTTTTGTCTGTCACTTAAATTGCAATCGTAGGGTTTGCCTGATGGATCGGTAAATACTTTTGAACATTTTACACTATGTCATAGTCACTGGTTGGTAAAGGTAGCAGGGAGGTTCTCACCATGAGATGATTAGGTTATCATTCATCAGCAACCATATCTAGATTTATATGTTATTTCGTCTACTGACCTACGCTATTATAATATCAGAGTAATCGGTTCCCTTGCTGGTATTGGTAATTTAACTTTGTAGTTCTGAAATACCTATTTTAAGGCTAGTGTTCTGAACTGATAACAGTACTCCATTTAAACTCAAATATTGATTAGTGTCTGTCATTGTTTGGATTTCAATATTTGGACCAATCACAGGCTTGAATATTTATTTCAGCATAGAGACTGATGATGCTACTTGAAATTAACGCTAAACTTTAGTTGGGTAGGTACTTACATATTTTTGAAACTCTATCGTAGCTGCTAACAAATTATTAATTTGTAGTAGACATTCAATCTAATTCATTTATTTTATCTGATTTTGAACTAGTGATAGACTAGTGTGTAAACTGCTTTATGTGTTAATATTATTAATTAAACTTAATAACTTCTCAGCACAATAATGTTGAAGATATTAATTGATTTGCATATATGGCCATTTTTAATTAATCTTGATATTTAGAATATTAAACTAGCTGTAAATTATAATTAAATAAATAACATATTGAGGCGTTGACGTGATAATTAAATATCTACCTTTATAAATGAGTTCTTGCTTAAATTGAAATAGCTTTAAGTTATTAACCTTTCCAACAATCAGAAAGACGGAAATTCTTATATTTTTAAATGATTGTGATTGGACTTGTTGCAATATGCCAATTATTTAATTAATACTCGTAATTAATATGCATTTATCCTGCATAGTATTCACATAGGGTTTTCTCATCTATCTCCCGTTTTAAAATAGAGGAAATTTCGATATTTAATTGCTACTTAGTTCCAAGACAGTTTGTAGTCCCTCAGGTCCTTTACGCCTAAAGCAGACTTTTTTCAAAACCATGACTGCGTTTCACGTGTCTTGACAATCAGAACATTCTTACTGTGTGTGTTTTAAAGCCTATTCAACTAAGCTAAATAGATGCTTGAGTTAGAAGAAGAAGTTCAACACAATAGTCCAGCTAACGACGGGTATCGAACTACCGGCCCTCGAATCGGTGACACTAAAAGGCCTCAGCCTCGAGTTTAGCGGGCAGCTCGCGCGGCGCTTTAGCGGCGAAGTGTTGTGTTCGAGGTTGTGTTGTCGAGATATTTGTTTTTATTCGCAAACGAAATGTCTGAACAACGGCGACAATTTTATTTCGATTCAAATTTATTCCTAACGCTCGATTTATTGTGGGCAAAAGAAGGAGTGCGCTGCCCGCTCGTTGCCCGCTCCCGCGCCGCTGTTTTCGAGAACCGGTCTATTTGATTTTACGCATAAGATCCTGCCGCTCCCGCGCCGCCGCCACTCCCGCCACGCTGCCCGCTAAACTCGAGGCTGAGCAGTGGCGGCGTAGCATAGGTTGGCACCCGGGGCGGCACCCCCCCCCCCCCCTCCCCCCCGTATATAAATTATAGCCTAAGGCACCCCAGAATGGCACCCCCCTGTCATGACATCACGACCGTCCTTGCCATGCAGATGCGTCAGTGAGTACTAATCTGCGCGACTTTGTCACCCCCTGATGCTTGGCACCCGGGGCGGACCGCCCCCACCGCCCCCCCCTTACGCCGCTACTGAGGCTGAGGCCTAATACTGTTGGGCTATTATCACTGTTAAGGTTTAATATGGCTAAGGTTAGGATGTAGATCCTGGCTAATGGGGAATACAGTAGCATATCCCATAGTAGAAAGGTCATAGAAGAGCTCTGCAGTTTTAAGATCTAGGTACAGTCGAGTTCATAAATAAATTGACAATGCCAAATGTTTCAAAATATTTTAGTGCAGTCAATACTGCGCTACCGCAACATGTTCATCATCACCATCATCATCATTTCAGCCGTAGGACGTCCACTGCTGAACATAGGCCTCCCCCAATGTTTTCCATGTTGATCGATTGGTAGCGGCCTGCGTCCAGCGGTTCCCTGCTACCTTTACAATGTCGTCGATCCACCTTGTAGGTGGACGTTCCACGCTGCGTTTTCCGGTACGCGGCCTCCATTCCAGAACCTTGCTGCCTCATCGGCCGTCAGTTCTGCGTACTATGTGCCCTGCCCATTGCCACTTCAGCTTTGTCGCCGCAACATGTTGATGAACAGTTTGTATGATTACTTTTTATTGATGTTTGAGTTTTTATTGCAATATATTTTATGATCGTTTAAACGCTAACAATATTTTGAAACATTGGCACTGCCAATATAACATTTATGAACTCGACTGTACATCTAAGAATGTTGAAGGCTTCGAGTATGTATCTTCTACAGCAGTTCCAATCCAAAAGAAAAGACATAAATTCAATTAACTTGTTTATTTTGATACGAAACAATCATTTCATTCAGATGTTTGTGAAACAGGAGCTTAATTTTCTAATAATGTTTATGTAGTTTTAAATACATAGATATGAAGTATATGCGACCAAGTTTACATATTGATTCTTTGGCGTGATATACATAAAATATATGACCAATTTTCTTTATACAGGGTGTAAAAGATAGAGCATAATCTTAAACAGTAAAATTATACTGTTTCCCAAATATGTAATAACAATGGAATTTCTTACTTGAAAAGAAAATAGGATGGATTTTCTTTTTTCTAAGAATGATATTAAAACAATAAAGTATCATGTCATAAGATCAGACTAAGTACATTTTTTGTTGCAAAGTTATTCTTATTACAATGATACTTTAAGACGTATTGTTAGATAAGTGACATCGTATGTTTATTTAGAAGAAGTTAAACAAGAAAATCATCTTACTATGAAGAATATGGATTAAGATCGGATTAGTGACGATAAATTATAAGTCACACACCCTGTGCTTATAATTATGAAATAAATAAGATAGGTATACATAGAAAACCATACCTGCTTTCAGGCTAATTAATAAATAGAAGTTTATTCAAGTTTGGTTGTAAAAATAATAATGATGGTATTAAGTCATAAACAGCAGGTATTTGCAGACAAAATCACCCTTAAGGTCACCATAACAAATGTGTAACTATTTTTTATTATTGCACTTTTATAATTCAAATACATATAAATGAATTTGTGTAAAACCGTACATACTTATTTACTTAAAATTTAAACAAGAATATCTTTTGAAAATAGTTTTTTGTTTTACTTAAAGGAATCCCATGTTCAAAAACATTAATTTGAAATCGAATGTTGCAAAAAATTAATTGAAAAATGCAGAAGTTTCTAACTTGGGTCATTAATAAATAATAATAAAGTCAATGTAACGAAATTAAAACTATTAGGTACATTTGCCGGAATTTAAATGATCAATTCCTAAATATCCGTAGGAATCAATAGATTTTATCAACTACATAATACATTATTCATTGTATGTATAGTAGATAATAATATGTATAACGTATAGGAAAGGCACGCCGGAGGCACAAAACAGTAGTATTATAATAAGTACATAATTTAATCATAATTATTATCACCTTAATACATAAGCTTAACAAAAATAAGAATACCGCTTAAAGCTACAATAAATAACAATAAGGTCTGTAACTGGACGGATCAGGGAAAACTAAACCTTATCTTAAACCTAGTAAGATTTCAAATGCACTTAAAAATAAAAATATCATATCACTACAATATCTCCATACATAATCAATCTAATTACAATATTTAATAAGGCACTCTACGTAATTTTATGCCGTTCGATTTATTTATGTTTTTCGCCCCTTCCAATTAATGCACATTAGAAATCCTACTAAGTTGTGTAATATAAAATCTACTATTTACTATTATTATCTTACAGGGCAACACTGACGCAAATGTCAAACGCCACGCTTGTTCCCGCCAACGAGTGAATTCCTTGTGGTCTGTGGTGGAGCTCAACTAATCAGGTCTGTGTGGTGTCTCTGCCTAAGGATTTCCAGCCTGAGCTCGTGTTCCCTAGCCGCCATTCTTAGAGCAGCAATACTGGAGCTTCTTCTTTCAACTTCTGGAGCGTTTGGAGGGGACTCGCTGCCTGGTGATATAGGGGGTGAAACTGGAGGGGGGTCGGGGGATTGCCGAGGGGGGGCGGCTAGGCCCGCTAGGAGGGAGTGGAAGGGGGGTGAGCTGGTGTAGAGGGGGGCGCTGAAGAGAGGCGGCCGGGGTAGAGGCGCTCCGAGGTATTGGGCGCCCAGCACTGGACCGCCGGCGTATCTGTGGGTGGAAGATGAAGATGAGTAACTTATACATTTCAAGCAAATCAATTTAGGTCTACCTAAGCCGTTAAGCTTGGTAAGAATTTCAAGAACATTTAACTACAAAACTTTATAATTCTTATGGTTTTGATAAATTTAAATTTTACGAATGCTGACTGCTTGATTTATGAAGAGGGTAAAAGTCATATGAGAGCAGTTCACAAGACGTATTCCACCGTTATCATATTGAATTGGTTTGTCATGGATGAGTGAGTAGGTAGATATTCAAAAGCGCTTTTGCACTGTGAAAAAATTTGCTTGTAATATAGTCAAATTCCAGCATTAAATAGCGAAGAACCGTTTATTAAAGTGTAGTAGTTATAATGCAACTGCGTAATCAATATTGTTCGATTACTAGAATGCTCTCCAAATGCTCTCCCGATGAGATCACCTTTATAATTTAAAAAAAAGTAGATTATTAGTAATTTGCTATTGCACAAATTACTAATACTCCCGTTAGCCCCTCGTACTAAGCTAAATATGCTTGTGTCACGAGTGAGCTCACCACAATAGTCGAGCGGCGGCGGGGACCGAACCCGCGTTCCCCGGATCACGAGTCTGCCAGTCCGACCCCTTCACCGTTCGGCTATCGTAAAGCATTAAAGCGGCTGTTAAAGATTCTCACCTAAAAGACGCCAAGGCATTAGTGTCGAACGGCTTCCTGAACCCGAAGCCCAGCTGTGAGAAGGGGTTGGGCATGGACGCGACGACCGACGGAGGGGGGGCGCCCCCACTCGCGGCTAGGTAGGGGTTGTAGGGGTGCGCTTGGGGGCCCACCTTTTCTTGCTTACGCCACTTTGCTCGACGGTTTTGGAACCACACCTGGAAAGAGGAGGGGGTTGGTGAGTATGGCAAGCACTTAAATTTAAACTAGGTGACTTGGTGAACTTCAAACCAATGGAAATTATAATGGTGAAAGAATTTTTCAAATCGGCCCAGTAGTTTCGGAGCTTAATAAATACAGACAAACAGAAAATTCTTTTCTCTTTCTAATGTTAGCGTTTTCAGTTTTCTTCTTTTCTTGTGCCTAAATAACATCTTTCCCACAAATACTTATGTCTTGACGGCATACACATAGGGTCTCGTGACATGTTATTTTAAATACGGAAAGTAAGTACAGAATAATAATTATTTAAAATAACATGTCACAAGGCCCTATAATATTATCTGTCATACATCCTGGGATACAAAAATTTGTTAGTGCGTGCCGGTGTGGTTATCCCCACCGTTTTTTAAATATTGACAGTCAAAAAGTATTTGTCAACCAACTGTTCTTCATGTCTAATGGGGCTCACATGCTAAACAAAAAAGCATATCCCAACATGGTGTGACGTTGCAACTAAATCAATGACCAAACTCGAAGTTAAATTAACTTGTCCGCTAGACCAGGCCCTACAGCTGATTAGCACACAATAGCTTATTAGTTAGGTCCGGTGTTTCAAGCTCTTATTCTAGCAAAAAACTATTTCGAAGCATTCCTGAGAAAATTAATGGCCGCAAAAACATATGGCCACAAAGGAAGCGAGATGGATTAGTTAATTTTTAAAACAGCGGAATGTGGTATAAATAACTGGGTTAGATAACATGTGTTTGGCGAGGAACCTGTTTATGGAAACAACTTTTTTCTTTTGATTAAGAAAGAAAGAGAAAAAATAGGCACAGGGAAACTTTTTAATTTGACTATCACAAAGAAAAAATACAAAAAGAAAAAAACTATAGCAAATGCAAATGAAAAAATAAAAAAAGACTGAATAACTTTGCTATAGCCTTTTTTCAACAATTTAAATACATACATAGAAATTATACTACTAATAAAATGTAAGTTAGTGTCAAAGTATTACCACAGATTATTAATAAGTTGACAGTAACTATGAAAAAATACGTCCAGCGTTCCAGTTTGGTTGCTAAAATGGTTCATAACTAATTCATGACTCACAAAAACCATGGAACTATGGGAATAACCCAACGGTATTTTGAATTGCAGCCTTTGAATTATGTCTTAACGCCTCAGGGCTCGACTGTACTCCAAAGTGAATATTTTAACTTTTTCTTTCTAATTTTTATTAGCTCTAATAAATTCATTAAGACAAAAACTTAGACTATTTTTAAAACATCGAGTAGGTACATGACATAACATAAAAAGTTCAATATATTCCCATTTCATGGGATCGACCCTTGTTCCTGTTAAACGTTGATTTCAAAGACAGTTGTGCTATGTGGATGTGTTTTTTCTTTTTTTTGAAAGAATATCAGCAATTTGTAAATACAAATTACTTACAATCCCGGTAATCCCTCGGGTTACATTTACAACCATGTTTTTGATGGTAACGTGCGATAAATTCTCTATACTTAATAGCCATAACTTTCATTTCCGAAACCGATGCAGACAAAATGCGATCAGAAACTACTTCTAAATCTTGGAAAGTAAAAAAAAAAACATTAGACGAAATAAAATTAAGTGGCAAATAAATGATAGAGTTAAAGGGCACATACCCAATTAAATTCCATAGTTTAGTCATGTTTTGAATGTTTGTTTCTGTACTTCACTGTACCTGCTTATTAGCAGTTTGAAAGTGTCATACAAATCTATTAATGCCGTGTACAATGAAATTGTAAATGTCAATTACAAGCACGAAGCATTCGCACTGGCGCAGTTTTCACCACAGCGCGATCGATTAGACTTGACAGTCGATTCAAAAACAACGATAAAACGAGAAAAACAAGCGGACTGAATTCAAGCCGGTAGAACGTAATAAAAATTGATTTACAGCCGCAGAAATATCACTGCATGCAATATTTATGGCATTCAGCATTTAATACCTAAAAAACTATACGAAACTGTGCATCATTATGTAAACTGGTATTTTTATGGCAATTTAAATTAATTCACTTATGATAAACGCTGCATTGCAAAAAATTAAATGCGATTCTGCAAATGTGCATGCGGTTTTATCGGATGCTGTGCGAAACAAGAAATACCGCTGTGTTTACCGTTAGCGGCGCTGTTTCATTCTGGTTCATATCCGCGTGGGGTTACGGTTGTTTTTTGTTTGTTGGTGTGTGTTCTATTGAGTTTACAATGGCGATTATAAATATGACTTCATACGGCGGTGGAGAGGCAGCAAATTCATAAATGTTGTAATTGGAGGCAGACATGGTTTGGGAATGCGGGGTACGGTCTGCAAAAAGGGCCGGCCAGGTGCCGAGCGTAATGGCTTAACAGAGTCGCGCATTAAGGTAATGAGCACGTACTGCCCGCAGCTATAGCTATGCCTTAAACGCGGTGGAAAACGGTAGGCTTTTTGTTTGGTCTAATGGTCAACATTTATAGCCATCTTTTATTTTGCTACTTTATTTAATGTTATCAAGAAGAGAAGTTTTTTTAATCTGACCAAGAGGAAAAGAAAAAAACTCTACCTAGAGTAAACGCAGGCGCAGTAAGTAGTTTGACAATTTTGATGTTCCGAATTTAAGTTTTCAAGCTTCCTAACGAACTTTCTGTACTTTTAATCTTTGACATGACAAAATATGCAGTAGTTTTCCAAGCAGTTTTTGGTTTATGTGTTAGATGATGTAGGTAAGGAATATATTCATTTGCTGCCTATAAAAATGTTTTTTTTAAATAATTTTCACTACTTTAATTACCCAATTCTTAGAAATATGAAGGTTTTGTAGTATTAAGATTTTATGGTAGAGACACACAATGTGTTTGTTTAATGTTGTTTAGAAAAGAAAAGCAAAAAGATAGGATTTTTAGTGTTCTCGTTCGCTGGGCCTACTGAAATTGACACATTGGCCTTCTTACGCATCGAGCGTTGAGCTGAGGTCCTGTTGAATGTAGCGCGCATTGCTCGACGCGCACTGCACTTTTACTATAGATTTCTATAGTCATTGGATATTTGTTTTACACACTAGTTTTATTCAATACTAGCTTTCCACCCGCGGCTTCGCCCGCGTGGAATTTTTCGGTTTTTAGGGTTCCGTACCTCAAAAGGAAAAAACGGAACCCTTATAGGATCACTTTGTTGTCCGTCCGTCCGTCTGTCAAGACCCTTTATCTCAAGAACGCGTGAACGTATCAAGCTGAAATTCACATGAAATACTCAGGTCTATTGTCCCTTTAAGCTGTGAAAATATCAAACTTCTAAGCCAAGCCAATCAAAAGATACAGCCGATTATGTCGATATTTTCAACAAATTTTCGACACTCGCAAAGGAATCAAAACCTACAGGATACTTCCCGTAAACTCAGAATCATGAAATTTGGCATAAAGCATTGTCATATAATGCAAATATAGGAAAAATTGCGAAAATTTCATTTTTTTAGTTATATAATATAATAAAAATATTTTAATAAAATGAAACTTACTACCTTATTTCTCACGAACGAATAAAGGTATCAAATTGAAATTTATACCAAATACCTAGATCTATTGTCCCTTTAAGAAGTAAAAAAATCAAACTTCTAAGTTAACGCGATCAAAAGATACAGCAGTTTATACCGACACCTTAGACGAATTTCCGTCACACGCTAGGGAATCAAAACCTACAAGGTACTTCCTGTGAACTCAGAATCTTGAAATTCGGCACGAAGCAACGTTATATAGTACAGATAAAGGAAAAATTGCGAAAATGATAAATTTGAAGTTATATAAAATTTAAAATATTATTTTTGCTTACATGACATAAAATATTTTTTTAATAATTATAAACTTACTACCTACCCTTTTTCACATGAACGCGTAGAGATATTAAAGTTGAAATTCATATCAAACACTTCTTAAATCTAATTGCCTCTAAACTGTGAGAAATTCTAAATCAACGCAAAAATTCAAAACGCTGAGGTAGGTACCTACCTATAATGCAAATATAGGAAAAATAAATAAATAAAAAATAATCATACCGCATATTTTGAAATTCGCCACTACTCGCAACGGAATCAAGTAAGTAATTTGATTTAATACGTCATAAATTGTAAACCGCTACGTTTGTACGGCGGAACCCTCGGTGTGCGAGCCCGACTCGCACTTGGCCGGTTTTTTATACATATAACCTATGACACTCAGCAACAATGTAGCTTTCTATTGGTGAAAAATTTTTTAAAATCGGTTCAGTAGATCCCGAGATTACCCCTTACAATTTAACAAATATACAAACACACAAACTGTACCTCTTTATAATATTAGTATAGATAATATTATTTAATGATCTCCAAATTATCTAACCCAAATCTAGGTAGAGCTTGTACAATAGTTAAATTAACTTATCCGCTAGTAGCCAATAATTTCAAAGGTATAACGAGATACATAGGTAAATATATTTAATGGTGTTCAGGTATAATAAAGTAAATTAATTACTTGCTTCAGGCCATTCGCAATTGTGCGAAATTGTATGACAATTTACTACCGATTCCAGTGTATGAAGTACCCAGTATGAAGCAAAAGATTTGTCTGTCACTATGGTTACTGTGGGCTGAGTGTGAGTGTTAAACAAATGTACGAAAATTTTAGTTTTTGAAAGTTTCCCGCTAGGGGCGCTGTACAATCCATCATACATTTAATGTCATTTTTTGACGCGCTCACTAGTAAGCGCGTTTAGTAAAAACTTACACTAGGCCCTCTGTAATGTTTATAGTAGAGTCAACCCTGCTTGAAAATTTGACAGCTGTTCAAACCATAAATATGTAGTTTATTTTATTTTCTTTTTACTTGTTGTAGAGCCAACAGTGAAGCTGCATATGACGCATCCAGTACGTGGCGTCGCGCTGATTCAATTTTTACAGTGGGCTCCAATAAAAACTGACAATTTTTCTAACTTTACACCGAGTCATCTATGTATGTACGAGTATAGGGCAATTGTGTAACCCTTTGTTACGGAGTGGACTGTATGAAACTGAATATCGGATATAATGCAAACAAGCCTTAAAATCTTAACGATGTTTTTATTTGGCAACTATGTATATGGGCTTATCGTGAAAAATCGATAAAAGTTTATCGTGCCACGCATACTAGGTCAACAGAAAAAGGTAAAGTGGCAACTCCCAATGATGTCCACTGCTGGACAAATGCCACTCCCAAAGATAATTGCAACGACCGGTCCTGCGCTGTTCACATATAACAGGCGCTTCCCACGACCTCGTCCGTTCACCAAGTGGGAGGATGGTCTATCTATAGAACGAGAACTTTTCTGCCAAATGTCTATATGTATAAAACAAATAATCAAAAGGAAGTATCAAAATCTACTTCTGAGCTTAAAAATAATAAGGCAGTACTGCTGGCCAATTTCCAACTCTTTTTATTCAGTTGAAAAGTAAATAATGTCAAATATACTGGCAATATCCATTCCACTGATTAAATATTTACAAAATTGCCATCTTCTACTGGCGCAGAGTATACTAGTTAATAGCAACACCAAATATAATGACGTACAGTCACGCCCGAGCGCTCCCCATCAATCAGCGTTAGTTTTCAAATAAATCTCACTAATTAAAGAATATTACATGAGAATAATTACAAGACTTATTAAGGTTAATGTTAATGTACCAGATCCACGCAAATATAATTAGTGTGGTACCAACACTACCAACGATAGGTCTACGTAATTGTGGTCACGCCCTTTGTCAATTAAGGGCGATTAATATTCGCTTACACTTGTCAATTAAAACGGTATTACCTATTTAGTGTTGATTTAATTCACCTTTTGAGTGTTTATGTATTGCATAAATTACGCCATTTTTGACTTCTCACGCCCGTATTCACAAACGATGCTTGCACAAGTGAAGCAGCAAATCGAATGCACAGCGTTGAATAGAGCTCTGTGATTGGTTCGTGTCACCATGTACGTCCACGCGCATTGTGAGACCTCATAGTAATGTTTGTAAATACGGGCATAAGTCATTAATTTTCGATAAATTATTCTATGGTACCCAATTGTCGAAAAATTGAATTTTATACTTTTTTGTTTAGACTAGACATTTGTGGTTCTGTCAGTTGGAGAATATGTATGTGACGCATAAACAATAATTAAGCTGGTATGTTAGTCTATGTATGTAATTTTATAATATACGTTAATATAGTCTCTCTAGCGTATTAAGGCCTACTTAAGGGCTAGAGTAATTGGTGTGATCGTTAAAAATTACCAACATTACATAACACTATTAGCTGGCAGAAGTTTAACACGTGTTCAAAAAGAATAACGTATTATCATTAAGTTTTACAAATGAACGGATTACCGGCGCTTATTACACGAGTTATTAATATTTTCAACACTTATGGCGAGCTTGTGTTATGTACACGTCCGTTCGTGTACAGTCGGCTACGTTTAATACGGGCTGTTTTATAAAATGATGCCCAAAACTCGATTCAAACGCTAGCGAATAATTAAATTTAATTTTGAGTTTGTCCCATAAAATTATTTACTACTTAAATACTTGTAAAAATATCACCTGAGAGCAAACTGTATTATTATTATTGAAAAGATGCTCAAAGATTGATGTTGGAGATAGAAAGAAGAAAGTAAATTGTGGAAACACACTCAGTAATAATTCTGATTTTCATATAAAAGGAATTATATGAAAATCAGAATAGAAGATAAACACAAATGATAATTCCATTGATCTCTTCCAAGTTAGGTCACATGACCACATCGACCGATCGAACTGACACACATCTTAATATTTTTGTACCCAACTGTACTATAGCGTAATTTACCCACACAAGAAAGCATGATTGAATCAGCCGGTAATAATACAAGGAGATTGCTAATGATCCCATTTAATAAACAACGGGGTAAAAATACGATACTATTTTAAAAGAATAGCGACTCTTTGTCTTTCTCTTTGCTTGTTTTGTTGTTGAAACAAGCTTTCAATTGATGGAAAAGAATCGCATAATCATGCATAATAAGTCTGATTAACATATTTTTAAGACATGAAGTAATGGGCGCCATTTGCAATTCTGAATAGGAAAAAGGGAAATTGCTCCTTCTATCATAGTCCTTAAATACTGCAGGCGATTAAATTACCACCCTGTATGTTATTCAGTTAAGAATAAAAGTGAAATTGAGGAAGAATTAAGAAAATTTGCCGATGTAAAAAAGTTCTTTACTATCATGGTAGCATAGTTTAAAATTGAATAAATCCTTTTTAATATTCGTGATCACGTACTTTTCTGTGTAAGTACGTGAGTTCACAATTCACGTTTCAATTTTGAGACAACTTTTATCAATAACCGTGCAATTAATGTAATTATTATTCGGTATCGCAATCGGGCCGATCACTTCATTCTGCTCTGCAAGTATCAATTTGGTTCGAATTATCGCGACCTTTAAGGAAATTGTAGTGTGAATTAATATGGGGTTAGCTATGGTGCTGGAATCAATTCAAGCACGAGTACTTGTTTGCAGGTAGGGTTACCAAAAACAACCAAAAGTCCGGAGTACCACTGCTGATGATCTCGAGGTACCTCGCTCACGCGTAGGTACCTACTTGGATAAATAAGTAGTACTGATTTTAATTGTGCAATTAATAGGTACTAAAGCTAGGTATATTATTAACTTTTTATTAAAAAGGTCTATAATATGTATTGTAAATTCTAAAAATCCGAGATTTCCTGTTTAATATTCGGCTGTAATCTTGAGAAGCCTGAAAACTGAGATCTTTCAGCACAAATTCTGAGAAATGGTTTGGTAACCCTATTCACATGGTGTGTAAAGGTGCGTAGAATGTGGCACATTGGAAAAATACGTGTAATTTGTTACGGTTTGTACTTACGAAATGGTTTTCTGTTCCTTTCCTCTTTAATAACGGATTAACACTGCAGCAATGTGGCAATTAACGTAGGTAATTGTAATACTAAGTACGATTTTACAATTAAAATACTATTGTCTATTATGTACTGACTTCTACAGTATTCATTGATTTATTAATCTTAGAAAATAACGACCATAGATAGTTTAAAAATTGAGGGAAATTATGTCAAAGACGGCATGTGACGTCCACTCACAAGGTGGACCGACAACATTATAAAGGTAGCAGGAAGGCGCTGGACGCAGGCCCTACCAACCGGGCAACATGGAAAGCATTGGGGGAGGCCTATGTTCAGCAGTGGACGCCATATGGCTGACACGATGATGTGAGATGTCAAAGGCCCCCAAATCCCTGCCGCCGCACGACTATTGTGGTGAACCCAATCATAGCATCAGCATATTATTTAGCTTACCACGAGGGGTTAACGGGATTATTAGTATGTATTTACAAATTACTCAAATTCTTTAAAAAAAGATTCTTTCAAAATGCAGATTTTCAGTTTAAAAATTGCTTTAGAGTAAATTACACAGTTTTCCATTTTTGTAAATAGGTAAATAACAAACAATGAATTTAGTTTTATTACAAAATATCTTGGCGATTATTTTGACAGAGTGCTCGATTCCGATTGCCTCACAGTATCGATTTGAATCGAATAATCGTCTATGCCAACGGTATAAGCGTTGCGAATTCATAAACGGTGCTCTGATATACTGTTCTATGCTATTAAAGATCCTTGGGATGAGGAGGAAAGAAAAAAGATGGATACGGCATTTTATAAGGGTCCCAAAAAGTTCAAAATAAAGCCGCTATTTATTTAATTTGAAAAAATCATTAACTGGCCTCTTGATTTGGTGAACATTTGATAATTATAAATATTATAATAACAGTCATGTAGGTACGAACTACGGTAGTGCGGTAGCCAAAAAGTTCGCAATACGTGTTTGTTTACAATAATTGGAATAAGGTTGTGTTAACAACTTTTTGGCCACTTTGGGTTTCACAAACTTTTACGCTGACTGTACAGTCAATTTACAAAATTATTTCTTAGTTTTTAAAATGCTTAATACACACACACACACACACAAAACGCGCGCGCACGCGCGTGCGCACTCACTCACACACGTACACACACACACACACACACACACACACACACACACACACACACACATCACACATACAAAGTTATTTAATTTCTAACGATAAGAGTCGCATCTCAAACTTATTTGAAAATTATAAATAATTATAAATATTAGTGGGTTCAATTCCTGTCTTAGGCAGTTCGATTTTTTTCAAGTTAGTTAAAATTTTCAAAATACAAAGTCATGCACGCACTTTATCTCGAAATTTCAATGCGAAGACTGGTCTCCACGACACAGGGAATCCTAGTGTGGAGTCCAGTGATGCTGTTAGTACATACTTACTGTATAAATTGTAATCGGTTTTTAATCTGAATGTAACAGTAACCAGATCATGTACTGTAATATTTTTGGACTAAATAAATATCATTTTCATTTTCATTTTCAATAATTTATGATTAGTTATTATTTCATTCCAACTATCTTTAGAATCCCTTCGAAAAAGGATTATTAACTCTATATTTATAACATTCAATGACGCATTTAGAGGTTTAAATGTGATTGTGATAAATTGCTTTACACTATCTTATCGATTCTATATAAATAGACATAATAAGATTAGTATTTCCGGTGATAACGTTTCATTCAATGTTTTATATATTTTATTTGTTAAATAAGTACTTTTAGTGTATAGCATTGTTTTATGTAGATTATGAAGATAATAAAATTATTGGTGTACCATAACTAAAACATTGCAAAATTAAGGTAGGTCATTTTGTTAAGGCATCGAATGATTTTTGTTTATCTGATTTTATCAGATAAAAAATTAACAAGCCACATTATTACCACATGTACTAGGTACCAGGTATTATTATCTAAATAAAATAATATCAATTAACCAACAATCATATCAGTTTCTAGGAATTATACACTTAATAGCTGAATTTACTCAGAAGTTATCGACAAGTATATTTTATTAGTAGGTAATAAAATAACGCCCGTTTTCACCATTAATCCCTAATAAAAATTGACCCCTATGGTAACATATAATATGAATTTTGTTTTCATAGGGGTCATATAAAATTTAGGGATTGATGGTGAAAATGGGCATGGTAATAAATTCTTAAAGTGTAACACACTACATGTTCTAAGTCTGTAGTAAAAGGAGTTCATTTAGAAACATCACTTCTTGGATAAATATTTATAAGTCTGGTCTGGTCGCCATAACAACAATATTATGAGCATTCTGAAGAAAGACTCATGATCTGAAAAACGAACCCCACCGCCACTGGACTAATGTGGTATACCCACCATAGCACAAGTATATTTAGCTTAGAACGAGTGGTTAATGGGACCAATAGTGCAATGAAAATACTAATATTCTTTAAAAATAGTATATGGTGAAGCCACTCGTACCTAATACAAGCATATTATCTTAGTACGAGTGGTTGACGGGACTAACTATAATTTGTGTAATACAAATTACTAATATTAATTAAAGTCCAGCTTGGATTCAAGCGTAGGCATTTGCCGCATCCATGAGCTACCTTCGCTTCGCTCTCCGAGCCATACACATTATTATAGTAATTGTTGCAGAGGCCAGTGTCGCATTGCATCGGCGAGGCTTGATTAAAGGCTGCTCAGCTGTGAGCAGGAATTAAGCTGTCTTTGTCTGTTTGTTGACGCGTTTGTTCGCACTGAAATTATGTGGCAACACTAGCATTGACTGATCGGGAAATCAACAAAACCTGTGTGGTTTAAATAACAGCCTTGGGGACGATGAGCAACGGAGAGTTTTAATCCTTTTAGGGTAGTTGGATTATAGTTTATCAGAGCCGTCATAAATCTTAAAATGCACTTAATGAAAATCACCACCTCTCATGAAATGGCGGGTCAGGGCTATATCAAGGAACCTATTGGGATTCGGTGATATTTTTACACTATTATTTTTCATAGAGAAAAATACCAAATACATGATCACCCCTTATTGGCCCTGAAATGGTTCCTTTGGGTTCTGTCACTACTGACCTGAAAATAAAAGCCTTTATCTATTTATCTATGCAAAAAGAAGATTCTTACCTGTATTCTAGCTTCCGTAAGTCCGATCTTCATTGCGAGTTCTTCTCTGTAACAAAAGAAAATCATATAGTCTTGATAATATCATAATACTCTGATGTTTATCTTCCTAGATAAGTACCTATGTGAAAAGGAAAAGAGCCGCATGTAACAATAGTTACCGAGATAAAATAGCAGTGCTTAGAAACCACTTACTAAAAATAGCATTGGTAAATGAAGGAAAACGAACTATCATAGATAATCCAATTAAAATTATAAATCAAACACTTCGTGGAGTCTTATCTCAACACATGCCTTACCAACCATGTTGATATATTACAGCAATGATTAACTGATTACTGATTAAATAAACAGCGCTAATGAAATTAAACATAATATGACGTTAGCTATAATTGATGGAGATTAGCTTGATTATTTTAAAACGGTGAAATTAATCGAGAAATCAAGGTCGGTTCTGAAAAAAATGCGCATCATCACTAGTCAACATATTAGAGCAAATATACAGAAGAAGAATGAAAGATGAAGAAGTAGTTTTTTTCTTTCCTCTGCCGTTTCCCCGGAACAAGTGAATTTAAAAAAGAGGATGAGGGTTCATGCAAGACTCTATCTTGGGTCCACCTTGTTATAAACGTTAAAATATACCATTAGAGTGAAATTTTGTCTTACCTGGTAAACACATCAGGATAATGCGTCCTCGAGAAGGCCTTCTCCAACTCCTCGAGCTGGAAACTGGTGAAGGTGGTCCTATACCGCCTCTGTTTTCTCTTGGGGGCGAACTCGTCTGCATCATCGCTGTCTGCCGACCCTGGGGGAGGTCGCTCCGAGGCAGGGGACTGGTCGGTCCTGGACAGCTCGGGGGTCGTCCGGGGGGAGTCGTCTTTCGGCGCCTCCGAGACCCCCATAGTGGGGTTGTACTTTTGGTACTGGTCTTGATAATATTCTGGAAGAAGAAAAGGTAGTGGTTAATTGGGGTGACAATAACGTACGACAACCTAAAACTATAAAGGTATCACGACTTATTTAGGTACAACGAACAGTCGCGCGAGGTGACGTCAAGAAGGAGTTAGTTATCCCTAGGTGTCCTATAAATGTAAGTGTGTGTGCTAAAATCGTAGGATCATTTATAAAGAAGTAAATTTATTTCAACACGATGTTCAGTTATCTTGATCAATTACAGATTAGTTGGCTTACTAAATAAATATAGAGTTAAGGCTAGCAATAAACGCATAAGTAAGTATGAACAGATGGTGCACCACATTATCCATAGTTGAGCAACAATATCCGAGAATGCAGGCTAATACCGCGTAATCCCTAATAGTCAATACTACCCCAGGAATGTTATTCAACGTAAAAAGAGAGACTATACTTTTTACGTTGGACAGCCCCTATCAGTCACGTAAATAGCTCAAACTCAAGTAAACACCCAACAAGAAAACCTTCTTTACACGTGTTATCCATACAAAGTAACCAGTTGCCGTTGACACCGCATTATGTACCTTAATTGACCGTAATTGGTCACAACAATTTGTCCGACCATTATTAATTGGAGTTGGCGTGACTGCTTCAGATGAGCCACTTATACCACATGATTGAATTAGCACATTCTAATAGACGTTTTAATGGTATCCTTCGAAACAGCAAAAAGTGCCTCATTAATGCGCTTCTTGGAGGATCTTATAGTTACAAACGCGAGAAAAAAGGACAATAATTCTAGTTTCGAAAAGATGACTGCGGCGTTACAAGTAGGGTTGCCATAGCCGGACATGTTTGGCTTTTTTCGAGCGTGTCCGGCCAAATATTTTCTCGTCCGGCCTGTCCGTTTTTTGTTAGGTTTTCCATGTGGCTATCGCGCCAGTATAAAATCGAACGCACAAGTAAAGCCATGACGCGAATTAGAACTTAATTAGGACTTTTAAAAAGTTATGATTAGCTATTAAAAAGTATAACCGGCTTTTAGGGTAAAATATCTGGCCAAATTAAGCACCAAGTCTGGCTTCTGTGTTTTTGGACCTGGCAACTAGTGGCAACCCTAGTTAACAGGTGATAAGTAAATGAAGTAAGTATAAAATTAAATCTATTTGGAATTAATTGTACCTAATAGTAATGAAAGAAGACGATAACTATTTAAAATATAGCTTTTTAATATCTTCACATTGATAGCATTGCAAGTAATGCAGTTTTAACAATAATTATTAGGCGTTTTATGGATATGACATAGTTATAATTTAATTGTGATGTCCTTTTAACGACTTCGCATAATTGTCTTTATGGTTACAATGCAGTTTAGGTCTAATGAGTATGTTTAAGGCAAAGTCTTGAAAAGATCTCATTATTTTATACGTTCATTACAATTATTTCTTCATTGACAGTCGGAGTGCACCAACTAGCTGAATGATGAACTATAGTATAATAAAGAGTTGGATGAACACAGGTATCAAGTTTAATTTCAAAGCGCTTCCTAACTATAAAACCGTCTAAAACAAGTCGTTTCAATGTTGTATTTCCTGTACCCAAGTTAGTATCGTGTAGTCTGTACTATAGTTATCTATGTACCTACTAACTAAAATTTACTGTAATTTAGTTTGAGTTATAGTATGTCATTTAATTCAATTTGAACCAATTATATGGCTTCATTTTATCGATCAATGATAACATTCATTTTAATAATAGTTGACCTTTTAAATATGCACGTGCACTGTATGAACAAACCATACAAACTGCGATACTAGTATCTAACTAATAATAAAAATATCCTGTACAAGCAACAATTAAATGCAAACTTTACCATAATTCAATTATCAGCTCAAAGTTCAATCGTTTAATTGAGGTAAAAACCTCTTCGTGATTTATAACTATTACCGCGGTAATCTCGACCTTAGTTTCTTGTAATCAATTGTCATTAATAGATAAATGTCATTACGTTAATTGGCCTTATTATGGCGTTATACCTTTAATAGGTGGCGATTAGTCGTTCGCGGGAATAAGTCATTTGCTTGTGTCGGAATGCGCATTAAAGGTTGGACGAGCATGCTTGACGTTTCCCACAGTTGAAAATCATGGGTGGAATATAAATAAATAAATGATATTAGGTATTTTACTGTGCGTAATCTTAATCCAAAACTAAAGATTATATGAATACTAGACCGCGGATAGTCGGATATAAATAAACATACATGGAATAACTAGGTAAATACAAGTAAATTTGAAAATTCCTGGCAATTAGTGGTGACTGAGTTTGTTCCGGCGTTTCTTCTCAGGACTTGCCATATATTTGTCTCGAAGCGCTGGTAGGGCCCAAGAGATAAGGAAGACATGTAAAGTGCCCCATAAGGGCTACCTTTTCTTTTTTTATTATTTACTATATTTTGACGTTCATAAGTGCCACTTGTGGTCTAAACTGAATAAATATTTTTGATTTAGATTTTTGATTTTAAAGTACATTTTCGTGGTCAAAATTTTTCGAAATGCTGAATGAAATTGCTCAGTTCAACCATGTTTGTTTTTCCTGTAATTGCTAATTTTATATGGTTTCTGTCAATATGACATAAACACCCGTATTATTTATTTACTAACTTTGTATTACCAGTTACCACAGAATAATAAGAAGTACTGTATTACTTATACCTTCTCACATCTTTGTTTTCTTTTTTTCTTCTATTAGGTACACGTACATTTATTTATGAATTGACCGAACCAGCAATCGAACTTTAAAAACGTAATTTGTATAAACTTGCTAATTACATCGGATTCCCTAACAATTGCACTGCAACCCATAACCCATCGGAATGCAAGGTGTTCTTTAGTTTCATTAACTTCATTAACATCGGCTATAAATAAAATTGCCCGTGTACGAAATTGAATAATAATTTCCTCGGACCACAATACTGCGGTATAGCGACCGCAGTCTACTTTATAAATAAGTATATACAGGGTGTATGGACGTGTACTCTATTAAGGAAATGATCATGACTTAATATTACACCGTAATTTGTTGAATGGAGCAAGTATTAACTTGCATTTGTGTTGGTCGCAATTATTTCTTTAATTCTATAAAGTTTAAAGAAAACGGCTAAATATTTTTCTATTTAGAACAGAGAATATTAAGTGTATATTAATTTTATGCTTTATTACTTTTATATTTAACTGTGGCAGTTGTTGTTATATTTGTAAATTACAAATTAATTAATAGGATTAAGGTATGGTCGTAAAGATAGTAAGTTATCAATTTTTTGATAATAAAATGACTTGAATAAAAATTGCAAGACTTGATAATTTAAACAAAATAAAAATACAACAAATTGATTAAACACTGATAAAATATAAGATTATTAATCTAACTGACGTACTGGTGTTACTTGTGAACGTATAAATTCAAATAATTTAATAACTAGGCTAAGGATTTTTAAAATGGCACCTGGCATAGTAACTTAGTTAAGAATTTATGTTTTGAAACATATCTATAAACTTCGTTAAAACCCTTTTACCAAATATTTACGAAATTTAGGAAAAAATAAATATCCTTGGATTAGCTTTTATTTAATTTAATTAAATGTGTGATTGTAATTAAACTACAAAGATAAGAATTTACTACTAACTGAAACTTTTAAGTAAACCGCTAGATACATCTCAAAACGAAACAAAATTTTGTATATTGATTTCTCCTTATTATAATACTTATGTTATTAATAAAATATAATAGGATTATAACTGATTGCATATCTTAGTCGTTAAGTGGTCTGATTTAATATTGAATCAAATTAAAGCAATGGTGATGTCATGAGATAAGAATATGCAAGATTATGCTTTCCATTCAGTCAATAATAGACGTTTTATATAGTTTTTATAGACTTAAAGTTATTGATTTAGAACGGGACTATTCCCACCACTATTTCCCACCGTTGCAACTCCTGTGTAGCCAGGATCTACATCTTGACCGCTAATAAAAACCCAACCAGTGAAGGTCAAGTTTGCCCGGGGTCTTGGGCCCGCAACGAAATTAATCAGAAGAACATAGGAGGAGTTCGAAGTTAAAGCTAATGTAGTACTCGATACAGTCGCGAAATCGCGATATTGCATCGATACGGCCGCAAAATCGCCATTCGCCGATGCTAAGTGTTATGTCTGCTGACCCTTACTTAATTGATTATTGACTTTATTTTAATTCTTTGCGTAGGTATACACAAAATTACATAATGAGACAAACACTACTATATTTACTACCAAATATGTTGTGGAGAACTGAAATATTATGGGTCAGTAATTTGCAAATCATTTTTGATTCTTAGTCTGGGTTGCACCATCTTACTTTAACTTTGACAAACGTCAAAAATCTGTCAAACTCCATACAAAAAACACTGGTTATCGTTAAAGTTACGGTCAATATTAGGTGGTGCAACTCAGCCTTAGTTAGCATTATAGGTAAGTATAGCATTTCAAGACATGTTTTCATCAAAAACTCCATTCTAGTCATGAAAACCAAGATTCTTTCAATTATTATTTTTTTTAAATCTAGTTTTTGGGACATTTAAAAACCAATAAACAAATTATTAGTTAATTTAGTTCGCGAACTACTGACGTCATAGGTTCATAAATAGTGCCGGCCCTTATTAATTAAATTCTACGTATATGACAAAATAAGAGATTAAGCTTAATCCAACTTTAAAGTTTTAAAATGCTTTCTGGAAAAAGGTAACTAGGTAATATCGTTTTCTTATTTCCAATCTTTATACTCTACATTCATCAAAATTAGTTCAGCAGTTTCAGTTTGATATAAACAATCAGTAAACTTTCACATTTTAAAATAAACGCTGGTGGTGTACCGCCAAAAGGTTAACAAGTTGCATGTAAAAGAAAAACTCACGGTCACAGACTCCCATTTCAGAGATCCACCCACTTAACTTAACCACTTAACCGCCGTAAAGTTCACTATCGCACCACTATCTTGTTCGCAGGACAAGTTATGAATGGGCTTGTCGCGTTTACGAGCGATATCGACGCGATAACGTCAGCGATAGCGATACAATCGCAAATTGGATTATTGCTAATTTATGAATCAAGGGTTCGAAGAATATTCAGGTGATTTACTATGATGATACACGTGTTTGGTCAGTACGGGGATATTTGATGATAAAACAACGTTTTGTTTAATTTGATGTTGTATTATTGGAAATGAATTTTCCGCTCTTTGATAGAGTTCCTGGGAAATTGAGTAATGTCTAAAGCTTTCAGGTTTAATTGATATCATCATCATTTTAGTCATAGGACGTCCACTGCTGAACATAGGCCTCCCCCAATGATTTCCACAACGGCCGGTTGGTGGCGGGCTGCATCCAGCGCGTTTCCGCTACCTTTATGAGGTTGTCGGTCCACCTTGTGGGTGGACGTCCTACGCTACGCTTTCCGGTACGTGTCCTCCACCTTTGGCCGTCAGCTCTGCGTACTATATGCCCTGCCCATTGATTGATATAGGTACACCGAAAAAAATGGGTAGCTGAACTGTTTTATTTTGAAAGTAACTCAACATAAATAAGTAAGAAGGCTCTTTAGCAGTAATGAAGTTCAACTTATTCGGCAAGTGTAAAAGAGTTTTAGAAACCTTATCACTTCAAAAATAAAATTATTTCTTCATAACCTCATAACCCGCTAGTCGATTAATACCTAAGTTCACAGTCTAGAAATGTTTGTCCTAGTTATTTTTAATTACTTAATCATATAAATTAAGGAAGTCAAATTAATTACAGTCGAATGAAATTATTAAATCAAGTGAGTAATTGCAAGGATTCGTGAAAAACTAAATACATAGGTAGGTACTAACACGTTGAGTAACGAATGTGTAAATCGAATTTAGTCATATCCGACTGAGACACTATTTCTGGTTATTTCAATTAATCATATTACGGTTGAACTGCGTGTAGAGGATTCGATCCCGGACCTTTTTTCCCGGGTCTTTATGATTTTTATTTCATGTTCATAGTCCCGGGGTTATCCCGGGATCCCAGGATTCAAATACAAAATTTTTGGGATCAAATATCGTCCGGAATCCTCTATTCAGTGGTCGTAGGTTCTAATCTCATAAAGTACAAAAAAATTCAAATCCTACTTAGAGCAATATACGTTTTTTTTTTATCCACAACAAGGAAGCTCTTGGCCTGTATCTCACCTGATGGTAAGTGATGATCAGGCCGAAAGTGGAAGCGAGCTTCACCCGGAATTCTCAACCACGGAGGAACTGGCTATCTTACCTCTAACTGCCGGAAAACAACAATGCTGTTAACATAGTATTGTAAGAAGTATATCCATCATCTTCATCATCATAATTTCAGCCCAAGACGTCCACTGCTGAACATTTCCTCTAATGATTTCCATATTGACCGCCTCCCCTTTATGAGGTCATGGGCATATCCAAAGTACTTGTGTCATTTTAAAGTTTGTGTGTTATCCGCCATCAACTATTTAAAACTATGCTTAGTTTGGGGCTGGGTTTTGACGTTTTATCATTATCTTAATAATCTACTTTAATGACTTACAGTCATGTTAAAACACAATTCCGTTGATTATCATCGATGTTCATGTTAACCCTTTGTAAGTCGGCGACTAATTTTTATTTATTTTTGGACTTTTACACAAGTGGGTAAGGTTCAAAATTTGGCAGCCAATACGTCGCCTAATAAAGGTTTATCTAACGAAAACGGTTTGGGCAGTAAAAGTAATAAAATTAGCAGTAAATTAAACAGTTAATAGCACAAGGAACAGGATGTTGTGCCTGTAAACAAGATGTTACGGCTAATGGGCTTAGAACGAAAGCTGGCGCCTTGTTCTTAAGGTGGCCTCTCACTTAAGTGTTCGCGTGTAACAATGCATGATTCGGGTTGGAGCTGAACGTTGGAAGTGGGTCGGGACGGGATGATACAGTAGTTAGCTCTATCGAATATACTGCATATTGAAGGACTAAAGAACATATTTTCATTGACGCTCACTTGATCGCTTAACAATCGCTTTGCGACAACTAAAACACTGAAAACCTTTGTAGATTGTTTATAAATCATTTGTTACAGCAAAATGACATCTACTACTGGACAAAGGCCTCCCCTAAGGATTTCTACAACGATCGCTGTTCCAATATTTATAAATAGTATTGGTCGCGATTATCAAAGTTACTGTGTAACGCATAAAAAACTATAATTCTTGAGGTTACGCATGCTGAAGTTAAGCTGCATTACACGCGAAAGCTCCTAGTCAGTATCCACCCTAATATTATATTAAATGTTCGCCAGTAATGTTAATACGTAATATAATTTGATCCTAATGAACGAAGTGTCGGAACGGCTCTAGTGTAATTGCAAACGCTAACTAATTTAAAGTAGATAATTCTAAGATATAAATTTTGAGTAAATAAGGTAAAGTAATCGTACTAGAGCATGCACTATAGCGGATAATATAAATACTTGTTACTATTTTAATATGATTTTATCGTAAGTTTTGTTGTATAGCTCCTTCCTATTATAATGGGATTTTGTGTGTTATTGTGTCCATCGCATAAATTAATTACATTAAAGTAAACAGTGATAGGGTTCACAAAAGTATATTTATAGAGTTTTTAATTATCAAAAAAATTTAAAACAACATTATTTTTATGATAGAGGGTTATTTTACAGTTCCTTTAACAAGAGTACTTTAAGGCTGGGTTGCACCACCTTACTTTAACTTTGACAAACGTCAAAAATCTATTAAACTCCATACAAAAGACACCGGTTATAGTTAAAGTTACAGTCAAAGTTAGGAGGTGCAACTAAGCCTAAGTTAATTTTGAATTTACAAAAGAGTTTAGGAGGTAATTCTTAACACTAAAACGCACGTTTAATTAGTTTCGTCTACACCAAATGGCATGTTTGACGTTTGTATGTATGTATAGCATACTAGAAACCATACAGTCGACAGCTCATCATTTATATTCCAAAATCGCCCATATTTTAACTGCATAAAGAGCTACAATGCTAAGCTTAAGGTGCCGTCTGTACATTGTTATTAGATTGCCATCGTAATAATTTCAAAGCGCAGACAGATGCATTTATATCTTAATTGAATATAATTACGGCTGATATCGCTCGCCACAACACATGGGATTACTTTTGAATAACTCACTTGCAACTCGAAATACTCGTAACTAACTCGGCGAATAACCACGGTTCTTGTATTAGACTAAGAACATTCGAGATTTGTAGGATATTGGCAGCACTAGGTATTGTGGTGAACCCATTCATACTTAGATATGTCACCGTAAAATTGTGAATTCCGTCAGATTATAATCTGACGTAGTTAAATTACAATCTAACCTCTGTTAGTTTACAATCTAACGTGCTATATTATAAACTGACAGAGTTCACAATTTCACGTTGACATGATACAAAGTTCTCTAGTGGCGACCACTGGCTGGAAGATACAGTGTGGGCAGGCTCCGCACTAGTTGGACCGACGATCTGGTGAAGTTCGCGGGAAGAACCTGGACGCGGGTAGCGCAGGACTGGTCGTTTTGGATATCCTTGGGGAAAGCCTTTGTCCAGCAGTGGACGTCATTTGGCTGAAACGAACGAGCGATACTTAGATAACTTGCAGAAATTATAACCAACAAGTCAAACACGCATACATGGAATTACTATAGGTCTAACTAAAAGTGCTTAGAACTAAGTTACCTAATCGAGTGTTTTTACTCTTTGGTGACTCTAATACACACGGCACAACAGGGTTAACTTACGGCGCACTATGCAGTTCGGTGGTTTGTTTTGTAAAAAAAATCAAAATTGGATAAGTACTTTTTTTCCCATTGAGACATTCTGTTTACAAGACTGAAGAAAACAATTACTGTACAAGTGATATTTAAAGCACCGAGTTACTATCTCATAGTAACGCCTCTATAAGCTGACGGATGCGCGTGGGCACTTGCTGATAATTATTTAATTGCGCGGGTCTCACCGCAGCGCGACCCTGGCGGTTTTCCTTTGGGTTTTACTACCATGCTCGTAGCTTTGATTTGGAATATCATTATTCTCTTCATCATCAGGTCAACAAATCTGAAGATGGTGAATTGAGACTAAATAGTCTCTCCACAGGAGTAACACTCGTATTCACAAAAGATACTTGCTTAAGTGAAGCAACAAATCGAACGCACAGCGTTAAATAGAGCTCTGTGATTGGTTTGTGTGTGACCCTGTGCGTCCACGCGAACTGTGAGATCTCATAGTAATGTTTGTGCATATGGGCGTAACTCTCTCTAAACAAGGATTACTTCGGCTTGATGTTATTAAAATGTCCTTTGGTCGCCTTTTATGATATCCATAGAAAGAACACCAACTGGGAACACCCCCAGTTTTCTCCCCCAAACTTACAACGAGTATTCTTCTGAAACCATATAAAAAGAGTTAACGGTGTCTTACAGAAATCTTTTACAAATTAGAGAAACAAAATTGAAAAGAAATGATTTCCGCGCTTAAACTTCACTGCTTTCCATGTCAGAATTTTCTTTATCAAAAATGTGTGTTTAGCCTATTCTTTCTTCTACCACAGTAGATAAATAGGTTAAAATTAAGAACCCATTTTGTAATACGCGTGTCAGTACCTAGAATACTTTTAAATTGCCGTCGATCCCGTAGCTGCATTCAATATCAGTACAACCAAACACTCATTTAATTTATGTAATGCACTTTAAATTCATTACGCCTTGTGTCGTCTGAGCATAATTGTACACGTTATTTCGTGTACAAGCGAAATTGATTACACATATTAATATCCTTGTATAATGTAATAACAATATTATTCTTTGTGGATTGCGTAAAGTGGGATTTAATACGTACTCATTGATGTGAAGTTCATGTCACATTATGTTTGGTAATAGTCACTTAAGTGACATTTAATGTCTTTTAAATAATTAATCAGCCTGTAAGTGGGTAGATTTTCTTATAAACTTTCTATTTGAATGGCCGCTTTTGTACGGCTATTAGAAAATATTAATTTCGGAATGACAGTTCTTGGAAAGGGCTACAACAGTTGTATAAAATTATACATAAGTAGCCGGTACAGGTATAAAAGCCTATTTAATTTATAATGTACGGTCGTCAGCTGAGCTACTTACCAAAATATTACGAAGTTTTAACAGATTTTGAGCTCCATGTCTTTAATGTAAGGCTTAAATTAAAATGTGTGGATTTATAATTTCGTAGCATTGGCGATGGCGACTGTACTAATTAATGTTAATTGGATGTAATATCAAAATCTTAGGTGCGGAAGCGAGAAATTGCTCGGGTTCGTTTCACGCGTCGTTTGCGTAATGGTAGATAAAGTATATCTAACATAAGAGAACTTAATCTAACTAACACGACTACAGGCGGTTTTGTGTAAAAAAAGACATACACGCAAAATTACGCGAAAATTTACATTTACGCGTGAAAATGACACTGAAATAAGTAAAGCACATTTGCACGTTTTTCTTTCAGATTTTCCCGGAAATTATGATTGCGGTGGAAAATACAATATGTCATTTTGTGAGTATTTTCATGTTTCAATAGAAAAGTAAGGGCTGATTTTTCTACAGTTGGATACTTTTAGCTCAAAAACAAAATGGTCATTATAACCTTTTTCCTATACAAGTGTCAATAGGTCAATTTATTCTTCAGTTAAAAGTTCAGCTCAGAAAAATACATAGGTACTTATTATTTAATTATTAATTGGTGACAGATATCTTAACGTAGGTATTAATATTTAATTAAAAAATAATAGGTTTTCATTTTGACATTTAGATATAAAGAACCGATACAAAATAGACAATTTCAATTTCGAATTGAATCTAAATGCTCCGTCGCCGGTCTATAAGTAACAACGTAATGTAAAATTAACAAATCGCTATAATTTACATCGTAAATTATGCCATAATAACACACCACCTTATCTCGACCTAAGACATCTACCGTTGTCTACATTCCATCGACAGTTGGCAACAACTCATACCGTCTCTATTTCTAAATGAATAAAGTCGGAAATGAGCAATATCTTTGTTAATAACACCCAAACTAACTTTGTACTTTATCGTAATAAAACAAAGGGAATGATACGTGCAGGTTAATTATGGTCAGAAATGTAATTAGGGCTAATCAAATAACGTAATCTTTTTATGCGTTTTTGTTTTAGCGCGAAACGTTTTCATTGTGTTTTTGCGGACGTCTCTGTAGTCATGTTTTTGTAGTCGGTACAGACATTATCAAGGTATATAGGGTAAAATTTAAATCATTGGCATTCCTTTACAATAACGGTCTTATTCATAATCATTTTTCACATTTTATCAAATGCTTATTAGAGGTTTATAAAACGTTTGATAAAAATTGTTATTCATAATCGTCATTTAGCGCTAAAATCCTCTTATAACTGTGTGATAAGTTATCGAGAGCTCGGGCCTTGTTTAAAGCTCATAATATACTCATGATATAAGTACATTCCTCAAATGAGACAAATCCAATGAGTTAAAATTTTTAAATTAAAATAATTAAAGATAATAAATTAAGCTCATCAAGATTAACATTGTAGCACCTTATTTAGTTATAATAGGTGTTTTTTTGCTACAGAAATTTCTAGTCTGATATGCTGTTGACAGTAAAATAGTTTTAAACTCTTTATAAGAGCACACAAATACAAATAAATAGTATAAAGTAAATTATTAGACAAAAAGCTCACTGGAGGTGTCTCATATTTGGGAAATGTACTATGTATCATGAGTAGAGTCTTATATTGAAAGGATGCTAATGATTTAAATTTCACCCTGTATAAATATGAAGGTAACCAGCGGTATCTTATGCAATTGTGATAAGAACGATTTTACTACAAAAATGTAGAGTCTGATAAGTGCTGACGGTAGTTTGTTGTAGCACAGATATACAACTGACAGCTGTATTACCATAAATTACACTTGAGTTGATTGGGCTATTATTAATTATTATGCTAACAAGCCTAGCTAATGATTTCGTCTCAAAATATTTAAAAATGTTACTAATTATGCAAATTGAATACGTGCGAAAAAAATTGCCAGGTGCTCTATCTTATATTTCAGTTTTTACTATTAGATCAACAGCTTTTATAGTTTTCGCTAATAGACTGTACTAATTTTGCTCTTAAATAAAGCTGCTAATATTGATATGACATTTTATATGTGCCTAGAGATTCAAATATATTTTATGAAAATAGTAAAGGATGTAAGTGTTTAATTAAATGAAGATATCGCTGGCTGCAAGCTGAAATAATGTTTTTCAATTACCTAAATCTCTATAATGGGTTTTACTAATCATTGCACCTATACAGGATGTAGACTTTCGAGCAACATGGGGCGCTCCAAAGAAGGGAAATGAAATTATTTTGTTGTCATAATGTCTTAGGACTTATCCAAACTGTGTTATCATAGTTGGTGTGAAATCAATAAAAATCTTATTAATGTATGATCTATACATAATTACATATACAGGGTGTTAGGTAAATGGGTATATGAGCCGACAATAGCCCATGTTAACATGGTCATATAAATGGTATGGTGAAGTCAGAAATTTGATTTTTTTTTTAATTTTCATACAAAATAAATTTTATAACATCCGATTTGTATGAAAATTAAAATAATTAAAATGAAGATATCAATTTTCTGCCTTCACCATACCATTTATATGATCATGTTAACATGGGCTAGTGTCGGCTCATATACCCATTTACCTAACACCCTGTATATCCTATTTTAATTTTGTTGATTAGTTTAACCCCTGAGTTAATAAAATAAAGTATTAGGTTAGGTTTCCCCGCAGGGTAGGTATGCGATTCAACGCATTTTTTGAAAAAAAAAAAGTAAAAAAAAAGGTTTAAGATTTTTAGGGATTTGATTTTTTGATTTGACATTTTGCGCTTAAACATTGCGTCTGCAGTTTTTTTATTTATTTATTACAAAATCTTTTGTCTGAATTCGAGGGTGCCCCGCTTGTGTTTTGACGGCCTTTCAGTCAGAACTCAATACACTAGATTAAAAAGTCAAACAGTGTCATTAGTAAAGCGCACATGAATCAATACGTCAGTATTCCTTTAATTGATTATTCATAACGGGTTGTAACGTTCAGCTAATAAATTACGTGTCCATTCGTCAAGGCCTGTCAGTTTTTAACCCATTTGGACTAGGCATTGGTCTACGAAACACATGGTAAATATTTAATCGTACCTTCAACAGCTCATTATCCTACACATTTTTGTTGAAAAAATAGAGCTTATTGCAACTACATAAGAACCTACAGTGTCAAGCTTGAGGTGCTGTCGTTTGTGCAGCTCATTTTGCATGCACCATGTTTATGTGCGAAGCTAATGGAGCTATAGGTAACTGATAACATAATTATATACGTGCATAGAAAATTAAACGAGGCAGAATGTAAGAATGCGTTAAGAATGTAAAGTTTCGTTAAGAATAAACTCGTAAGTTGTTTCATTGAAAAAGAAAGAGCTGATAAATTTAATTTATTCAAGTATTTTAATAATTACTCGTAATTGTTAAATTGATAACTGTTACAAGTTTAGTACCTACGCATCTAAAGCTGAGTTGCATCACTTAACTTCAACGGTAACTATAACGATAACCAGTGCTTTTTGTATGGAGTTGATAGATTTTTGTCGTTTGTTAAAGTTAAAGTAAGATGGTGCAACCCAGCCTAAGATAATTTTAAAACTTTTGTGTTGCATTTGTTCGTAAAAAAACAAATGTGCTCATTTGAAAAAAGAAATTAAAACATAGATACTGGTTACTTGTAACTTACACATTCTTATAGAGAAAGCGAATTTGCAGTCTGAAATCATTTTAAACATTGCGTGTGCGTAAATTGTAATAGACCTTTAAATCATTTATGGTTATCTTGAAGAAATGCCATTAAAAAAATTTCCTCACAAGTCCATAACCACAGTAATTCAATTAATAATTTTACATACAAAAAATATGATCTTACTAATAACATACAATGGAAGCCGTTGTGCGAAAACACGGGAAAAAATTGTGGACGCACATTTTACTTAACAATTTTGTTCTAAAATCGCTCTTATTTCAAACTGCATAAAGTGCTGATTGTTTAGTTCGATGTGATCCCGTTTGTACTTTCCCCGGTAATTATAGATGGCGCTGATAGCGGTGCGTGCGCATACGCGCAACCCTCGAGGTCAAGCGTAGTTCAAAGAATTACATAGTTGCACCTTTTACTTTGGTATTGTAATAACAATAATGGACGTTATTATCTAAATAGCTTAATATTATAGTTAAGCAAACATCAAAATAAAAAGTTTAAAACACTCATCTTTCTAATTAAAAAAAAAGTACCTAAATGAGATTTAGATAGATACTTATAAAAATAAATAAACCCTTTAAAAATTACTCCAAACAAAACGTTTTGGGTAATCTAACCAAAATTTCAAAATAACACATAATTGTGTCATCTTTAACTTAATGAGTAACTAAATAATGAGTAAATCAACACCCTTTGTCTTTAATTTTAATTTTAAAGTGCTGTAATAAATAAATGTCTTTTATTGATTATTTTTTATAGGATCAGTCCGGATAAGCCTGTCGGTCATTTTTTTTACATTTATTTCTGAAATATGCTGATAGTTTGATAGTTCTTCGTGGAGAATAATAGAGCTCAATTATATTCATAAGTCATACGACAAGATTATCTCGCAATTGATTAGAACGCCGATCTAATTAGCCGATATTATGGCAATTAAGATTGTTAATTGAACCAAATTTAATGAGATTTGAATTAAATTGAAGCCTCAATTACATTGCAGAGGGCTATTAATATAATAATGACATATATATCAATAATAACGGTAATTATTTTAATTGTGTTCCTACGTGACCTTAAACGTCGATATTTTTTTTATTATCGCAAAAATAAAAGAACGTAAGAAAAAAAACTAACTGCTTAAAAAAACGTAATAAAAAATTCACTTGCAAAAGCAAACTAAACCCTAAAATGCCAAAAATATAGTCCAGTTCCGTATTATTAAACGACTTCACTATTAATTAGAGGATAGTTTATCTCAAATCTGAAATTAATAACACCATTTAATTATTTGTTCAAATAAAACATCGATTAACGCGAAAACCACATATTTCTAGTCGGAAGGAAATTAAATTCAGTGTGCGTGCGCTGTCGCATTAAATTAAAAAATAATTAAATGGCTGCTAATAATGGCCGTCAGGTCCGCGGGTTGATTTTTATCTCTCAGTAAACATTGATCGATTGTTCATTGAATTTGTATGGAATCGCATTCGTAGGCAGTAATCGCGCGGTTTGATACCTCGTGCTGTGTCCATTATTGGATCTGTGTAATGTAGATTAAAGATCGTAGGCATCGATAAACAATGGTTCGTGGTATTCGAATGCAGGTGTACTCGGCAAAATCAATAAACGTAATTAAGAGGTGGATTGATCTATGATAACCAGCAATGAAGTGCAGTCAACCCTAAAATAGTCACGGTGTAATTTTTGAGCAAAAAATGGGGCAGTTTTTACTAAAAAATATGTCTGACTAAAAGCAGTCCAAACTTGTGACGAGATTTACGCTCAAATTATTGTCTACAAAACACGTACGTATATCCAAACAAAAACAGACCAATATGCTATACGTTAAACCAACATCGTGATTTCGACTTGAAATCGTTACGCGCGGTACGCAATTACAAACAGCTTCCACCGTAACTAAACACCAAAGAAACAGTTCACACAAAATCGAAGTACATCTCCACTTCGTGCTAATAGACAATTACTAGCTATTATTTTTATTGGCCTCGCACGCGGACAAAGGTCTGGGACATTTGCAATTTCAAGCAGCCATTTAATACTAACTCCCACGGACTAAACCACCCCACTAATTGTTTACAATGACAAGAAAAATAGGTGTTGCAGGTTAACGGTTACGTTTACTTAGAAAGATGAAAAAACGCGCAAATTCTAGGGTAAAGGATAAGATTGGCTGTTGCTGTGGCCAAGTAGCTCTTTTACCTGGACATTTTACTGTTAATTAGTAATTGATTAAAAACGAGACTAATAGAACAAGAAACTGCAGATCACTATTAATCGAGAGCCGTCATACATTATTGATGGGAGATTGTATTCCAATGATGACGATTGCAAATTAATTGAATAGACCCTTGTTCTTGTGGGACTTGCGGACAAGCTCGGTCTTGTTATTATTACCATTTTAAATTGCATTATTGCTAATGACATTCTGAATTGTCTGTCTAGGTATACCTTTGGATCTGATCATAGTAGTGTAATTTGTTTCATACAAAAAATTGATAGACTGACGTTAACATCTCTCAAAACTTGTATGTTGTGGTAAACCATTCTTAAATAAGAAAAATAAGTTTGAAAATCAAATAAAAAGGAAATTAACTGTCATGAGAAATATTATTTACTTTTCTTTCAGTTTCTGATCTGGTCAGTTTTTGATTAATGCCTTTTGACCAGGTTGATTTATTGAAGACATTTATCGAAATGCTTGCTTATAAGTGATGAGAGAATAGCCTTGTATAGTCAATGAAATGAGACTAAAATCACTTCTAATACAACTGTATAAGATGCCTCTATTTTGAGTGGCGTTAACCGTTAATTCGCTGTCACAAATTTCATCGCTTGACGGAGCTGGTGGCGCGGGCAAAGCGGGCAATTTAACCCTAGAGTGCTCGCGGAAATGTCAGTCTGACGCGCAGCTGCTGCGGGCGCTCCCGGCAGAGGGACAAGGATGCCACTGGTGAGGAAAGTGGGTGTTAGAAAGACTTTTGAAGGGTTAATTTTTTGATTTGAGTGAAAAGTGTGGTATAAGTAATGGTAGTGCTAGTCGTCCTTTATGCAAAATAAAGTTGTTGATAGTTATTAAAAGTTAATTTCTAACAAATTCAAACTTTATTGCTCGATGGTAAAGAAAGAAAACTTACTGTAAGAGAATAACTATTGAACAGTATTCAATAGTTATTCTCATCTCATCTCATCTCATTGACACATTTAGAGTCATTGTACTTTTGACCAGTAGGCCTAAGATGCGCGCCGCGATAAGCGGTTATCATGCCATTTTACGAATTTCCCTATACATTTTGACGTCGATAAAAGTTATCACGGCGCGCATCTTAGGCCTACAGAACAAGATATAAAGAACTTAAAAAAAAAGAGTCATCCTCGAGTGGGAGAAACCTACCGTGGGAAGATGGGAAATGATCAAAAATTGTAAGCAAACCAAGGCTGCGAAAAAAGTATTCATTACTTAGAAATTCTTGAGCACAAAACCTGCGTAACACTGGCAACCCTGGCTCACTTTCAACTGATACTTTCGCGTAACCATAAATTACTCGTCCGGACATCGCCTTCCCGTGCGGGCCCTAATTGCGAGCAAACAGCGCCCTTCGCGCCTGCGCGCGCGCACCCACAATTACGAGATCGTTCTGGAGTAAAAGCAGAAGATGTTGATTAAGAATTTTGGGCAAGGAGAGAAGATGTGTGGTTAAACTGCAAGATTAAGGAATTTCAGTTACTGATTGCCGAATCGAGAATCCAGGAATTTGATTTTGACTCCCGTAGACTGCTATGGCGGTGAGCACTCTCCTAATCAAAGCATACATTTAAGTTACTTGGGGGTTATTAGGGCAAACATTCCTTTTGACTTCTATAATTCTCAATAGAACCACAGTTTTGTACCAGATAATTATCAAGATAAACTCGGTGGTATATTATTTCATGTGGTAGCAATATAATGCTATTTGGCAATAAAAATGTGTGATATTGACTCTACATAAGGCTGAACGATTCCACAATTATTTCACCTTTCAATCAAAGGTTAGCTTAATCTAGCTTCCAGTTTTGACCCCATTTTTAAACTAAGAGTTCCAAAGACCCATAAATTAATTCGATCCTGTATTACCCTCTTTTTATTGGACCCAAAGACAAGATGCTCCCGGTCTTCCATTGGCCCGTTTGGCGCCCCGGGACATACACATCGAGCTAACCTACTTATAAAGAAGGCTATAATTTGCAAATCGCCTGATTATTCATGAGACATTTCGAAGCTGGAGGTTAGAATTTGTTATCAAGCTCTAATTAGTGCCATTAATTTAGCGATTACGTTTGGTTTTGTTGTAGCCGACGGCGGTTCAAATATCTTTGCCATCTGTCTTTTGAATTTTTTTAATAGTCTATATGTTTTTATAGCTATGTATTTTTTACATGGGAAGTCCACTATCTCAGCCACATTGGGGGAAGATTTTACGATTAAGCATCTATTAATAACTAATATTATAAGTTAAATTGTAACCCTTTGGCTTTGGCATAGTGGCAGAATTATATTTTTATATTTTTTGGATCGAGTGGTCTGTAAAAGTATTTTTATGAGATTGTAAGATCAAGTTAAGATGCTGTAAGAGAATTCCACTCATTGCCCTTACCATATTTTGGCTCATTATATTTTTTATCAATTTCTTTTTTCCATTTAAAATAACTTTTGCATCATAAATTAATATGTTATTATTCAATCATAATTACTCAATAAATTCTAGACGGGTACTTATGGTATCAGTGCAATTTCCATATTAATTAATACCAATCTTATCTACTACAACAAGATTTCCTGCTCAACCTATACTTAAGCAAAATAAAGGAAAACAATATAATGATTAATTGGTTCAATTCAATGTAACCGCATGTAATGGTTGATGAAATTATGTGGATGTAATGATAATAGTGCTTAATTATTATATTCTACTCGTTGACGGTTATTAGAGTTACTATATTAGTAAGATATTTATAATAATCTTATAAATCTAATCTTATACCTTTAAAAGGCGCTTGACATGGCGTAGCGCGTAAATGGTAAACTAATATTATTTTTATTACATTTAAAATAGTTGGTCTCCTCCAATTATTTTACCTACCTAGCATCCAGAACTCTTTCGTAAGTCGACACTCTACCTAATCTTTTCCTTTTTTTGTCAGGAAAATACATGAATTTGTATACCCACCAGCCGCGAGGGCAGCTAGTGGGTTATGTGGGGTTCTCCCTGCCAGAAGGGCAGGGCCTACCCACTAAAAACATGTCGTTACAGGTAAGGCATATGAGTCGGGAACGTGGGACATCACTATCGGCGTTTTTCCTTGAACTGTGCTTGCCGAGTTGCTCTATCAGTCACCATTTCCGAACTTTGTAGTCACTAATACATAAACCACAGCCAATCGCTAATTCGAAACTTTACAAAGTTGTTTTCATTATTATACAGCCACTTAAACACGTTCAAATTAAAGGTTAAAAGTGATCTGCCGAGTTTTAAGCTGTAACAGTGCAGTTTTAATTGCAACCATAAATGTTTTATTGGGCCAAGTTGTATGAAATGAGGTTGATGCATGACGTATCGGTGTGTGTATACGGCCATTAAATTGAGTGCGAATGCTCAATAGATCCGCAACGCGTGAGGCATCGCCTTCGTCACGCTCCTGGGGATTTCGCCAGGGCTGCCACAAACACGAAATGGGTCTTTGGGTGTTTCGCACCAAGAGTGATTCGCCGCCTCGCTGCGCGGTCCGAGTCGCATAATCTTTTTGAGAATAACCTATTACAACGTGGTGTAAATCGCCCAGGAAAAAATAGAGTTCATGAATTTTTGATAGGAATCCGAATTTGCAGAGTGACGTCAGTTTTTTCTACATTATTCAACTTTTAAAGATAATCGACAATAGACCTACATAGTCTTTATTCAGCATGTGGACTCAAAATCATAAAATGTATCAAAAAGTGTAGTGCGACAGTACACATTAACTTACCAAAAATACACGAATTTTCCCATTTGATTACGAACTTTATCATCATTACTATAAGATTCAATATAAATTAAGAAATTGGTTAATTAGTGGTAGCTTATGTGCTGTTGACATTCACATTGTGTTCCGTGTTTCGTATTTCATTTGTATTATTACGCTTAGATGTTATTTAAAACTCCAATTGTGTTATTAGTCAATAATTTCACTAATTATTAGTTTTATTAATGACTAATGAACAACATTACCTTGCTTATTTTAAGTGACTCAGTAAGTAAAAGTAACGTCAAATTATCAATAGACAATCCCAATTAACTGGCGTTCCTACAACATGCGTGTGTTATTTACGTTGATTGGTTTTAAATCTAAGCCTCGTGGCCAACTAAACGCCACAAAGCATGTTACCTACACATTTTCCCTTGTTTAATGCTTCGTAGAACATTTTAAAATTGTTTCACCGTTACCTACCCCAAAGACTCATATGGTACAAAAATAAAAATAAATGAGCTGTTCAGAAAGTGTAATAAAGTCTTAATAAACTTTTGACACAATACCCTTGTCCAGTAGTATTGAGTGAGAAGTATTTGATCGACTCAGTCTTCTAGTATCTAGATTGGAACCCCTAAGGAAAACGCTTACGTGGTCGCCCCAAACAAACTTGTGGCGCACTGTAGCAGACGAGGCGAAGAAAATCGGCAAGACATGGAGCGAGATCAAACGCGAAGCTCAAGATCAAACGTGATGGAAGACTCTCCCTCTGTCACACATTAAGTCAAGTCTTTTAGATGTAGGCTTTTGCACTGTACATGCCATAATATTTGGATGTCATCTTCCGTTTTTTGTGTGTTATCACTCCTTCTTGTTGGAGAACGAATGTAAAAGATAATTATAAGTATTACATGAAAGGCATAGTAAAAAGAAGTGACAACAGATGGTCATATCGTAGAACTGATGGAATAATTTCACGTTGAGTTCTTGAGTTGAGTTAAGTCACGAAAGGTTTAAAAAAAACCTTTGCTAAGAGGCTGCAGTCAACCCTGCACTGCCGAAGGTATTATCAGCCGATATACGTCGGTCTTATGACGTGCATAAATCTCGCGGATGGTGCCGATAAGACCGCGCGGGGGGTCGCGTTGACGGGTTAACTTTTACTTTTTATGCAATCACTTTATTGCAAGAGTACAGTGTGTTGCATTTCAAACGTGATAATTTAGTCCTGGAGTACAGTGTGTTGCGTATATTTCATACGGGGTCATTTAATCCTGAACTAATGCCCGTTTTCACCATCAATCCCTAATTTTTAAGTGATCCCTATGGTAACACATAACAGGAGTTTCGTTTTCATATGGATCACTTCAAATTAGGGACTGATGGTGAAAACGTGCATAAGCCTCGTAAACGGTTTCAGAAACTCTGAATTTAAATTGTATAGCCTAGTGCTCAACTTCAACACCAGTTTCATAAAATCTGTCCAGTACTAGCATAAGGAAGTTACTAGCATCTACACATCCTCATTTTTCAGCAAGTATGGTTAGAATATCATAATAATCATCAGGTTATTAAGTCTCTACTGCAGGAGCTCGACCCTCTCTAATTGACCAGAGGCAAATTGAGGAATTGACCTACAATTCCCACGCTGGCCAGATGGGTTGGCGAGGCTTTATTTTCGCATATTTTGTCCCTAAGTCCCTTTTATTACGTCATACAGTTTTCTACGGGAAGGTCATAGTACTCAAATTGATGTTAAGAATCATATTAATATTATCGTTATTCAAGCAGGTTTTTATCCAATCGCCATTGTGATGGTAATATAGGGCAGCCACGTCATTACACCGAAGCCACATTCCCATTTAGTTTCGTTCCCGTCAATTGCAAAATGAAAATGAGTGATTCAGTTACAATTACCATCATTAAATGAAATATGTATTCGAAAGGAAATATTTAACTCTACAATAATTGTATCCGTTTTAGAAATTAAGTATTTCATAATTATTTGCATACATATTATTTCTTTTGCTTACAACCGTGAGCGTCCGCGACACCGCATTTATTATTTAGACGCACTAAAAGACACGGCTAGAATTCTCGGTCTATCGAGTCAGCTAATAGCAATCCATATGAGTATTAATTGCCACAATTATACATGTTAATCTAATGATTAATTAACTTAGATCTCGTGCGTTGCGTTATCATTAATATGCAACCGGGTTGCTGAATTGATTTTGTAATACAGATATTATACAAATGAGCACTTTTCTATCATCTTAAAACGGGAAAGGAAATTGGGAAATGAGTTTCAATGCTGGGAATTACTTTTCTATAGCGGACGATTTGCAATGTAGATTAGCTATATTGTGTAGGAATTTTCTTGTATGTCAACATTGCTAATGCATGGCTTAAGTCGCTGACTTCGAAACGACTTGCTTTTGGTTTAATTTACTTATTGACAAGATGAATGTATTTACTGATTGCGATCAAATACCTACGCCCATTGCAATTAGTCCTAGTTTTTAGTGTTCATGTATCATTTAATCTTTATTTAATAGAAATTTGTGGTTTTACAGCTGTCTTTTTGGGCAGATACCGATACTCAGGAGCTTCACTAGTACTGGGGATTCCCGTGAAATTGGAACATTTTCCAACACACGAAAATTGGAGTAATTTGTGTTAGTAAAAGTTTAGTGACACAAAAAATACGAGCTCACGATACGAATAGGGACTGCAACTAACACTTATTTTTGCTTAAATATTCAGTGATTCTCTTCATCAAAACTTATTTATTTTCATTGTAATTTTATCTGGATACTTTATCAGGAATATTCTAATGAAATTCCTGATTATCCCCATAGTTATGCTAGATAGAGAAGATAAAGATGTAACGCTAATTACTGTGTTAAAATTAACGTCTAGACTTAAACCTAGCCATAAATACAGCCGTGTTTATGACTTAATTCCAGACTGGAATGTCCCCAACAAAAACTAAGTAAATGCACTTACAACAATGTTCGCGGCATAAATAATTTAATGCAAAGATGTATGAAAGAAAATGATAAATTGCCATGAACCTTTGTTTCGCTTGCTTTATGCGCAGTCTAACGTATTTTAATGTGTAGTTATTTACGATGCACTTACAAATGCCTGCGGTTTCGTCTGAATGGTAGCTTTTATTCTCATAGCTATAGATTTTACTGAAATTAATCAAGTGAAGAAATACGATCTGAGTGGTGACTCCCGTTTATTCTCATGGCAATAGAAGTAGGTAATGGAAGAAATCAAGTAAAAAAATATTTTGTGTGATAAATTGGTATTGAGTCATGGGAAATCATCCGTTTAATTCCAAAGCCAAAAAGTAAAGTGCGAAATTATCTGTTTATTTATTTTTACTTAAACAATCAAAAGCCAATATTTTCTTGGAACTCAAGTGATTTTAACGGATTACCAGCAGAGACTGTGTTTTTTTGTTTTAACCTTAGATAATGTAAGTATGGGGAGCTTTTCAGTAAGCAATATTTACAATCAAATGCTCGCGGTCATTAAAAATAATAATACTGATCAATATCTTTACCGACTTAAATAATTACTAACTAAAAATGCTTAGAAATAGTTTTTTTTCTGACACTGTACTAAGAAAGACTTAAGTATTTCGACATCCTAATTTCCGCATATTTATTTATTTATTTATTACCAGCAGTCAGTCAAAGTCAATAAATAAAGAGAGATGGCAGCACTGTCACCGCACCCGCCTTAACGAGGTACCTTTTTTGCTAAGTGCCGTTGTTAGCAGTTTCTGTAATCGGCCGGTCAGTTCCCTCTCGTATGTAAGTATGCAGAATACTAATTTAACTTGTATTAGTTGGGCTGGCCCTCCGCGTAATGGCTTAAATTTTCTTTTTGCGGCGAAAAAATTCAGCGTCTTATAATGAATGTTAACAGTAGTCCATTACTTGCGTATTACATTAATGAAAAAGTTTTTTCATCATCGGTAATTTGCGAATAAATATTTATGTAGATTGATTCAACATGGCTTCGGGGTTTTCAATCGACTGCCATTTAGGTGTTCGACGTAAACGTTTGGAAATAAAGAAATGCCGGCGTACAACGGTTAAAACAATTAATATTATAAATTGAAAACCTCTTTGCAGTAGAAAAACCTATTAATTAACCTTTATAGGGTTTCACGTCTTGAGATGTGCAGCTGAAGAGAAATGAGTTAAATAATTTTGCTTTAAATGAGCCTTAGTGGCATTTAAAAAATAAATATTTTTCCTGTACTTACCTATTAGTTTTATTTCTCTGCTCAAAATTAAATTAACTGGTTATTTAATAGGGACGTTAATATGCTTCTTTATCCCGGGAATTTTAACATTTGGGACACATTTTTGTTTTTGAATTAGTGATGGAAAATATATCAAAGGTGATATTCATAAAGTACGATAGAACCTTTGTAAGCCCAACATAAAGAGAGAATTCAAAGTAACAATTTTTTTTTGCAGTTTCCAGTTTTGGTTTATTCTTGAAAGCTCTATTTTTAAAGCTAATTTAGATCTCTACCTTGTTATATCGGTGATGCAGACATTTTTTAACATCCACATTGACTTTGACAGACACACATTTCATTTTTTTTTATTTTGGACCTTTATGCTTGCCTCGCAAGGTCCAAAACTTGATGAGAACAAATGGCATGTCCATTTGCACTGAGCACTTTTCTGGAAACAGTTGGAAAATTCGGCCGCTTTTCGCGTAATTCTTTATTGAAATCAACTTTAAACCCCTTGGAACCAATAGCAGTAGCAGTTATAGTTGTTGTTAAAAAAAATTGGACATGGCAACATTAGCTTTTGCCCTTGGCTTCATCCACGTGAAATTCTGATCGTCACAAAAACACCGACTTACTTGTCTGATAGTGTAATTTGATCAATTATTCGTTAATCTGATGGGTATATGTAAATAATATGTAGGTTCTTATCGACAGAAACTAGCCAAGACAAAGAGGCTGTAGAAAACTCCTTTATGGGATCAGGAAAAAAGGGACTATTCCCACCTCTCGTTCCCACCACTGCAACTCCTGTGTAGCCAGGATCTACAGCTTGACCGCCATAAAAACCCAACCAATAAAGGCCAAGTTTGTCCCGGGGGAAAGTTAAACTGTCATTGGACCCGCAACGAAATAAATCAGAAGAACATAGGAGGAGTTCGAAATTAAGGGAATCAGGAAAAGAGCTCGATTATTTTTAATCAAAGAACAATTAAGCAATTTCTGCAAATAAAACTCAACACATGTAAAGCCGCAAGCACAGTCTACCATAAAGGTGTGCATTAATATTATTGCAAAAACATTGCATCAAATATTGCAAAACTCCAAAGACTCTTTTTTAAAAGGCTTACTTACCCGGGCCAATTCAAAGGCCAATCTTTTGACAGGCGTATTTTTGCCCAAACTGGATCAATCTTGGGAGGCCAATTTATAATGTTGCCGATACCATTGCAAAATGAACTTTAACACCACACCATAAGGTTAAAAAGGATTTGAGTATGAAACATTGGTGATGGGATTTGTCAGGGAATATGAAACTTTTTGCTCTTGACTTGTTTTGACGGTTTTCAAGTAATGCAGGTAAATGTAAAGGGATTATATTATTCAAAGGTATTATGAAATGCATGAATGACTTGATGACTTAAGCCGATGGAGTTTGTATTGAAATTACAAATTAGAGGTGTAGTTTATTTCATGTTACTGCTTTATGGTATTAGCATGGCAAGGTTAGAGTCTCTTCAAATTAGATTTGCAAATATAATATTAATTTATACCCAATTATTTCATGTTACTACTTTATGGTGTGAGTATGGCCATGCAGGTTAGAAGAGACCTCTTCGAAATTAGGTTAGGTTAGGTTAAATTAATCCAGTTGATTTTCTCTATTTGGATTTCGATGTTCTAATTTCTTCTCATAATGTTTATGAATTTATAGCCTATCCTATGTGCCTAAACTTAACCAAAAAAACAACACAACGATCACTCATATTAAGAAACCTCAGCATCGGAAGTACTGTGAAGACAATACCGCTACCGAATCGTGTACAGTCGCCCACAAAATGTAATGCCATTCCCAACTCTACCCCCGCACAACACGTCCTTATACTCGTCACGTACAAGCACACATTTGAGGAATTCTTAGACTTAATTAAATACATGTGACGTAATTAAAAAATGTGGTAAAGAAGTATTGGATTCTGCCCGTTCCGTGAAGGCCTATGCAGATTTTGCCCAGCTTTTTCAAGGAACGAAGACCACCAAAGATGCTTTTGCTCGCACAGTGGGAAAAAATGGAGATTTTTCTGGGTCGTAACAGAATTCTTGCGCTTTGTAAGGGCAAAATAATGTTGCGCTAATTGTATAATTCTATGTTTCGAGTGCATGAATATTCATACATTGTAATGAATAGACAAGTTTACAGCGAAAGTGTGAGTCTTTACTATTTTTATAGACCGGTTCGAAGTTGTTAGCATATTTGAGAAATTAATATTTGATAATTTAATTCAACAGGTAACATTATTATTTTTATGGGATATTAAGTTTCAAAGTATTATTTAAACACGTTAAAATTAATGATTTTCTAGAGAAACAGTGACAACACGTAATGGATTCATAATACTCGCATAATATTAAGTAAGTATTATTACTTAATATTTGCAAAATCTAAAAGTACTTCAAATGTTCGATTAAAATACCACATCACTATAATAAGGATAAACCTCATCATTACAAGTCCGCGCACGCCTGTGATCTGCGCCCGCGCAGCCGAGTTACAACTAAAAGAAACATAATTTCCCAATTACGTTTATTTAATTTCAACCGTACACTCGCCCAGAAATACACATGCCATTGCTGATTTCAAAGTCAGTGCATTTTTTGTCATTTGTACACTGTAGGATTTTTAAACACTAAGTATGACTACTGCAATATCGCGAGTGTTTTTATGCAAAGGTATTTTTTCCGATTTTTTTAAGTCACCCAATTTTTTTTACTAATGACAAATTATTTTATCAAAATTATCTTTATTTCAATTTTACCCAATTATATTAAAACACTTTTTGAAGAGTATGAATTGAACTCATAGTTTTTTGTTTGTCTTGGTATTGAAAGTTAAAAAAAAGTAAATAGGACTTCTTATATACTAAGTTTACTTACATAGACATTTTTTATCGTTGTGCCAATATTAAGTACCCACTTACCCACTTAATTAAAGCTACATTTCTAAACGAATAGTCATGTCCTGTCTTAAACCCATATACGTCAAATACAAAAACATAAAATTTCACGCCACTGCCCGTGTATGCAAAACGCATCGATGTGTTTAGCCACGCAAGCGCAAAAAGTGGCAATCGTTAAAACACTTTTCGTGTCGACTGTACAGCCTATAACTTAATTGAGTCGGGCAATTTGCTAGCCTTCGCCTTTGCTTGCGACTTGCAACAATTTAAGCTTTAAAAATACTATGTTCTCGGAATACTCGAGTGCGATTAATTATTTGAATTACAACTGTCGTTAACGGGAAAATTGGCGATTGTAAGTCGGGTAATGTGGCTGATTATTGGTTGTGTGATAAAATTAAGGGGAATTAAATTGCAGTAAATAGTACATCGACAGAAGTAATTTTTAGGACACGTAATTTTTAGTCGACGATTGTCTGTTTTCAACCAGCTAAATCGATTCATGAAGAGGAAAAAGAAACGACAAGGAACAGTAAAAAGAACTTTCACCGACAAGGAAAAAAAGTTTAAAGACTTTAAATATTTTCGACGTTTGTGGAATTAGTTGCTAACTATGAGCTTAATGCAATAAAAAAATTGGAATTGGAATTTGAAAATGTAATGCAATATCTGTACCCCCAGTGAAAACGGAGTTAAGTCGAAAATGGTGATTTTTGGGAAATCGCATTTGAAGTTAAAAAAAATCCTGCTTCGTCGCTATTAGAGATAACTTGGTGAAATATTTTTTAGGTGAAAGGTAATGTTAAATATAATTAGGCAGTGTGCCAGTTTGGGAAATATAGCATGTAGTTTTTTCGTAATTAAATAAAAACCCAGTTATATCGCCATGCACGGCAACTTTACATTCNTAATATGAGTCATCTTATATTGTTAATCACAAATTCAATCTGAACAACTTCAATCGTGTAAAAAGTAGTAACACGAGTCGTACCTCTTGACACAATAAAAAATTGAAAGAAGCCTCCGGTACACTTTGTTAAAAGTAGACATGTATCAATATACACGAAAGAAAACTCAAAATTGGTTCACAAAGCCTTACTTGTATCATTTGGCACAAAATTATTTTCTTTTCTATACGTCGTAGAAACATACCGATTAGATACAAAAATAGCTAATTTTTCAGAGATTCACATTATGTTATAAAGTCAATTTTGATCTAAGTCGAGTTAGATCCCTTTTCACTGGGGGTACAGATTATAATTTTAATGCTAGGTGGACCAACAAAAATAGGTGAAATAAATTAGATTTATTTAATGGGCATTAACCTGTGCGTGAGCGCATAAATATATGCGAAAATAGAAATGATCAATTAACTGTACTTACTGTAAATCATCTATGATCATTAAGTACATGAATTGAATAAATAAGAAACGATTAATATGCGGTACAGTGGTAGTTACCTATCAGATATAATTATATTAGATTGAATATTTAGAATTTAATGGTCCATTGAATGTGATGCTGAGGTTTTCAGAAGCAGTCATGACAGACCTACGGATTTCAAATGAAATGACATACTTACCCACCCATATTTATTGTTTTATTTTGCAAAGGAAATAAATTTACAATTCTAAATTAGAAAGTAAATAGTTAGGATAAAGAGAAGAACGTATCAGTTTTTAAAAGGAAACAAATATTATGGACTCCTTTTAACCGTATCTAGGTGATGCTCTTTGAAAAATGTTACGTATTTCTGATGTTAACGTAAAATTAGCCTACAATAAGCCTAACAAAGAAGTGTAAAAAATCTCACAATAGAAAAGTTCTCATCGCTGTAATAACTCTTGTGTTGTCATCGAATAGGATTTGTATCAAACACAACATTCTCTGGATGGCTCCTAATTATAGAGGCAAGTGTGAAAAGTCAATGAAAATTGCCTGTTTGTTACATTGAATTGATGACGTCTAAGTAGCATTAAAATAATTACTGTAACATATAGACAAAAACTAGAATCAGAATAGATCAAGCGTGTTGATATAAAAAAAATTCTAGATTTAGCAAAAGCTTTCAATTTTGTTGCCTTAATAAAATTAGAATAAAATTGTGTAAAATTGTGTGAAAGCTCTAAGTCCATATTGTGTGTGTTACTGTTGAGTAAAAAAAAATATAAAAAATAAGCTAACGCAAATTTTATGGCTCGGTTTCCGTTATGATAATATTAGGACTGCAACAAGGATCACTTTTCAGACCGATAGTATTTGTAGCTTACTATTGTTTGTTATAAATATCATTGTTTTTTGGGACTTTTACAAATTAAACATTTTGTAGGTAATATGTTGTTATAACGATTACTATATTTATACTCAAAGTTTTAGATGTACACATAGAGAGTTAATTACCATTTCGAATGAACTAAGCGGAGCGTCTTTATAGTTGTCCAAGTGGACCACTAAACGGTGCCTCCAGGCGCCGATACTACTAACTGCCCAGTATTTTATACCGTAATTAATAGAGTAGATATATACATAAAATTACTCATAGCAATTAGCGACTTCTCTCAATAATTACATAAAATAAACAACGACATGGTTTAAGTTGTCAGTTTAATGTAAGACCTTGTTGGACAATAATTGCATGAACATCGCTTACTGCAATCTTGGCCATTATTACGCTAAGCTGGCTTTATTTAACTCTGCATCTCAGTTAACTGTCTGTGTTCTTTGTTAGAGATCCTTAGGCAGTACATTGTCTATACAGACATCTATAAATGCGAAAGTAACTCTGTCTCTCTGTCCCGTTTTCACGCCTAAACCACTTAACCGATTTTGATGAAATTGGCATAGAGATAATTTGAATCCCGGGAAAGGACATAGGATAGTTTTTATCCCGGTTTTTAAAAAGGGACGCGCGATAAAGTTTTTCTGTGACAGACAAAATTCCACGCGGGCGATGCTGCGGGCGGAAAGCTAGTAAGTAATAGATCTCTCTTTAGTGCAGTAATGCACAGAATTAAACTTACTGCCCAATTAAAACTTTATCTATGGGATCGACGTCAAATCCTAAATAAGAAAAAACACCTTTTTATACCGACTTTTTTCAACAAGTAAAGAGGACATTTAAGGACGAAGCACACTTATCAATCCAAAAACGGATAGTCGTAACTCGAGGCGGACAGTATTCTTTTTACGAAACTCCGTTCTGTAACGCACGGTGTACACTTATCCGCACCATTACGTAAACGCCTCGCCTCACCGCTACCGTACCTTAGTCTGGGGAAATTAATTTTCTTACGTATCGATGGTCCCGTAGAAAAAGTTATTTTAAGTAGTTAGGTACTATAACAGGGTCACGAACACTTTTTGAATAATATTATGAACTACATAATTTGTTATTACTGAAGTAACTTATAAAACGGTGCAAAATTTCTTTGCTCTACTAATTATTTAGAGGGCATGTTTAGGATTTATTAGTCATTTGTTTTTGCACAAATTACTAATAGTCCCGTTAGCCCATAGTACTAAGCTAAATGCAAGCATTTAGCTTGGTGTACTGACACAAGTGTCACGAGTACACCACCCACCACAATAGTCAAGCGTCAGTGTGGCTCGAACCCTAGTTCTTCGGATGACGAGTAGGCCAGTCCGACCCCTTCAGGCCCAGAACAGACGGTGAAACGCAACTGCAACGAAACTGCAACTGCTAGTTACTTTTGAATTGCATCAAAGTTTCTGCCATAGCGTCCGTTGAGAGACCACACATTACGCGATCAGTTTGAAACTTTCAGTTTCAGTTTCATTCATAAGAATCATCAGAAAGTTGCAGTTTCGTTGCAGTTGCGTTTCACCGTCTGTTCTGGGCCTCACCGTTCAGCTATCGTGGTTTTAATGTGAATGTACCTTAATGGTATTTCAGTTTAACACGCTGACAATTTTCTCATAATTCAATTTAAAATTGAACTACATCTTTTTAATCGCTAAGTTCCTGCTTTTGTCCCAAGTTAATTGGGTTCATAAGGTTGGTTGGTTCTTTTCATTGCGACGAAGATAACATATTTCTTGAAGTACTCGTAAGTTTAAAGAGGATATAAAGTATGGATTTGATTATTTTTTTTGTAAAATTACATAATTTGTGGAATATTCCAGAAAGATAATAATAATGTAATTTTCTGTTACGATTACAATTCAATGAGAAGTAGCCTTATTAAAGTAGCTGTTGCTTCTAATTAGGTTTTTAATTTAAAATAAGCAAATCCATATCTTTGTGGTTTTAAACCGCTTCACTTGTTACGCCGAATGCAATCGATTGCAAACAAAAAACTAAGTTATGTCTTTCTATAATTTATATACACAGTAATTACGACCTAGTTTTACATAACTAATGAGGCTGAACGTCATTATATCAATCCGAATTCCCGCGTCGCCACTTGATTTGTTAGGGTCTGAGCACACCCAGACCTGCCAAGCGATTAAAAACCTTAAAAACGTATGAAAAAGACAAACAATCAGCTATCCAATGGTTCTGAATCACCGAAGTATTTAATCCCACTAGACTAGACAAATATAATTATCATTCTTACTTAACAATAATCAACTTTCTTACTTAACTCTTTTTTCGTCGTTACTTCGCTGTTTGAATAAGCGATGAAGAAACGATGTTATATGAATGTTAAAAGTTAATAAGTAACAAGAAGAAGAGTAAGCCTATTCAATAATAAATCAATACAAAAACATATTGGATCTGCTCCTAAAGCCTTTGGTACACAGAGCGCTTAACATAGGAGTCTTCACACGGGTCTAGGGCACCTCTCGTTCCCACAGCTGTAGTTCCTGTGTAGCCAGGATTTACAGCTTGACTGCCAATAAAAACCCAACCAGTAAAGGTCAAGTTTATCCCAAAAGAAAGTTAAACTATCATTGGACCCAACCCAGAACCGTACACAAATTCTGAGAGAATAATTGCTTATTAGGCAATGACCCGGTGCGATATATCTGCCCACTTGTACCGTCACACTGCACCCATTGCCCGCTGTGTGCCAGCCGCCTAACCCAGAGTCGCCAGTCAGCCGGTCGGTTCGCGAAAGAATCCGCTCGCAATTACACCAATCAATTATAATGGAAGAGGAAATTGCCCGTTTCCGCGGCTTCAACTGTACAAGGAGATTAGCAGGGCGAGTGATGGGAGGTTGCGGATTGTGCACTTTGATCATTTTGCTTATCAGCCACTCTTGTTGTTGTACAACGTTATCAGAGGGGCTCCCTACAAAGTTGCCCGAAGATTCGAATGTATCCATCTCCCTCACACAAAGCATAAAGCGAGATGCATGCATGATCAGCATGAGCCACCGTGACCCGAAAATACTTTAAGCTTCATTCTGTTAAGAAGTTGATGTTAAGTGTGTAATTTAGTTAAAATAATATTAAGTTGTACGACTTTTTTGGGATTTCTGAGAATATTAAAAGTTGACGTGTAATGTGACTACAAAAAAATATTATAGCATGACAGCAGTATCTTTTTGCTTTAGAAATTATTCTCGCTAACAAAATCGTATCTACTATCTTTACAGAGAGATAGTACATACCGACTGTGATTGTATATCACATATTATGTTTAAGCAAGTAAATGTGATACGAGGCTAAAAAGCTGATAATTCAAGTATCTCAACAACTTTTTGTTGAAAGAACTCGGACAATTTCTTGAAACAACTAATAAGATAAGGCTCGGACTACATGCACAAAATTTTAAACAAATTGCACAATTTCAACATTTTCGGCAATGAGGGTTTTCGCGATTGAAAAATCCGCCAGATGGCAATACGTAGACGGGAGGTCCAAATGCTGCATGATTGGTGGATTTTGATATATCTGTCAATTTCATGTCAAAAATAACCAATCATGCAGCATTTGGACCTCGAGTCTACGTATTGCCATCTGGCGGATTTTTGAATCGCGAAAACCCTCATTCAGTAAGCACGTAAACGAAACGCTATCGCCTTTTTCTTGGGCTACCGCCAGCCAGGCCTAGTCTAGCACGCGACTAACAAAATTTTATCGGATCACGATACTGTGGTCGTCGCTAGCATTCGCTCTGTAGTAATTTTAATGTCACGTGCATGATATATGGATGTGTTTTTCAGAAAAAGTTGCAATGGTAACAACTTGTACCACATTTGGATGGAATTTGATACAAAATGTTACATTTGGTTTTGGAAATAAAAACTTATTTGGAGGAAAGGTAGAATGGAAAGATAGCTTACTTGAGTAGGTATTTAAATAAGTTTATTTTCATACTTGAAACGTTACGCAGTTTAGGTTTAGGGTTCACTGTCAATTGGAAACAAGTGAACATCGTTTTGGTTGATCTTCTTTTTTTTCTTTTCTTTCTTGGCAAAGATTTGGGTGTTGTTACTAGCCAGATTCCGCGTTTTAAAGTTTAACGTCGACTAAAAACAAGTGAATGTTATTTTTGGTGTCTTCTATTTTGACAATTATATTTTGAGACCTAAAAATAATGAAAGAATCTATATCAAAAAGACTGAACACGATGGGGGACTGTTCACTGCCCTATCTAGGGGACATAAGACCTTAAGTAAGTCATTTTAAAGAGAAATACGAATTTTAAACTTACCTTACTTGCTTATAATTTTTCGTGTATTAAAACGTATTTAACCTTTACTAGTCTCTCTAACTAGTCGTGACTAGTATCACTTCACTAGTAGTACCGAGGACATACGTCGATGTCACTGAATACAACTTGTTCGCGAATTAGCAGGTAATTAGTGCTACTTGATGTGGACACGGACCTTAGATCAGAGATTGCGAACTTGTGCACTATCGCACACATTACTAACATAATTATTTTAACGTCCGTACACATCCAGTATATTATTCCGGGTCTTTATTGGTCCTCGCGTAGCTTTTACGCGAAAACATTTAAAATTGAGTCTGATTGCTTTTGGCTCCCAATTAATTCAACTAAATGATTTCAATTTATAGTTATTTGCTTTGAGATAGAGCTAGTACAGGTTGTGTGCCCCTGAAAAAGCAGTGCATCTAGAATTTATCACTGGTAACTACAGCTCTGGTAGCTTTGAAATAACATGACGTCATAAACATTCAATCTCATAGATTTACCAAATGGTCTTTGCCATACAAAATCCATGGGAGAGTCGTGTTTTGCAGCTCATGAAAAGTACAAGAAAGAGTTCAAATTAAAAAAAATCATTTTTTTATTTAGGTTTTTATTGGCGGTCAAGCTAACAATAACATCCTGGCACACAAGAGTTGCAGCAGTGGGAACAATAGGTGGGAATAATCCTGTCTTTAAGACAGAGTTATAGGAAAACTTAAATTTACGACTAGTTTTTAAAGGTTGCGAGCGCCTGCAAAGACCCTAGATAGCATCTAGCATCCGCAGTACCGGGAACACGGCTTATTTAATTAGCGGAGGGCGCGGCGTGCCTTCGCCATGTTGCGGACTCGACTGTGCGTGCACCGTTACGTAGTTTAGGGTTCAGTGTCAATGAAAAACAAGTGAACATCGGTTTTGTTGATCTTCTTTTTTTCCTTTCTTGGCAAAGATTTGAGTGTTTCTAGCCAGACTTCGCGTTATGTTACGTTACGAACAAATGAACATCGGTTTTGTTGATCTTCTTTTTTTCTTTCTTGGAAATTTGGTTGTTGCAAGCTAGATTCCGCGTTACATAGAGTTTAGTGTCAATCACAAACAACTGAACATTTATTTTGTTGATATTGTTCTTTTTCTTTAATGGATTTTTTTCTTTTTCTTTGATAATCAAAATTCTGCCAGAGACGCGTGTTCTTTTGTATTTGGATGTTTCAAAAATTTACAATCGGTGATTTTGGACGTAAATTAAGGGAAATTTTGATTGGTTTAGTACTGGAGCGCGCAGTATTAGTTTGGATTTGCATGGGCATTTACGAATTACATAAATAATAGGTAATTTATAGGCAGTTCTTTACGTGAGACTCTACCACCGTTACTTGTGACTATTTGCTCAATTTCTTTAAGAAAAGGATCGCAATATCTAATCTGGGTACCGAAAAATATACGACGGAAACGATATCAAACCGACCTACTGTTCCTTGTACTATTTAGTTAATGGTAATAGATAAGGAACCCATCTTCAGATTTTGACTCGCACTTGCATGCGTGGTTAAGTAATAAACTATGTAAAGAAAAAAGGCTTCACTCCATGTTGGGAGACAGGAATCGTACTTGCGAACCCTCGATGTCACGGATGCGTGATACGCACAACGGTCATGGTAGCTTTGCTATGAGCCGGAATTGAATTGATAAATTAATTAATCAGGTCTTCATAGAACAGTGGGTATGGTTCGTTAGGTTTTCCTGAATTCGAGACCCAGACGGTAAAGGGAGAAGTTTAGTTAGTAGCCCTTAAGAAGGGCAGGGCACATAGTACGCAGAACTGATGGTTGATGGGGCAGCAAAGGTTCTAGAGTGGAAACCGCGTAGCGGAAAGTGAAACGTTGGACGTCCACCCACAAGGTGGACCGAGGACATCGTAAATGTAACATCTTCGATGTCCTCGGTACGCTGGACGCAGGCCGCTATCAACCGGGCAACATGGAAAGCATTGGGGGAGGCCTATGTTCAGCAGTGGACGTCCTATGGCTGTGATGATGATGATGAAGAAGGGCGGGCTATCGTATATTGTTTGCTCTCACTAGTTGGCGCCACTATAAAGTAAAGGTCCTGTCACTAGTTAGTGGCTAAGATAGTGGCGCCAATTGATGGGCGCTGACGCAGTAGGACGACCATCGTAATTGCACTTACTAGAGTTGCGCAACTGTAGAGTAAGATCTTTTCACTCGCCAGTGGCAGCAATTGACGAGGGCAACTACGATACTCATTATAATAATCCAGACAAAAAGAGCATTAGCTGAAAATTACTAGTAGGTATACAATTATACATACATACTACATACACGCATGATAGGTACATATTCCACAAAATAACAATACATTTCAAAAGTCAAGATTGAATCATGAAAAAAATCTTATATGAAATAATTTTCCATTCAGCACACCGGGAGAACTTTTAATTAGCTTGTGTTTTAATTTCTCATGTTTTCATTGTCTTCGCATAAATCTTCATAATAGCTACTTATGTGTTTGAACGGGGATTTAAATGGCTAATGAGAAATTAAATAATCAATTTTACTAGTAATATTCAGTTCTTAATAGCTTCAAATATTACCTTAAATTCTTTGAACCTTATGTTTACGAGAAACGAAGTATCAATATCGAGGATATGGTCATAATCTGACAAATAAATTCTTCCTCTCAAGTCTTGAGCTTTTTTATTTGACTGTAAATTCGCGTCATGAATGTATAATACAAACCAATTATTCACTACCTTGCCATTCGTATTATGCAACATCTGATCCATCAAATCAATAAGGCCCGAGCCGAGGCAACTAAGACATAAACATCTAATCAAATCTAAATCAAGCCTATCACCATAATCGCTGAGCATCTCCCATTGTGCGCGCGCGCACAAGAAACCGACGACGCTAATGAAGATAAGTCAGAATAAACATGAGTTAGTAATCGTGTAAAAAAGCCCACAATCGCTACTCGGTCGGTGGTTGGTGACAAAAATGCAATTTTAAGTTATGCCACACTAAAAAGTCAATTCTGCGTGCGCTTGCGACGCATAATGGGGCAGCGCAAAAAAGCACTCTCGATCATCTGAGGCATAATTAGTCGCATGCTGCGGCAAACAAATGTACTCGTACACAGATTCATATCAGTTTTTCATTGCTGCAATTTTGTCCCGCTGTCATAGTGATGTGTCTATCTCCTAGACTTTTTCATGATCATTAAGCTCACTATAGCAGCAGCCTTTTTATTCGAAGGCTTTATTGGCTGCAGCTAATGTTGCTGGCGATTGGATATGCGCACGCGTTTCTATTGGCTGGGTACTTCTGCTTTGAACGATTTATGTTGTCGTAAACTTTGGAATCGAGCAAGTCGAACGACAATAATGCGATTCGGTACGTTTAATCTACATAACTTGATGCTCGTATGATTGCATATTTCCTGCAGACTTAATCTTTCTAATGTGCCAGATATACACGATTGCGCAATCTGACTATAAATAGTCATTATGTAACAATTGTATATTTCTATTATGTACACTCGACAGCAAATAAATCGCACCACCCGCGACGCGAACTTTAAAGATTTCCTTTTGACACAATAATGGTGCCCCAACAATATTGGTGTTATTTGAAAGCCCAATAAATATCCTTAAAGAAAAACACATTTAATTTCTTAATAAATGATTAACATATACCATAAATGTGACTTGAAAAAAGACCTCACTTTGGGCTCACCTCTGGGATCAATTAGACCAAATTTAATGGTTATAAAACCAAATAATGATCACACGTGTCCTCTTTAACAGATGGATAGCGATTAATCCCAACTTAACAGTTTTATAGCCATAAAAGTTGGCTCAAGCGTAACTATCTATTTTTTGAAGAAGTGACTCTGGATCCTTCTAAATAAACATTTTTGGGGTAAAAACCTTTCCTATAATGAAATGAAGTTTAGAACTAGGCTTTTGAATGGTACCAATATTGGTGTGAAGTGGGGATGCATACGTCTGAAAGTGCTTGTCGCGGGTGGTGCGATTTATTTGCTGTCGAGTGTATAAATTCATATTGCATATGAGTAAAAACTCTTAATGACTTTGCATAAATTAGATATTGCATAGAATTGCTGTGTATACCTGTAATTGAGGTCATATACGTATCATGTGTTAAACCATGTTAAAATGTATGAACTGTATTATGTATGTGACTTTGTTGGTGTACCTAATAAATAAATAAATAAATAAATAAATAAATAAATAAATTACAAAATAAGGCATCGAGGTTTTTCTATAGTTTCTTTAAAATAAATCTTGCGTTTAAAATATTAGTATAAAGCACGAAAAAGAGTGTCACAAAAGTTTTAGTTTACTCAAAAACTTTGCATTGTCAAAGTTGATAAGGTCAGGTAAGTCAAAGCGAAGGCAATTCTTTAGCAGCTTAGCTTGATGCTTCACTGATAACAGAATAAAAAGGCACCAGTCAATGCTTTGGATTTTAAGCTGTCCGTGCAAACATGGCTTATCGTTCGCGTAGAGATTATTAATGCTCTTAGCTCCGTAGAAATGCGTGTGGTAGGTACTTAAAGTCCTGTATTATCTGACATCTTTGTTTTTTAGTTACATAATACCCGAGGGCCTTTATAAGTGAAGCTTCGTCATAAAAATATTAAAAATACACTTTTGCTTAACATAATTGATGTAGAGTTTCTTAGCAGATTTTTTCTCGCAAAATAGCAAGTAATACAACTAATGATATTACAGTGTTCAGGTTTAGAAAACTAACTAAACAGATAAATTTTATAAAAAGACCAATGCAAAGAATTAACGAACTTAATAAAATAATAACTCGTACTGTAGTCGAAAGGATCAACTGGCAAAATATCAAAACAGTGTCAAAACTTTATCATTATGATAGTATTGTTAAATAATGCTGTAGGTCGATCATCGGACAGCTTAAAAGAAGGATACCAAGATTCTTTCCCGAATCACTGTTGTTGAACGACTTTTTGCCGGACGGCTCATACCGTTCCACGTCCAAAGGACGTAACTACAAAATATTAACAACTCTTCATTTATATTTATTCCCGATATGTCCTTTCCAGCGCAGGGTGCTCCTTTTTCAAAGATCGGAATTTATAATGCGAATGTTGATTGTAAAAACGGAATTCCATTTAATTATGGATGATTTTTAAAATCTGTGAACAATGCCAGCCATCCTTTGAGGTCGCTCGCCCGGTTTTTGTCCGATGACGGTAATTTGATAATTTCTTATTGTAGTTAATGCCGGGGGTTCCCGGAACGCGGTAATAGGGCATCATTGCGCATTATGCTACAAAATAGCTGCCACTGTTTTGTTTATTTAAAAAGTATGTTGCGATCATCATAGGAATAGTATCATAAGTCATTCAGTCATATTTAAAAAAAACGTGTGAAACAATTTTATTTTTAAAAAATACGAACGATGTAGCTGCTTTATCATGAGAAAAAAAAATGGAAGTCCCAAAGTTTGAGCCCACTCACACTACAACTTTGGTTCGGAGCTGGGTCGGTTTTTAATTAATACCGAACCGTTGTAATGTGCACATTTGCATACATCGTCATACTCATCACGAACTCCATCAGACTGGCCGTTTGGTCAAAAGTTTGGTGTGCGTGGGTTTTAAGAAAAGTATTATTTTTGATAGAGAATTGAATTTGTGGTGCACAAATTAGTAATATTCGCATTAATAGCCTATGCGGTTACGCTAAAATTTAATTAATATTATTCTTGTGTTAGAAGTGACACTACCACAATAGTACAGCGGTTGACGGAGATCGCACTACCTAAATCCGAAGTCAGAACTGCCTAAAGTGCTGTAACTAACATCTTTGGGCTATTTTCGCTTAAAATAGTATGCATCGAAAAAATACGTATTTCTGTGAGTCTTTAAACTGTCATGTCCCCTAAACACACTGCACCATGGTGGCACCACTCGCGGCGTACGCGCCTTAATTGGCTGTGTTTCGAAAGAATGAATTAATTCGCCGTATCTGCGCGAGCGCTGATCCGATTCGATTAATTGCGAACTAGAATCGATTACGCAGGCATCGGCTGATCGCCGCATTACTCCGTTTGATTAAGCATTTATAGCGGGATGCGCGGGAGTGATGGATACTCTACATATGGATGAAAAAGGTACTCTACCTTCATCTTACTAAGTGACGTTTAAGATATGAAATAAGTAAATTATGTACATAGTACTTACTAGTATAGTTAAGTCAGTGTCGATGTGTACTTTTAAAATTCCTTGATTACTTAGTCCCGGAAAATCTATTTAGTTCACTAACCGAAGTTTTATTTCCCAGATGGCACTCTCTATGCTATATTCTCATAGGGAGAGTAGGAGGTTGACTCATTATCTTTTTGGCTTTGTCAATTGATTCTCTACCCAAGTCACTTTTCAAGTCGCATAACATAACAGTAGATGTATGCGATTTAATTGAATCAATGTCAGTCCATGTCGCAGTCAATTGGTTATATCAGTCAGTTAATGAAGCGGCTAGTCTTCATTACACGCCAGCGTTCAGCTGAATGCTCAAAAGACACCTAGCCACATTGCTGAACGCAGCGTTTAATGAGATGCCTGAACGACTACGTGACGTTTAGTCAAATGAAATTATTATGTGACTAGGGTGGCCATGACGTTATGTTTTTTATAAACAACGTTTTATTCATCACATCATTTGCGTATCGAGCGACAATTGCCCAATAGTGTCCATGTTGAGTCGGACCCAAGGAACGCGGGTTCGAACCCCGCCACGCTATTAGACTATAGTGGTGAACCCATTAACACAAGCATATTTTATTAATTTATTTATTTTTAGAAAGCTGCTTGATGGCTTACAGAAAATCCAACGCGCCAACAAGTTATACAATCATGCAAATAATATAAATTAAAAATGTCAATATTTAGCTAACAATAGTGTGAATTTTTTGCGCTCTAGGTCAGTGTTTCGCAAAATGTTTGTGTTCACACCATCTAATTAACACTGTACACCAGTGTGCCGCGATATACCGTTTGCGGAACATTGCTCTAGGTGACTAAAAAATTTTGACTTGTGAATCATCACGCTACAGATTCGGCCGTTTTTAAGCGTTTGCTTTTCACCAATTTTTTAAACGTTGAGTGATCCGTTATTTAGCAAATTAGGCGAACAATTAATTAGCTTAATTCAATTAATTTAATTACTTGACTGGGACATCTTTCTTCAGGAAAAAAAATAACAATCGGAAAGAAAGCTTAAATATTTTTAAGAAAAATATCTTTTAACGGCATTAGTAAGAAAGTGAACAGCGAAATACTTTTTTAGGAATGAATCTTGTTTACCAAAAGAAATTCGACCGCTTATTAGTTACCCACCAATGCTGAACAAATTGTGTTCTTCACCCATCGTAAATTGCCCCTTGTCTTTTATAATTATTGATTTTTGTTGTGGGTAATAAACAATGATTTTTCCATCTGACACCTGTCTGCCAATATGGGGTATTTATCTAGTGTTTTGAATAAATCCGAGTCTTTAAACTTCCCACTCTTTAACAAGAATATAATATGTGCTAACCTACTATAACAGCGACCAGCGATTATAATAGCGACTATAGCGACAACGACCAGCGATTTATAAAATTATTTAAAAAATACATACCTATAAATGTGGCATTTCGACGTCTATTTAATTATAGTACGAGAGCCCACGACCAAAACCATGTCTCATAGCAATACGGCAAAAACCCTATAAAATCGTTAGATTGTATGATTCTGAACCCGACTAGGTGTGTAGTAACGGTCGAAAGTGTAGCAACTGAGTGGGAGGCCATTTCTGCTGTGTCAAAAAAAAAAGACAGTCGGTATTATAGCAATACGTCTGATAGTGAAAATGTACATAGATTTTATAATTGTATTACGAAAAAGTTTGTTTTCAGACATTTTGCGCGTAGCATATAGCCTGTGCGCATTTTTGAAAATGTCAACAAATTTAGCCGACCTGTATCATAGCAATACGGATAATTATTTTTTTCAACTTTTCGTATTGCTGCCATGATTACCAAAAACCTGTTTTCAGACACTTTAAGTGTATCAAAAAGTTGTATGATAGAGAAGGTGCTACACTTAATTTGTCTGATATAAATTTTTTGCACATGTGGACAACTTATTTTATCATGTCCAACAATTTTCAGACATATTGCTATGATACCGATCGGTAAAATTTGTTAACATTTTCAAAACGGTCTCAAAATTTAATGCGTTCACATTTCCGTCTGAAAATTGTTTTGTTCGCATCAAATAACCAAAATTTACTAATAAAAAAGATTTTCAGACGTATTGCTATGAGACATTTTTTTTGTCTCATTTTTAATTTTTTTAAGTGATTTTACGGGTTTGCGCTACACCACTAACGTCTGAAAATAATGTTTCCGGTATCTCAGAACTATCATTCAACTACAGTCTGCAAATCAGACATATTGCTATGATGCAGTTCGGTAAAATTCTTTGACAATTTTGAAAATTCGGTCAGATCAAACGCTACGCGGAAAATGTCTGATATTGGTATTTTCGAGTTCAGGATAATCGTATCTATCGATTTGATGCGGTTTTGGCCGTATTGCTATGAGACAAAAATTTTGGTCGTGGGCTCTCGTACTATTAAGTCCGTTTCTACACGTCCGCGTCATAATTAAATCAATTAGTTGTAAAAGATTGCAAGAGTCCTATCGAGTTCGATAAACTTATGAATTTGACCAAGACTGCAAATATGTAGAATACCAAATTTTTAAGAAGATTTTAAGAGAGCAGCGAGCCTATACAAAACACCAAGGACGAACAACAAAAATGTAATGTGACGTCACTAAACCACCAAAGAACGACCTTCACCACGAAACTCTGCGATCTATTGATGAATCAAACTCGCAGATATGCCGGTAATAAATCAGAACTGCAGTATCGTCGACGGACGACCGTCGTAGATAGACCCAAGATTTATTGGTACAGGCGCGGGCTAAAAGGTTTTGGAGAGTCGTCGGACGATAAGTAGGTAATTAGCGGGGACAGACACGTGACCACCGAGGTTTCACTGCTTACATATTTATGACCGTGTCGCGGACGAATTGGGTATTATGGTATTTCCGAAAACACTAAATCGATGCTCTTACAATCTCCTGGAAGCTGGATTATATTTAACGATCATGGGGTCATTTTTTCCGCCGTTTTTTTTAACGACATGCCCCGGTGTGCGCTAACTGTGTTGAATACATGAATAATAAAAGTACAGTCGTTTTAAGATGGCACTTGGCGTTTGCACAAATAAGTATTCCTCAAACTTTGAATAATGCGGGAATTATTCTCTGGCATTTAACTGGTAATAAAATAAGGTGTATTTAACATAGCCTCCAGGGTCTAGTTTTTGTTAGACTCTATAAAATTTCTAAACGTCGAATTATAATAAGTAAGTAGCACTTATTGCTTAGATTGTTGTACGATAAAGTACGGCTCTAACGATACTTTATAATTATGATATACATAATTATCGTTTATTTATTATTTAATGGTCTATCTTTGCATTAATGGGATCAATGACACCGATATTTTTTTTGCAGCTATTCAGGGTGACTATTGGTGGGTGATCAAATAAAAGGAATGATACTCAAATGCAACAGCNGTTTTAAATAGTATACATTGTAAGTTTTATAGAAAATATTCATTATATCAAACCATTTTATATCAGTTAATAGTTATTTGTCTTAAAATTATTCGTTTTAAAATTATATTATTCGTTTATTATAGTAAATAATTATTATATTAAACGATTTTATATAATTTGATGTTATATCCTCTAAGTATTATATGATATGTAGTTATATCATACATTACACACCCGCGTGGCGTGTTCTCACCTTCTGTGAAGCAGTCATTTCACAGAAGGAAGCGGTGGAGAGGGAGCGGGAAGCATCACCCGACGCACCCATTGCCCGCCGCCGACGTCATGGGCACAGAAGGAGGCTCTATGACCTCCATCTGCCCCTTCCTAATAGGCCTCGGCCATCAGATACGGGGGTGTCTGGTGGCGTCTAAAGAGGCCGCGACGGCGCAGCACGTGTCCTGCGTGCCGCTCGCAGGAGGTTGAAGGCGTAATAACGCCTTGGTTGGGCTGGGCTTGGTTTAAGCGAGTGAAATGCCGAGCAGGGAACGCGGACGAATGCTTGAGGCAAAATGCCGATAGTGATGGCCCGCGTTCCCGACTCATATGGCTACCGAGGGCAACGTCAGGTTTTTAGTGGGTAGGCCCTGCCCTTCTGGCAGGGAGAACCCCACATAACCCACTAACCGCCCCCGCGGCTGGTGGGTATACAAATNGTCGTTACTTGGGAGAGTCGCAAGCAACGTACTGTTGCCTTGTCCAGCACTGAGGCGGAGTACATGGCGTTGTCTGACACATGTAAGGAAGCTCTATTTATTAGAAAGTTTATATGTGAGATTTTTGGTACCATGCCTAGAATAACAATTTACAATGACAATCAATCTGCTATAAAACTATGTAAAAACTATATGTTTCATTCTAGAACTAAGCATATTGATATTCGTCATCATTTTATTAAAGAAATTGTAAACAAGGGAATAGTTGAAATTAAATATTTGTCAACTGTTGTTATGTTAGCTGATGTGTTAACTAAAGCACTATGTAAAGAGAAACATAATAAGTTTGTGTGTCAATTGCTAACTGTAATTTAAGTTACTTAATGCTGACAATTGAATTAAAGCTAATTGTAACTTAAGTTTTTTAAAATGTTAACTTTGTATTTGTGTTGTGTTTCTTTAGTGTTAAATGTTTTATAAATGTATTTATTGTAAGTTTAGCTTGCGTTTAAGGGCCAGTGTTGGAAAGTTAGAAACTTTTTGGTTAAACGCAAGCATATTTGAATATTTGAATTTGGCACTCCGCTGTCAATGTAAGGTTTCCAGACTTCTGGATCAGTCACTCGATCTCATGTAGTCTCTGTGTGCTGTATGTTCTAAAATAAATCCGTGGTAATCTTCGTGGTCTTTTCCTTCTTACGCTCCAATCTCCAACACAGCTTTCCCCCAGAGAAGGAAATTAAATATTAAAAAAAAAAAGAAATCTTTCATAGTACAAATAAACATAATAAATCAGTCAATTTATACTTAGAAGCACGTCAATTTTTTTTGAGAATTTGTATATTGGTCCTATATTAAAGGTGTTGCATTTGAGCAGTACAATCAATCCTTTTTGTTTGATTACCATTGACTCAGCCTTTACCTACATGTACAGTAGGTATTTTAAACTTTTATTACTAAGGATAATTTACACCAACTTACTTTCACCGTAACTTTAACAATAACCGGTTCTTTTTGTATGGAGTTTGACAGATTTTTGACGTTTGTTAAGATCAAAGGATGGTGCAACTCAGCCTTAGTTTACCCCCACTTTTTTCCCCTGTTATAGATGACGCAACGATAGTAAAGTGTTCATTAAAAGGCGCCTTGCTAATCTGAGTGACATTTCGTCTAATTTTACAGCGCCGTGCGACCGGTCTGACAGGTTATAAAGCTTTTAATTTCTTGTCTAAAAGCTATTTCGGCACGCGCTATCTTTTGCATATTCATCACGTAGCAGGCAAAGCCTGAATTGTATTTTATTTGTAGTAAACTCATAAAAGTCTGTTTTAAAAATGTCTAAAATAACTTCTTCAAAGCGGGAGTGAATAGGCATTTACTAGGCAGGTTTTTAGCACCCTAGACTGCATCTTACACAACATTAAATAAATACATAGTTTAAATAGGCTGTAAATATTGATTGTCTTCTAGTGTATGTCTTGTTGGTTGTCCTATTAAATAAATAAAATAAAATGTAATGCGATTCATCATCATCATTTCAGCCATAGGACGTCCACTGCTGAACTAGCCTCCCTAATAATGCGGATAGTAGTTAGCCTATAAAAATGTTTGGTAAAAAAAAAATGAAAAAAATCTAAACATCTTAAGTACTTTTCAATTCATGAACCATCAGTCAACCCTAAACTGCTTTGCTTTGATTCATGATTTGTAAATAAAAATATTTTGTCAAACCTAGAAATATGCAGGTCCTCAGAAGTCATTTTAGATCTTTTTCAAAATGACGCAATTTATATTTCGACTGTGTCGCGTACCGGTTGAGAAATCATGTCAAATTCTGTTTTTGAACGTCTTTCTGTAAAATTTTTGTAATTAGGGTTGCGACTATGTCTATTTTAATAAAAGTCAAGATTATTATAATGTAGTAAAATTAATTATAGTGTCGTAAAAAAATACGATACGAGTACGTTTTCATGAGTTCATTTTGTGTCAAGGTTTTATGTAGTAATAATGTAACAAGTAAGTTAAGAGTAACGTCATTAAAAAGTATGTAATACGAGTACGTGTACTTACTTAAACGAATAAAAAGTAAAGTAATTTCTCAAGTACGTGTCAACTTATTAATGTCGATGATAACGACATAGACTCTGGGCGTAAAACCATAACTTTGTATCAACACAGTCTGCCAATCAAAATAACAACCGTTCACTTCAGTACAGTCAGCAGCAAAAACGCTCTTATTAGAACTGCATAAGGTATAGTATATAGTTTGATATGCTATCTGTACATTTTTAATTACATTTCTGTTTCGATTAACGAGCTAAAGGAATGTTCATTATAGTCGATCGGCGCATATTAAGTAAGACAAGTTGTTTATTTATTGCATAGAAGTGTCCTTATAAGAGAGGGGTGATAAGGCAAGTTTTCAAATGAAATGATATAATCAACTCGATTTGCCGTCAGAATAGAAGATAGTGACGTTTTGCTATAGCGTCTAACTATATTTTTTTAATGTTTTTTTTTTCTGGAAGGGCGTGGATACCAACAGTCAAACACAATTTCCTTACCTTCTTTATAATTTATGAGTAAGTATCTCTTACACTTACTACGAATTTATTTTAATTTCAAATTTCGACTTAAGCAGTAAGAAATTGTGCAATAGTATCATTTGAACGTGCCCTTTGAAGTACTTCTAACTATTGATGTGCCGTTCCCGAGAACGCTCTCTCAGCTGAGAATATTCTCGGGAGCGTTCCCGGGAGCGTTTTCCTAAGTGAGAAAGGTTGAGAATCATGTTTATAAAATGGAAATAAACAAACTTTCTTAAGTAAAATAGTATTCAATTAAGTCAACAGATAAGTGTATATTAAACAATACACTCTATTTGCAGGGAAAGGCTATATTCTCAGTGTTCCCGAGAATATTCTCGGGAACTTTCTCGGCAATATTCTCGGCAACTGCAACTTTATTATATTTTATTTTTTTCGTCGTGAAATGTCGTTTTAATGATAATATGTAAGATGACAGAAATTTCTTTTTACACGTAATTAAATAATGTAACTGTAATTTTTTTCGTTTTTAACACGCTCTTATTTAGGTCGTCGTGTATGTAACTAACTATGTAATGGAATCTTACAATCTGAATTACACGCACCTCTAAGTCTTGTATCATCATGAAACTTGGCAATTATAAATGTAGATTAGAAATGACAATACAATATTGTGGTACCAGCTGTTCTGATGGGACTGGAAGGTCGCCAAAAGAACTTCTAAACGAAACGGCGAAATCACATCGAGTTTGGGTTCATTGGATGTCTTTTCGAGATCTTTAAGTGCTAGATAATGTTCAGGGTCCTAATGATGGAGTCAGGAGGTAGCCATAGGAACTCCTAAAAGAAACGGCGGAAACTCATCGAGTTTGGGTTCTTTGGATTTGTCTTTTCGAGCACTTTAATGCTAGATGATGTCCAAGGTCCTGATGATTTTTGACTTTTGAGTGTTATTAGTAATTAAAAGCGTGTTTTTAGTTTTTTAAACTATTCTTATTTGACATTAAGGGCATATTAATTCACAATCGCTTAGTAAGGGCCTGTTTCGCAACTTCTGGATAAGTTGTGGATAGCCTGTCTGACGGAACATTTGACACATTTTTATAGAAAATACGTGCTAGCTAGATTGATTCGACTTAAAGAATATATCCTGTACATTAGTCTGTACGAGATTAGAATGGTTCTCAAACAGCTGTTTGAGAAATCTCGTACAGAATTTCAACGTACAAACGTCTAAGCTTCTGAAAGCAGGTGGAAGGCCGGTACTAAAGGCCCTAAACCTTGTTGAATAATTATAGACCCATTTCGCTTCTGAGCCATGTCTACGTGCTGTTTACGATAGTCATTACGAATTGTCACGCTAGCAGGCTCGACGACTTTCAGCACCCCGAACAAGCCGGTTTTCGAAAAGGCTTTAGTACCACATACCATAATAAATACGCTACGGCAGATTATACCGAAGATCAAGGAGTATAATCAGCCACTTTGCGTTTGTGAACCATGAGAAAGCCTTCTATTCAATTGAGACATGGGCAGTGCTTCAGTCTCTTCGACTGTGCCAATTTGACTATTGATACATTAAAGTGTTGAAAGGCTTGTACAAACACGCCACAGTGACAGTCCGTTTTAAGATCAGGACCCGAAACCTATCCAGTTGCAGAGAGGGGTGAGACTGGGAGACGTCATCACCACCGCCCTGGAAGATGTTTTCAAGCTTCTGGGCTGGAGCGGATTCAGCATACATATCAACGGCGAGTACATAACCCAGACAGCAGACGATATCGTAGTCATGGCTGAGATCGTGGAAGATCTAGGCACAATGCTCGATGGCCTCAATAGAGTCTCTCAACGAGTGGGTCTCAAAATGAACATGGACAAGATTTAAAAATCATGTGTAAAGACCGTGTTGCACCCACTCCTCTAACTCTATACTCGAAGTTGTTGAATATAATGTATACCTGGGGCAAACAGTCCAGTTAGGTAGGTCCAACTTCGAAAAAAAGGTCAATCATCGAATCCAGCTCGGCTGGGCAGCCTTTGGGAAGCTTCACGATATTTTCACGTGGCTTCTTCGTCGCGTCGCCTCTCCGCTTTAAATCCACTTTGAATCCGCTTTAAATCCGCTTTAAATCCACTTTGAATCCGCTTGCAATCCGCCAGGGTGGCAAGGGCCTTAAAACTCAGAGGCACACTGATGTTCAAATACCGTAGCCGAGTCCTAAAGCCGCGGCACGCGTTCGCCACGAAAAGAGTGAGCAAAGACTGCAATATCTCACTCACACGTTTTATGCCTTGTTTATAACGACTAGTCTTAACGCCCAGTTAATAAAACATCGAAACATTACAAATAATATCACATATAAACAACAAAATTAAAATTAAAACTAAATGCATTCTGTCGAGAACACTGAGAATATTCCCGGGAGCGTTCTCGGTTCTCGAGAATATTCTCACTGGCAATATTGCCGGGAACGAGAACTTTCTCAGCGGCACATCTCTACTTCTAACCGAATAAGAAGGCCTATTGATTCCAACGTTAGGACTTATAAATTACAAGTAAATTATATTATCAATTAATAATCCAGTCCGGTCTCTATTAATGCGATTTTTAAAGCTATATGGGGCATGTAGAGCTATATAGAATTATTCAATGCAAACAATTAAATACAATAGTTTGCAGCGTTTGGGTTGAACCAAATTACAGGTGAGATCTTTCGTTATTTTTCAACCAACTTTATAATTAACAAACCAATTAAATATATTTTTCTTCAAATAAAAAAATATAAATTATATTGTATTAATTGCTTGTTATTTATTAGGGAATTAAATTTTTGACATCATTCAATTTTATTGTCAGTTGCTTACTTGTAGGGCCCCCCCCTTGTACCAAGCGCCCACAAATAGACATGTTGACACCACAAAATCAATTGACGTACTTTTTAAAACTGTCAAAACGAAACTCTCCCATATATTTTGTATGGCACTACAAGCAAGTGACATCACTATTTTATCAACTCAATTAAACTACTTTTTTCAATTACAATGCGAACAAAAATCGTAATTTACAGGTAATTTAAAACTAATTAAGTTTTTAAGACCAGAATGACGGGTCTTTTTAAAAAAGTTGTGGTTTCGAAGTATTGTGGTATGGTGTCAAACTGTCTATTGTTTCGTAAGATATCTCAGCGCTTAGTTGAGACATCTTACGATCCAAAGGCTGGCCTATACCTTGGCCAACGCATTAGCCTTGCCATCCAGCGTGGCAATGTGGCCAGCCTTTTGGGCACCTTCCCCCAAGGGAGCAAATTAAATGGTTTTTTTTATAAAGCTTGTAAGTACATTTAATTTTTACTTTTATTTTATTTTTTAATTTAGGTATAGTTTAGATGAAGGATTTCTAATAAAAAGCGAGATCAAAATACGTTTCAGTTTATTCCTCGTAATGGTAAGTGACACACAGAGAATGTCAGTTAGGAAAACACAAATTTCTTTTTAAACCATATCATAGACAATGGTAATGCGTTCTAATTACTTCATCCCCAAGTAGTTTTTGTTAATATTTAGTTTGATTTCACTGGTTAGGAATTAGGTCAACGTCTTCGTACAGCTGTCAACCCTAGAGCTCGCGTGCTAACCCTGCGATGCCGGTGACATTCCTTCGGCATGCCTCGGGTCCCCACAACCAAATTGCCGCCTTTATCTTAGGCGCCTTCGACAAATTACGTCGCCCAAAAAGCTTATCACGAACGTTAGAGGCTGTGTTAGTTGCTTGTTCGTCGTTCCTTTTAATTTCGCCCGGGGTTTTTGTTACGAACTCATTTTGGGGCTAGTGATGCGACGGAACGTCTCGATGCTTTACTTACTTGTAGGGGCCGGACTTGAGTCCGAATACTCGTTCTCAGTATGATTAGCCATCCTCTTTTTTCCAATTGTCCCTTACCCATTTATCTTTTCTTCTTTACACTAAATTACTTCTTTTTTTAGAGTTGCATTGATAAACATTTATGTAACTAAATATAACTATAGTCTTTAGTGTCTCTTTCAAATGTGTCTCTAATTATAATTTGAATTATCAATTTTACGGGATTTTGCAACAAATACAATTTTATAACGGTAAACAAATATTTACCCTAAGTTTATACTAATGTTTTTCTTGCAAAATCCCGTAACAGTGATAAATTTATAGTAAAAATAAAACATAATAGACAATAATAGCTTAAAATAATTATAATTTATTTTGAATAATTTAGTTCATTAAAAAATATTCAGATTATTTAGATTTTTAATTATAGAGCTTCAAGTTAGTTATAAATATTACAGTTATTCTAATTAAATCTTTTTCCAGTAGCTAATATTTTTAATTTCGGGATAGCATTTAGTGCAAGGGTGTTGAGTACGACGTCAATACTCGAGTACGATTTAGTCCCATCACTAGTGAAGGGTTATCTCGGTAGTACGACTGCGTGCCTCCGCCACATTTTTCTGTCTGGCGCTTTTTGGGACCTCAGTAAGTGGTCATCTTCGGATTATCGCCGACTGTCTTGGTTTTACATCATTTTAGGGAGATTGGTCATTTGGGACACCAAAGAACAGCTATAAAAGACTTTTTGGGACAATAAATACAAATAAGTAGTACTTAAAATCGTACTTGTGAGTACGAGTTGTTGTTGTAGTTTTTGTAAGAGTAACAAGTAAGTTACTTACTACAAGGTTAGGTAGAGTATTTTATTTCAATGTTAATTAAACAGTGACTTAATTAGATTTATTAAATGGTTCCTCGTTTATGTATCTTAATTTTGTAGGTTTCAATGCGATAATACTGAAAACTAGTTCCTCATTATGAACCTATAAGTACCTACTAATTTTAATTAGGAGCCGATGCTGTTCTGAATAATAAGTGGTTCCCAATATCTGTCACCTGTAAAAGAAATAAAGGATTTCCTATATGGAATTGGATATTTCTAAAGAGAGTTTAGTAGAGTTCATTCAGCCTCCATATTCCAATTTGGTAATCCTCAACAGGTTGACCTTGAGTGAAAGAAAACATCTAAATACATATAACTCAAAGGTAAACTAACTGACATAGTGATCTATCAACGCACAGCCCAAACCACTACTAGACGGATCGGGCTGAAATTTGACATGCAAGTAGATGTCAAGACGTAGGCATCCGCTAAGAAAGGATTTTACGAAACTCCACCCTTAAGTGGGTAAAACGGGATCCACGCATACGAAGTCGCGGGCGGCCGCTAGTAAAAAATAAAATTGGAGCTGATTATTTAATTTTATTGACCCTTGATTAGGTGGTACGTAATTAAGAAGCAAAGCAACACAAGTTAATTTAGGTATTAAAGTAGGATTCGTTTGTTTTTTTAATAATTGCCTATAAGCTAATTTTAGTACTTTGCAAACCTAGAGAGATGTCAATCAATCAATCAATTTAACTTACAAACTAGTTTTTAAACTAATTGTTGTTTGAAAGATATTACTTATTACTCTGGCTATTTCAATTGATGAAAAGTATTTTTTTACCCACTCATAGTGCTTCAGGGTTATACAATTCTTTACAATGCCCGTCATATTACATAACTTAATGCTCTTAAATAAAAAAAACAACACTATAAATAGAGTTCAGTATATTTTAATTGTTTATAACTTAAAATAAACAGGTGAGATTATTTCATCATTTAAAGTTTGATAAATTAAAGTTATGGCAGTCGCTGCAAAGCCGACGGCAAATATTGGTCACCTACAATCTTTATTTACTGCTAATAATGAAAACATATAAGACTTGTAGATACCAATTGTAGACCAAAAACATGTTTTCGTGTAGACCAGTCTATTTACAATGAATAAAATACAACTGCAATAAAATATTAGAAGCTCTAATTAAATATACCTACTTTCGATTTAGTCAAACGTCAACAATAATTACATCACATGTCGCTGTACTATTATTACAGTTGATTGCTTCAATTTGGACACAAATTAATATGTGCCGAAATGTGTTACTTTCTAAATACATAAATAACTGTCAATCAATAGCTTGAAGGAATTTTAATGAGCATCCAACGTCTAATTACGAAATATTATATCCGCATTACTTACCGTGTCTCAATGTGACGCCAAGTGCGATTTAACTGTATCACTGTGTCTAATACGTTTAAACACTTAATTTTAGATATTACCGGCTCATTAAAGAACAAGCTATTAAATGAAAACATCAATTAATTAGAAGAGGAGAGGCGAGCGGGCGCGAGGCTGCGGCACTCTCAACTGGTTTCAAGAAGCGACCGCCGTGTGCTTCATCCATAATTCAAATAAAACATGGGGCCCAGACTCCGCCCCTGCGGCACGCCGGCCAATAGCCTTTACAACTTGCACATTCAACAACTCCGCCTGCTATAAACTTATTTCCCCACCTTTCATAGACTAAATTAGCCCTATCCCATTTTACCAATAAATTAATACATGGCGATAATATTATCCTGGCCGTGGTCGACCGTATCGAACGCTCGTGGTGAATCGCTTGTGCCGACTGATCGCGGGCAATATACAATTAATGGCGATCGTGATTCCTTAGATCACGACTGGACCGATCTGAGTATGACAAGCATAATATTTAAATGGCTTAATTAATTAATCGATTTAATCAATAATGTTACTATGATAAGGTACGAGTTGTATATTCTAGTAATCAAAAGTCCAACGGTAGTTGCAAATATAATTTATTGTTATATTTTTTAACTAAACACTAAAGTTGTTTAATAAAGTGGATAGTTGATTTTGATAATAAATCAAATGAAAATACATCGCTACTATGAACATCGTAGTATTTATCTAAAAAAAAAAAAAATTGGCGAAGTGTGGCGAATTGGACAGGAAATACCTTATTACTAAGCGTTACTGCTTTATCAGTGCTAATAATTCACGGAGGAGAATTGACATAAAGATAAAATGGGATGTTTGTCTCGGCTCCGGGTTCAACGTCGGCCAGTCACGACTCCAGTACATTAACTAATTTATTTTCGGTAACTTCAGTTTGACATTTGACGTTGACATGTCCGCTGATGGGTTTTAAACAATTACAAGGATCATTATCGCAATCAGTTAAGCTTTAAATCTGTTTAAAGTTTAAAAGAGTGTCCGGTTTTGCATCAATGTTGAAAGAAAACTAATTTGCAATCACTGATCTAATTTCGGGCTGAAATATTGATAAAAACTTTTAAATTGAGCATTCACTTCGGAAGTAAAAACTTTATTGTAATATTGGAAGAAGTTTTTGCCTCTAAATTTGTTTGTTGGCACAATTTGTCAGTTTGTTGTCCTTTTGCAGCTCGGCCGCTAGACGTTGCAAAAAATTGGCTCCTTTTCGGAAGTCGCTAATGACAAGGCGCCATCGGTAGCTTTGGTCCTTTTTTGTTGTCTGTACCGTAGAGATGCGGATAGCATCAATTTCTTAGGGGCCATTTCCAACCTTATGTCTTTGTTCGATCGGCACAATTAATTTCAGCGTAAAGAAGATTGACGTTGTAGTTTGTGGTTACAATGTTGACGACACGTGGTGGTGTGTCCGAGAGCTCGGCGCCTAATAACAGGGTGATCGCGTCTCACGGTGTGGTCCGGAAGTCAAAATTGACATCACGAGGTGTTTTGAGAACATTTTTATTTCGTTGTCCGGTCATTTGTCTCTTTATTACCAACATTTGATTTAGTAATATCAAAATAATGTGACCATTGTCTCTGTTTGACAAAACACGTTGATTATGTATCACTTTATGCAAAAGTAGGCAGAGTTATTACCAAGTGTTTGTATTTCAACGACGGAACATCATTGAACAATCGTGATTATAATAACCACAGTAATTTGTTGATTCACGACAGGTAATTCCATCAATTCAGTGTAGAATATAATGCTCTTATACGTGTAAATAGTCTATAAAGCAACCACTGCGCAGGGAATTAGTTTGAAACGATTACACAGATAGCATCTCGCCTCCGTAATTGTTATTTTTATTGTCGTTAGCGCTGGCCCAGTAAATTTAGTTACGCGAACACGTTGCTTTATTACCTCAACCCTCCGTCACTTACGATACCGAACATGATAATTTCATTTTCCAAATTGCTTTTGTGATTTCTATCGTTGAAAACGTCGGCTACCGATCAATTCTGGTTTCGAGTTTGGGCGATGAATCGAAGCGGTGCGCCATTATAGGGCGCTCAAGTCCGTTCAACTGCGGTAACCTTCGAAGAGGCTAGTTTATTCAAAGCGTCACTAAACGCAGTCCAATATAGCTTGTATGGAGTGGGTAATCCGGCCTGGGGCGGGCAGCGGCGCACGCGCTCCCCCCGCCCGCGGCTACCGTTCCGCTAAACAAACTTCACGCAGCGACGCCAAATCGATTTGAACCGATCGCATCTCCGGCGCACCATCCATCTAATAATACTTCACTTTTTTATCAGCCCACAGATATTGTTAGCGGATCGACTATGAAATTATATCGGGCCACGCCGCCTCATTGTTTCCGCTCGGCTCTCAGGATTCAGCAGGGAAATCTGTTAACTCATAAATTCATTATGGCCGAATTGGTTCTGCATTGTTTCTGTTGAACATCTTTGTTCACGAAATTGCCGTAAGGACCCCTTTACGGGTAACGGTAGATCGTGTTCCGGCGATTTGGTGAAAATTAGATTTTCATTATAACAGTCTGGGTGAGACGAAATAGGTCCATTAGTGTTTTTGTGGGCCCGAATCTATGCAAAATGATGTGGGCGTTCCGCTCACAATTGTGTTATTAACGAAATCCATCGAGTCACTCATCCAGTTGAAAATTGAAATCGTCTGTCGAATGATTATTGAGTTCGATGAACCCGAGTTTAATCAACGATTACTGAAAGAACGGAAAAAGGTTGATGATAAAAAGCAAGATGGCTGATTGCGGGCAATTTGAATGGTCATTGAGTAGAGTGAAATGGAGCGCGGAGGAGTCGCCACGAGCCGTCGCCAGAGATTCGCAACATTTGTGCCACTGTAAAAAGTTTTGGAAAGTCACGTATTTTGCATCAATTTAAACTGTACAACATTGATTAGACACAACATGGCGACTAATGCAAATTACTCGGTTGTTACTCGTTTCACGCAAATTCTGAAAATTTATTCGTTAAAATTAGGTAAATAAAACCAAGTTCAATGACAGAAACTGGCAGCTAATACATTCCTTAAACTTGTAGTACGAGTGTGTATTATCAAACGCTCAAGAATTCAAATGAATAACAAAAGTATAGTTGAACGATTTTGAAACGTTAAATGGCAAAGAGAAACAGAAACCTGAATTGATGGCAACGCCCTCCTTCTAATGACATTTCAGGTTTTCCAACGTGGCAAAAATCGTGTCAATGTCACGGGTGGGAGACGGTTCAGTGTAAGATATCTATGTATAGTTACGTAATTTCACAATGAAACTTCTGAAAAGTGTACTTCAATTGTATCATCAAATGTTTCTCGCCTCTGCCCAGAGAGCAATCAAAAATGGCCGGCAATACAAATACATTTTACATTAGAACGACAAATAGCGCCATCAACTCAACAGTGGAAGAAATCACTCCCATTTGAGGTTTCCGCGCGTACGCGCCGGTTTCACGGTTTTTCTGCGCGCGCGCCGGATGCGGTACCATCGACCGACGCGCGCGATCTCTTTCACTTTAATATCTATTTACTCTATGCGTTTTGTTTTCTTTGCCGCCTTTTGTAGTAAACGTTTTATTAGACTTTCTGATTTTGACATAAGCTTTTTAAAATTAAATTACTTTTGCAGCAGGTGGGCTGACAACAGATTCAATGCATATTTTAGTTTCAAGCATTATTTCTAGATAGCTTTTTTGTCAATCCAGCGTTTTTCATAGAGTGCGTAAAGCGTTAAATGAATTATTACATAATTTATTTCATGGAAAATATCGTAAACGTGCAATTTGCATGATTATTGTTGTAATTATCCCGACTTAGTGGACAAAGATCAGCTATAAATGTGTTTTTTGCAAAAACTCGATTTGTTATTATTATTGTACAAAGGGGCTGTTCAAGTATTACGTAAGCAGATTTCTTACCATTTTTTACCCCCCCGCCCCCCTTGTCATCAAAAGTAAGCAAAGTACTAACCCCCTCCCCCTATGCTTACGTAAACATTTTGTTATAAATGTTTTTTTTATATTGTCATTTTTAAAATAGGAAAATTCATGAAAATATTAGGTTTAAATGATAGTACTGACTGATACACATAGAGTAAGGAACAAAAAAATATAATCAGAAAAAAAGAACATAACAAACATAATTGCATCAGNGCCCCAAAGAGCGTAATGTTTATATAATTTCAAGTTAATTGCTCAGAGAAATAAGTTTATAATACAAGCAGTCATTATATTTATATCAACATTAGCGCTGGATTCTCTAGAGAACCGTAAGTTACAAAAATAAATGTTTATGTTTCTATAAATGCTAACGATTTGGAACAGACAGATTTATTTGCAATTAAAGGAAAACTCTCGAAGATATTAAATTTGTGATGACTTTACTACTTTACAATCTTTAAAACTAAGAGAACTCTTGAGTGGACTTACTGGAACAAAGAAGAGTTTATTTAGGCAATAATTTATTTTGTCTTATACTCGTAAAGCACGTATTTCAGGGTGTTTTATCAAGTAGCACTTATTTTTTCAGGGTTTTATCTGGCTTACTATTATCATGTTCATATTATTAAGTCGCATTGGTGGACTTTTGAAAAAGTTTAAGACCTAAGTAAATTCATGGAGTAGAGATTTTCAGCGATTTTCATTACAATTGCCTTGCTGAAACAAATGTTTAAAATCAATTCTGGCATAATAATATACTACTTACTTACTACCAGAGTAAAATATTCACTTTATAGAGCTGGTGAGTGAATCCTTAGCTTGGAAATTCTCCTATTTTTTCTGATTTATTTTGTAGCAGTTACAAAGAAAGTTTTCTTCAGGACTAACTTGGCCTTCACTTGTTTATTTTCAATCAGCGCAGATCTGGATCAAACATGAGTTGCAGTGATAAGAACGAGAGGGGGATAGTTCCGTATAAGAATAAAAAAGGATGGACTCCAAAGAGCTTTCTCATTAAAATTTCTGCCTTACTACTCACGTCCATTAGGTCGTTATTATTTTATTTCGTGAAAACTCACACCTAATTTTATGGAAATTTCATCACTTGCCTCTCTATTTCACTCACTACTAACTAGCAGCCTCAACGAGCTTACAGCTCCAATAAATAACAATTAAATTAATTTCTTCTCCCTACCCGCCTGTATCTTTAGTTTCTTTACGTCCCATTAGTTATTGTCTACAGTTCTTAATTGTTACAGATGTGTTTTATATGTATTTGTAATTGGTGTCGTTTTTATTATTTTTGATCTATAGCTTTTTACCGCGTCGCTCTATTCTAAAGCATATACGAGGACACTTATTTTAAAAGCGTTATACATAATATCAATTCGCATACGAATCTGCATGTAAAGATTGAATTTTGAATACGAAGAAGAGCTCTAATGCCACAAAAATACCTGCGTCGTACGCAAGTCAATTGCAACCCTGCTTTCAAAAACTTTTCTTCAATGTAATTTGCGAATTAAGCTCTACATATTTTACTACTAGACTGCATTTACGCACTTCACGCAACAGTAATCAACGTAAAGTTCAGTAAAATATTAACGTAAAGTAGATACTTTATAACAACAAAAAATATCATAATAAAGAAAAGAAGAAAAATTACCTACTGAAAATCCCAAATTCGCTTGACAAGAGGGGAACACCCGACCTCCCTGAATCCTGACCCCCTTATTAATAAAAAGTTACACCCTAGTTGAACACTGTTTTAAAGTGACGTTTAGTATGGAAATGTCACTTTAAAACAGTGTTTAACTAGGGTATGAATAAAAAACATGACAACACAGTACGAAAAACTTTGGAGCCTTTCTGGAGGAAGTTCTTTTAAAAATAAGTAATTTTAAGGACATAGAGAAGTAATCAAGATTTTTAACCAAAGTCAATACTGGCTGGAGAAAGTCGAACCTTAGCTTCGAACTCCTCCTATGTTCTCCTGATTAATTTCGTTGTGGGTCCAATGACAGTGACAATGACAACTTTCGGGACATATTTGATCTCCACTGGTTGGGTTTTTATTGGCGGTCAAGCTGTAGATCCTGGCTACACAGGAGTTGCAGTGGTAGGAACGAGGGCTGGGAATAGTCACCTAGCTGGAGGAAAAGTAGTGTCGGTGGCTCTGCTACAAACAGAATTTATAATCTTGTAAAGGTACTTTTACTACGCTGGGGCAGAAAAGTTCTTGAGTGGCGACCACGAGCCAGAGGAGTAGTGTGGGCAAGTCTCCCACTAGGTTGACCGACGGTCTAGTGAAGGTCGCGGGAGGTACCTGGATGCTGGTGGCGCAGGACCGGTCTTTATGGAAATACTTAGCGGCCTTTGTCCAGCAGTGGAAGTCATTCGGCTAAAACGAACGAACGAACGATAGGTACTTTTATTTAGAAGCTTCACAATGTACAAGATAATTTCATAATACATTTACAGTAACTACTTTGAGTTATGGTTGTTATCAACAACATAATCGGTGACGTGGGGAGGCCAGTTTGAATAATGACTTATTTATGTGACCGCTCCCAAATTAGGTTATTTCGTGAAGAAAATACTCACGATTATATTGTAACAAGTTACTTAACCTTTGGTGCACGAGGTTGACCGAGTTTTGGATTTGAGTAAGTAGTAATTTTTTCGTTCTGTGGTGTTTTTTGCCACCAGGGTGGTGGCTGGATGGTGAGCTTTGGCTTAAAGCTTCTTTTTTCTGAAAACCATTTTGACTTAAGCCTGTAGTATTGGTCTTCTTACGATACGTATCAGACTTTTAGATTTTTTGAGTCAAGAAATATAAATCTAGGCGTTAGATTAATAAGTTATTTTTCTATTAACCGCTTGAGTCCCAGACGGCATTCATTAATGTCATAACAATTGATTATCTATTGTGTCTAGATTCGCGGGCCTTGAAGGATTAATAAGATTTTCATTTTTTTTTATTGCAGCCAGAGCTTGAAGAATTTCATGTAAGTTTAAGAATATCGGATTCAATTTACAATTTAATGATTTTCTACCTATGATTCACAATAAATAATTTTGTATTTGTATTTGTAATTTACTACAAAGTTCAATTTCTATATTAAAACAATATTTTTGAGAAAAGTTCTCGAAGAAATGTAGACACAACAGTACAGACGTACTCCTCATTTCTTAAGACAACTAGGTACCCAGTTATCAAGTAAAATAGTCATTAGACATTTTGAAACGTCTTATTTCCCCACCTATTTACGAGTACCTTTATGAATACTGTAACATGAATTGATATACAAATTACAAATAAAAATCCAATCGTACTAATGCACAATATTCAACAACTTTATCAATATCGCTCCGACGCCTAAAATGGACTATTACGACGTTGCCTAATTTGGCCTAACGCAAGAACTTCAGAACGAATCCCCTTAACGACCATTGTTAGACATTAGTGGGCGATTTTGGGGAACATTAATCCAGTGACTTTCGGTGGTAGAGACGGGACACGCGACGAGTCACTTGATATTAGTTTTAAAGGGGAAATATAAACCAAAATATTTATTATTGGAGTACGAGTAAGTGCCTATTCCATTCATCATCATAATTTCAGCCTCAGGACGTCCACTGCTGAACATTGACCTCCCTCAATGATTTCCATATCCCCCGTTTGATAGTGGCTAGCATCCAGCGCCTTCCTGCTATCTTTATGAGGTCGTCGGTCCACCTTGTGGGTGGACATCCCACACTGGGTTTTCCGGTACGTGGCCAGAACCTTGCTGTCCCATCGGCTGTCAGTTCTACTTACTATCTGCCAGTCGAAGTGGCAATGGGCAGGGCACATACATAGTTCGCAGAACTATTCAATTAATATTTGTTTTTAATCGCATTTTTCCAGCTATGGACTGCGTTTGGTAAAAAGGATTTTCCTGACACATGGAAACTGGGATTTTAAGCCTATGCAATAAAAATATGTCTAAAACTATTAGGTGTCGTGTGAGTTTCTAAAGTACCTACATTTTATGATACATTGTTTTGTAAATAATTGCATATTGTGGCGAACTTTAATTACCAACAGACCTGACTAACTATTACAACATAGGTTTAATTACATGGTTTATAATTTACATGATTGCAATAGGTATCAATACTGGGTACTCCGATAACTGGTGATTTTCAACAACTATCTAATCATACTATCCTGTTACAATACCGATAAGTCCCCTCACTATTCGGTAACGAGATCACATTATAACTTAATAACGATATTATCGATATTCCTACGTTTGTGGTTTGATTAGTGGATAACAGACAAATTGTATTACTCTATTTGCTATAGTTTCGATTGACCGTAAATATTTATGATATGATTAGGTATGAATGGACAATGATTTGATTGTGTGTACTGTACTTTGTATTTTTTTATAGATATTATTTATTTTATGTAGTTTTTCAAATTGGATTGCCTCAGCCTAATTTACGTTCATATTCGAGTATAGTTATAGGCTTTATTATACATGACTACAATTTGATAACTCTATCGCAGCCATTGCGTTAAAATAAGGTATTTATAAGTATAAATTATACAAACAATAGTTTCATGATTTATGAGCTCTAGGGAAACTTTTAATATTTATTGAAATACATATTATTATTGAAATAAATGCAACTTGTCAGCATACATTTTAACATTATGTTTTATCACTTTCTGTGCATGTAACTGTATACGAGTACATACTTATGTATATTGAATTTTAATACATATTGAAAATAATGTATCAAGGATGAACTATACATGTTTAAGTGCGAAAACCGTAAATATAATCTAGATAAAACACTGAAACTATAGTGTTCATCACAAGCATATTATCCTAATCGATTTACACGACATGTGACTAACCAATTAAGCCCATAATAAAACGGGAAGCGGCACGGTAGTGGTTAAGCTACACGTCCCGTAGCCGAACTAATCGCCGAGTTTGGTAACCAAAATGTCACATTTAACTGTCGCAGAGGCACCCGCTAATCGGCCCCCGTTACCCACTAATGTTCTTTTAATACTGGAGCGTTCCCAGCAATTTGGACCAGCGAAAAAAACCCATTTGCCCGATCTCTGTGTGTGGCTTAATGCACACACAAATTATAATTATTTGTCCAACGCCTTTTTCGGCGGCGAAGGGGTTAAAACTCAAAAACCGCCAAATTTTTTCGTCATCTAATTATTCGACAAATAACCTTTTTTATAGAAACTAATGCAACCAAAAAACTTACGATTGGAAATGTTTTATGTTAAAGCCATGATTATGCAAAAATATGTTTTAATAATTGCGTTTTAAGTAGCGTTTCCACGAAGAGAAGGGAATTAATCTTTTTGTTTATATTATCATTATTAAACATTAAAGTCACCATTAATTATGTGTTTAGGTAATAAAGGCTGCTAGAATGAAATTAATGATTGTTATTAGTACGAAGTATGAGAACTAAAACAGTTCATACGCAAGCCTCAGCGCGTCAGGGTAATTATAGGCAATTACAATTGCTATTTGCTGCTGGCACTAAATTAAACTTTATAAAAAAATATTATGTTCTAATAAGGCAATATAAAGTTTTGGCAGGTCAGCACACTATATTGTCTAGTACCTACACTATATTGACTTCGAAGCGGATCGGTAGCCGGAAAATCAATTTTTGTTATTTAAAAAAAAAATAATTTTAGATTTGCGCATGATTGATAGTAATTTAAGCATTTCTACCCATCTATTTGTTTCTCGCTCTGTTTCCCAACAAAACCTACGAGTCGTCGAAAAATCTCGAAAGTCTCTGGTTGCATTTTTTCATGTCAATGCAGTCAATTAACTTTATTTAATTCAATTAATTTGCTATGATTAATAGCGGTTTCTCTTGTTTATTTCCGTGCTTATATTTTCTTTAAAACGTACTTGTTACAAACATAAAGTGTGTAAAATATTAAACGTAATATGAATTTAACAATGTGTGTGTCGGAAAAAAATATTCACAATAAAATTGTCATTATCTAAATAGCTTCTTAATACGTATGTAATGACACAAAAAAGTATGAAATGTAAGTGTCATGCGTTTAGCAGGGGTCCATAAATTGATTTTTATTACGGGTTAGTATGAATTAGGAAGGGTTGACCGTTTTTTGTGGGTTGGCCGATGAGTCTAACTTGCTTATAATAGTTATTGGGTATCTTTTGGTGGGCAAGGAACTTTCGATGGTTCAGTAGCTATACCTACTCATAAAGTCGATCTCTCCCGACTCTGGGATTCTAGATTCGTTTCCCAAATAGGACACAAATACGTAAATAGTGTAAAACTTTGCTTATGTTTTCGGGTTCAAATTGAGTTAGACGCTATTGACGGTACAAGGTCCCAGCTTTTACAACCCTGGTTCTTTGACGAAAATTTTGGAGAGAAATCCTTATGCCAATATAAATGGAGGTACACTTAAGTCGTTTAATGAAAAAAAAAAATCAGTTACCAAATATCTACCCACACTAACACAACGCTCGCCAACAACGTCTTCATAAATAACGCTTTTCAATATGTCTAAAAACGCATTTTCAATATCCTATTTTTCATTAAACAGAAAAAGGAAATCGTAAAATATGTTTTAAAAATGAGAAATATTATATTTCATTTTTGTTTATTAAAGTAATTGTGTGTAGGCGTTTAATATTGGCTGCGTTATTTATTATTCGCGATTGGTCCAATAAGCTGGTTTATTACATCTGACTAATTGCCTTATGCTGTTCGCAATAGCGATCGCATGCGTTTGCGCACGCTACCAGCTTCTGTCCAGTTCTAACTGAATATTGCGCACTATATTAAAAATATGAGGTGGCATGCTACTGTGAGGTGACTTAATCAACGATACTCGATTGCCTTATATTTTTCCATTCAAATGTTTAGTGCATCCATTGGTGCATCAAAATACATCTTTATAACATTCAAGCAGTTTTCAAGTGTGTAAAAAAACTCATAAAACTCATTTATCAATGCAAAAAACTTTCAAAAAGCACTTTTACACGTCCTAATATTAACCCTACCACTGCTTCAGGACAATAAATGGGCCAGTTCTGAGAAGAAGCAGCGCAAGGAACTCAGTCTATGAAGCTTTTCCTTGTAAGATAATCTAAATCTATATCGTGGTTAATCATATTACTTACGTGGGTGGGATAAATAATATTTTCAATTATTCAAGACGTTAAGTTGGAATGCGCCTATGACTGATAAAAATGTTGCCTATCTCTACGTCTGAATCTATGAAAAGTGACGATATAAAGACGATTTGAAAAAAATATTATTTCCCGAAAATCTTATGCAGTCTAGTACAATTGGTATTTTACCACTATCGCACAACATTCTTATCTTATAGGTATAAAGATTAAAGGGAAATCCTACCTATCATAGATATTATCTAACCTACTGCATTCGCGGTATTTATTTTCGAAGAATTGGGTACATATTACGCATAACAATAATAATGATCTTAGTCCAATATTGCTGTATTATCCAATGGACAAAAACATGGACGCCTCAAGAAAAGCTGGCATAGAAAACCACGAAAAGAAGTGCCAACTGATTGACTGATAGATATGTTTACAGCGATCACTGGATCCCTCTTAGGTGATATTTCGCCAGATATATGGAACAAGACAAGGATTATGTGCTACTGTAGAAAGAATATTGGAAAGCAAGGAGAAAAAATTAAGCTACTTATATGAATCACCAAAATAACATCTACGTTGATATCTCTATCAGTATTTTGATGGTTTCAGGATTATCTATCCCGAATTATTAAATTCAGGAGTTTGTCCAATTGAAAACAATAATGTTTTTTTTATAGGAACATAAAGCAACTTAGAAGTTAATGTGATGTAAACGATTGTAATTATAAATAGTAAAAGAATTCTGTATTTACAGCTATTTTATGTTTACCATAAAACCGTGGGCCAAAGTATGAACATAAATTCGTTAGGCAGTATTGTCTAATGTCTGTTTGGACATGGTCGTAAAATTAAACAGTGTCTTAGGCTTAAATTATAAGCTTGCTCTACCTACAAGGTGCAGTTAAGCGTAGGACACGTCTGATACACATCAACAACATGGAATTTCTCTACAGTAAAAACTATAATATCTACAGAATTCCGCTTTTTTTACGCCTCAATTGTGCTACATTGTACGCCTCTATAATTACGGTAGCTCATTAATAACCATCTTGACACTAATGCCAAGAAAAAATAAAGAATAAAGAATCCTAGTCAAAACGTAAAAACAATCAGTAGATAGCGATCAGCCGATGTGACAATAACTGAGTTGCCTCCGTGCCAAATCGCATTTTAATTATTTAGATAAGGTACGTCATTAGCTAGCAAATTACCCGCGGAGTTGTTTGTTTTATTTTATTTTTTCTTATCTGCTAATGGTACATCTTGTCAGTCAAATTACCGGAACTGTTAAACTGGGGCCTGACTGCGAGCGGCGGGCAATTAGAAACGTCGCGTTAGTATTACTTTAAATTACCCATAATCGCGTTGTATTGTGCAAGTTTTCAAGATTGTAGCTTTAGTTGTGCCTACTTTACGGTAATCACTATATTAGAATAAAGGTTGAACAACACTGAAAACATTGATCTAACAAGTGTTCTACTAACTACCTACTTATCTGATTTTATTAGTATTTTACCGAGTAAAATGAGTTTTAGGCAAAGCTGTTCGTAGTCAAATTGCTATTAATTTGTTTAAAATACCTACTATCCTAATATATTCTGAAATCATTCAAAACATGGAACCAAAATGAAGAGTAAATAAGCTATGGTTTATAATTTAGGCCCGATTCGACCAAACTTTTATCCGAGAATAACTCCTGGTATAACTGGCACATTGACAGTTTCAGTATGGGAAACTTGTTTGGTCGAATACAACCTTAATATTTCAATATCTAAACCTGTATGGACTTACAAAATAACACAATTGCCTGAGCGACAATAGCCGAAAGGTAATAAAGTTTTCGGGCTGGCCGACTCGAGATCCGAGGAACTCTGGTTCGAAGTTCTCCAAGCATATTTAGTAGAGGTTTCTTTATTGTATAAAAAAACTTAATAACGTGGGTCCAAATGCCATAATCTATCTTCGTACAATCCCGCGTCGCTCTCAGTCAAACCCCGGCCTCTAAGTAATCATACGTGATCGTTTTATGACCTCATGTGCATTGCAGTTTGTTGCATTGGAAGAAGCAATTGTTTGTATGCAATCAAGATTTAATTATAATAAGTTTATTATCGTGCAAATTGCTTACTTTAATTATTATATAAATTGATGTTACTCAGGAACATGAAGCTTTACATTGTAAGAAATCACTGTCGTAAGTTGACATTGATTCTTGCTCTAGCAAGAATTCTTGTTGTCTTCTAAGACTAGACCATAAATTTTGACTAAGGGCCCAAGGTTTGAGAATTGAGATGCAGGGCCCATTACCAACCGGCCTAGTGGAAGTCATTGGGGGAGGCCTAAGTTCAGCAGTGGACGTCCTATGGCTGAAATGATGATGATGATGATAGAGTTTGAGTAGGGCTTGTAGAGTTAGAAGCTTAGCTCTACATCTTACAACCTTTTCATATCATAATATCTCGTCTTGGCAACATTTTACATAAAACTATTTTTGGTACGATATGGAACGGCCAGAAGGGATCCCGACCACATCCCCAAGCAGGCTCTGGATTGGAACCCCCAAGGAAAACGCAAACATGGTCGCCCCAAGCTAACTGTAGCAGACGAGGCGAAGAAGATCGGCAAGACTTGGAGCGAGATCAAACGCGAAGCTCCAGATCGAACGCGATGGAGGACTGTTGTGGACGCCCTCTGCCCCATCTAGGGGACATAGAACCTTAAGTCAAGTAAGTCAACTGTTCAGCAGAACCTTTTAATTTAGTTTTGAGATTAGAAAAAGTTTCGTTTTGTATTTTTGAGTATTTGTTTTTATTTCAGTTAAATATTATAACGACAGTTCTCTTACTTTTCATCAGCTTCAATATCTTCCTACAGTTTCATGAAAACTTTATTTGGTTTTAGTTTTGTTGTTGTTTTGTGTCGCTGAATAAAACGCTTCATTTTATTTTTCATTTTATTTTTTTCAATCCCCCTCCATAACACAATCAAATTGGCCTGTTACGGAATGGACTATAAATGGTGGGTAATGCGTTGTCAACAACACTCAAGACCACGCATTCCACTCCAGGTGACCCTGGGTCCTTTTATAGCCGTTATCTCTCCAAATAGGACAGGAGTCAATCCGTCGAGGGTCCGATTTTACGACCAGTACAAAACGTTGAGGCACACTGGAAAAGGGTTTAGTAGGTTCACAAAAGAGCAATTAATTTTCCAAAAGGCCAGTTAAATGTTTCTCAAGACTGGGCACAACACGACTACCTATAGTCGTAGATGAGACAAATTAAAAATATTTTTCCACCATTTGTCTAATAACAAAGAGCCACATTTTTTTAGATAATAATATTTTTTATATTACCTATATCGAATAGAAAATCTAATTTGATAAGTTCTCGTAGGCATTTTGTTTTCGTAAGCGCTATACATATAATAAATAATAATAAATAATGTGTCATGATGAGACAATTCTTGGATGGAGTGTAAGTGCGGTTTAGTTCCCCAGTCGATGAAGCACATGATGTCGTGCCCTGAGTGGCCAAAAAACTGCACACAGGAAGATTCAATGAATGCCACTGACAACGCCACTCTTGTAGCGGAGTTTTGGGCTGACATTTTATAGGTTTGTTGTCGACACTACAAGAAGAAGAATCAAATATCACTCTTACAAAGAACTTGTAAAATAACACATAGCGATTAGCGTCTTTTTGGCTCAAATAATAAACTAAAATGTTGTTGAAAACAAGCCTATTGAGCCTCCTTGCCTTGTGTCCTTGTTTTTACGACTTGGTACAAAACGTTCCATCTTTTTTTTATCTCCCGCGCGTGCGCCCTAATGCGTCCCCGTGATAACTCTCACTTTTAAAACCTTTTATTTCAATGTCACCATGTAAGAGCACTTCAAAATAAAAGAAAACAACTTTAAGGTGCAACATTAAAGGTCACTTTTGCGTGTTGAAAAATGGTCTTGAAATTCCAGAAACATAAGTCATTAAAAGCTATCTGCACTTTATTTGAGGTCTGTGCTTTGTTTTGGGAGATTTTTTTTGTTTTCTACACGCGTGCTTCAGATTCCTTACGTGTTTGCGTCGCGTAATAAATTGTGGGGGGCTTAATGAGTAGATTAACGTTAATAGGGTTGTATGTATTTGCTTAGTTTTTTTTTGTTTTGAACATTGCTCTGGTATGTGTTGATAGATGTCACCGTATTTTATTGGAAACAGGGCTGACAAACTTTTTGTAGAGCTAGTTACCTTCTTAACCAATTAACATAAAAATCACAATAAATAATTTTCTTGTAAGTATCCCTTCGTTGTACGTACACCATTTTAGGGTTAAGGGTGTCAAAGGACCGATTTTGCGACTTTTGAATAGCACTGGAGACCGTTTTGTCTTATAAAACTTGTTCTTTAAAAATACTCAACCAACCCCTATTTATCGATGCTCCCAGTAGTTGCAGGTGTCTAAATGTGACGATAGTTACAAATTACTTTAACTGTTTAACTACGTATTTTCTCTTCTCTTGTAATAAAAAATAAGGGTTTGTGCAAAACAAACATACATTTTTCACATCACACAACAGGACATTAAATTATTATCTTTCATAATAAACTTATCAAAACGTTGTGCAATTTTTTCTTGAGGCATTTTATTGTTCTGTGACCAGCATAACTTGGAACAAGCTAGTTAACCAGTTAATCTTTTTCCAGAGGAAATGAAGGTGTCTACGTAAAGTGGTTACGTCACGTAATTCTAAGTACTTTCTCATTACCCGTAATAAGGAATGGAGTATAAACTCACATGAAAAGCAGCTCTATTAAAAAGGTCGTAATTATAATGGGTTCACTTCAAACTTAGTGCTGGTAAATAAATAATGGGTTGAGGAAAATCGACTTAAGGGCCTCTACATAAAGTCAATAATTTACAAATAAATATTTTTTGATAAACTGCCTCAAATATCCAATGCTTTTTTTTTAATTTTCATCGCAGATCAGAATTATAATCGAAAAAAATATGCTTGATCTCACAGTGTCGTGGCTATTAAAAATTTCTTCTTCCTCACTAATTTCCATCACATGTTCTCCCAGTGTGATGTTAGGTCAAGTTTTAGGTATTTGTGATAATGAACCTAATATAAAATTGGCTTTAACTTTTTAAGCATTTCCGACTATAAAAACAATTATCCGCTTGACATTTGCGTAAGTCTTGATTGGGCCTCTTCAAGTTCACTTTTTCATACCACTTAAAAAGAAAACAGTAGCTGCATACCTGTTAAAAAGTCTTCATAGGCGGTCATAAATAAAATGTTTCTTTACAACTGCGATAATTATGTAGATCAGTGCCGAGAAGACGCAATTGTCAAGTTCCATGTTTGGCATTTCCACAGACAACACAACTCAAACAAGTTATTCAGTCTGCACATATTTGATGTACTTAAATTTGACTATTCTTACCGTTAGATAATTCCTGGCAATAAGTGGTGACTGAGTTTGTTCCGGCGTTTCTTCTCAGCACTTGCCATATGTTTGTCTCGAAGCGCTGGTAGGGCCCAAAAGATAAGGAGACATGTAAAGTGCCCCATAAGGGCTACCTTTTTCTTTTTTTATTATTTTCTATTGACGTTCATAAGTGCCACTTGTGGTCTAAACTGAATAAATATTTTTGATTTTTTTTTTTTTTATAACTCTTTAGTGATGGGAGTTAAGTAGTGTTGTTACACGCCAAACCGATGCAAGCCCGAGCGGGTATTAAATTTATTTTAGTACCACACCTGCAGCTGCTTAAGCACCTACGAATTACCGATTCACCTATCGAGTAATGCTGATATAATTGTGATGTAATTGAGTGGCCGCCATGAATACTAGTGATGGGAGGGTGTGGGTAAGTGAGGACAAGGTTTAAGGATGGTTCCGTAGAGTTGAAATGATGAATGATTTTTAAAAAATCGTCATTTTATTAATTGATAGTGACTGAAAGTGAATTCTGTTAATGTTTTGCTGACTGCGGATCATAAGTTTCTTTTTGTTTCAGAAATATTATCTAAAATAATTTAGATTGTCTGTAGAACATTAAATGGACAAAAATAGTTACTAAAATTAAGTAAGACGAATTGCAAGAGTATGCAAAGAAATTGGAGTACTCCACTAGCTCCAATTGCAAGTGCATTCGAATAGCACTTACTAAAAAAAAATTGGTCCTTTAGATAGATAAGTATTCCTTTCGACGGCTTAAATATGCCAGTCAGTTACTTACTGTACTTAACAAAACTCGTAAAGGAAATGATGAGGGTTTAATTATTTTGCATTTCTCTCTATCGATTCCTAAATTATTCGGCTGGTTTCAAATTAATCGAGCCCAATAATTACTGTCTATTATCCTTTGGACTGTATTGTAATAAGGTAGTTTTTTGTGGGTATCTATAAACCTTAAGAGACCCCCCATAGGCTAGCCAGGGTGGTCGAAATGTGCTAATATTATGTCTTAATTTGTACGTCAATTATTGTGGCAGATGAAAGTGAAACGTTCGTAAAATTAGTATTGAAAAGTTGTATAATTAGGAGCTTGCTTGAATGAATGGAGCAAGAGAACAAATCATTTCAAGGAATCATACGAAGGCCGTAACAGCTGAGTTGCACCACCAAACTTTAACCGTAACTATAATGATATCCGGTGCTTTTTGTATGGAGTTTGACAGATTTTAGGCTTTTCCAGGCATCACCATCTTACTTGCAACCCAGCCTAAGAGTGAATAAAAATGGTGACTTCTTTTTTAAGGGTAAACTAAAAACATTTTATTACTGATGGTAAAAATACACCTATTTCAAAATTGCCTAGAACCTACAGCTATGTTTAATTCATGGGACTCGCGATTATGGAATTCTATGGCGAACTAAACCTCACGCAAGCAAAGCCGCTGGCAAAAGCAAGTCTATACTAATTTCATTAGTATATTATTAAACCTTTTTTGTCTTAAAGTATTCGTGTCCATTCTTGTAAGTAACATAAAAAAAGTTACATTTTCATTAACTCTATATCGGTCCAGAAACAAGCAAAATGTAGACTTGCAGAGTCATAAAATTCTAGAGAACTACATATTATAGACTAAGAGCTAGTGAACGACAGACCTACGTCATTTTATAAAAGCTGAAAGTTTGTCAGCGTATGCTCCCAATATAGGATATAATGTTGGTGAATTATGAAGTTTGGGTCATCGTGGCTTTGGCAGCTATCCTAAAAAAACTGGCAAGGAGTTGGAACTGTCAAAACTGTCTGGCTGATGGGGAAACTACTTCTAATTTTGATCAAATATAATTTATAAAAATCAGCTTTTATGGTATAACGTCAGTCTAACTTTTACGGTGGCTTTTTCTGTATATTCAATAGACTGTAATTCTTCTAAAGTTATACCATAAAATCTGATTTTTTATGTATAATAGGTATTTGGGCAATAATTAGAAGTAGTTTCCACTTCAGCCAGACAGTTTTGACAATAATAATTCCAACTCCTTGCCAGACAGTTTTTTTAGGATAGCTGCCAAAGCCACAATGACCCAAACTTCATAATTCACCAGGATGTGTTACCACATAAATAGTATATAAGTCTAGTAGATAAGTTAATTTCTGTAACACATTTGTTTGTAATTCCTAAAATAAATAAATAAATAAATAAACATTATATCCTATATTGGGAGCATACGCTGACAAACTTTTAGCTTTTATAAAATGACGTAGGTCTGGCGTTCACTAGCTCTTAGTCTATTAGTATACACGGAGCGTCGCCAGTATCGTATTACTTAATAAAAAATTACCGAGTTTATAACAGGAGGTATGCTTTTGTTTATAAATAGTGTTGTAATGCACATGGGCGAAACGTGTATGGAAAATTAAAACAGTATAGAAAGGTAAAGTGACATCACTTCGCGCAGTGAAACGGTTATATTATTATGTATATGAACACTGTGACTTCTTATGTAGGTATTTGTAACACTTACCTATACGATTTTGCAAGAAAATGTGAACACTCCCGAAAGAATGAGTGCAGTCAAAGAAAGTATGAAGAGCTTAATAAGGGCTGTTAAGAAAAAGATAACTAAAGCTTAAAATAATTTAATTTTCAGTCCTCTTTCATTCCATAATCGAATCTAGCGCCTGTATTCACAAACATTACTATGAGGTCTCACAGTGCGCGTGGACGCACAGGGTGACACACGAACCAATCACAGAGCTCTATTCAACGCTGTGCGTTCATTTTGATGCTTCACTAAAGCAAGCATGGTTTGTGAATACGGGCGTTAGTGTCAATTTGACATCTTTTGCCTATTATTTTATTATTTATTATTAATAAAAACTAATTTCTTAAAAAAAAAACACAAAACACTAGATGAATGACAACTACGAGTAGTTTATGCCCTGACAGTATGAATTATTTACTACCTATGATTTTACTTCAAGTTGGCGTCTCTCGCACAGCCCAGTAGGAAGTCTGCTGACAATAATCTACATTGTGATAGAATAAAATTAATTTGCTGAAACATGCATTCTTTATCAATCGAGATGTTATCGATTTTTTATCAAGATTAACTTTGTTTATAGATTAAACACTGAGCAGGTAATTTGAATGAAGTTTTGCATGGTCTAAATTATAAGTAAGAAAAAGTTACAGTTTTTGTAATTTTGCTTTGTATAATAATTTTTAATTGAAAGAGAATTTAAATTAATATATTTATGAATAACTGTTACATATTAATAGAGCCTTACATTTTTAATTTTTTTAATCCAAAGAGAAAATGAATTAGATATGAGTAGGCAGAAAATATACTCGTACTCGTAGTGTTGCCATTTAATAAGAATTTACAAAATTATGGGTGGGTTGCACCATCTTACTTTAACTTTGACAAACGTCAAAAATCTGTCAAACTCCATACAAAAAGCACCGGTTATCGTCATAGTGTACTCAGCCTATGTGTATTAACCTGGAATAAACGTCAAAAATCTGTCAAACTCCATACAAAAAACACCGGTTATCGTTAAAGTTACTGTTTTTAGGCACCATCTTATTTTAACCGTAACATTTACAATAACCGGTGCTTTTGATAGATTTTTTCGTTTGTTAAAGTTAAAGTAAGATGGTGAAAACCAGCTTAAATAATTTTTACCTTCTCTATCTTTTAATTTACCCGATAAATGCTCTATTTTAAATGATTCCGTGTCTGTTATTTTGTGCCCTATAAAGTAACATGGTGTTAAGTACGAAATAAGTAGATACCATCATTGCAGTCAACAGCACCTCAGACTATATACATTTTCGTTGCAAAATAGAAATTATTCCAACTACATAAGGTTTCATGGTGTTTAGGTTAACGTGCCGTCTTTACATAGTACATTATTCGTTATCTCTGTGTAGAAACGACTGCTTACAAGATAATAACGTGACTCCAACAAGTTAATTCAAAATAAGTCAATTTCGATCTGATATCTATGGCGGGTGTGCACGGCTCTTTAATTTTTTGCTCGAGCTTAGGCACTTATTAAAAAGTCACGTGAACCGCAAATGAGCTCCTTTTAAGTTATTTAAGTGTCTCACGTAATCAGTTTCATAATGAAGTCATTTTATTAAGTCAAATAAATTATTGGATCATTTTTCTTTTGCAGAATTTGAAGAAAACTTTTTTTTAAAGAAATCTTATTTTTTATTTAATCTAAACTGATCAAATTTTTAAATAAAAGTAGGTAATCCAATTAAAAGGAAGACGAAGTCTGATTTATATTGCATAATGCAAACTCTACATACTTAAAAAAGAGATTGTTTTCTATATAGACTCTATTGTAATACGATTTCAAATATTGTTCAGCATAAAAGGGTCACTGAGAGAGACAAATAATGTACAAGATCCAAATGCATGATCAAAAAGGTTGTGAAAACTATTCTGCATTATGCGTGTTATAACCAACGTGGTGCCCTTAAGTATTATAAATAATTTAAAAGGTAATTGATAAATAATTTACGAGGGAGCCTGACAACAAATTACCAAAGGCCAAATTGTGTTTTTGGAACTCGAGCGTCCTAAATTATATTCAATTAGAAGCGTTATGCATTTTAATTTGCGATCGGAATACACTTATTGGTAAGTCGTTTGAAGGGCGAGGCAGGAATCGAGTTTTATAAATTAGATTTTAATAAATTAATGTAATAACTAAGGAAATCAGGATGTAAATGTAATTGTGATTTAGTATTTACATTTCCTATAAACGTGTTGAGGTAATAATTGAACTGGCCGGTGTAACCTATTTACAAATGTTATTACATTTCATGGTTAATGTATTATTGTCTACCATAGACACCATAAGCCATGTATTCATTAGGCAACATTTGTTGATAAACACTGTTTATAAACAGTTTATAAACAGTCCATGTCGCCGTGCTCCCCGCGCTATGAGTGCCGAGTGGAGGAGAGCAAGTGTGGACGGCCAAGTTTCAGAAACCTGTGTTTATGGTAAACTGTTTCACACTAGTCATAAACAGTTTATCAACAAATGTTGCCTAATGAATACATGACTTTATTCAAATAATCAATGTTGAAAAGGCTTAAAAATACTTAGGATGATTGCACTATCTATAACTTTTACCGTAAATATAATGATAGCCGGTGTATTTTGTATGGACTTTGATAGATTTTTGACGTTTGTTAAAGTCAAAGTTAATTTGACGTCACAAGGATCTGTTTTAATTGCTTTGACTTTATATTGTTAACAAAGAATGGTTATACCTACTATATTGTGGAAAAGAAATTTATCAGTAAGCATTCCAAAAGACCTCACTTACAGAATCTTTAAAATAAGCTTTCGCCAAAATGTTATTCATGATGACCTGTCCCTGCACGGACACAAGAATAGGTAGGTATTACAAAAGATATAGACTCGAATTTTGCAGTACTCATTAGGTTTTTTAAATATCGTCAGTGATGTTCTAACAGTGTGTAAATCATAAATGTGAATTTTACAGGAGATTGCTTGAAAAAAAGCACGCGGTCCTACTTCATCCAATGGCATCAAAATTTTAAAACAGTCAAAAAATTACTTGCACACTATTAGAACTTCACTTTCGATATACCAATCATAAATTTAAATCATCCCTTCTTATATTCTTATTGAATAATATATTTTAATGCAGTGTTTAAAAAACACACGTACTATGATAAGCCACATTAACCCTTTGTGTTCCGAGCTTCCGAGACAACACAGTTAACACGGTCTCGGTCTAATTTGCCCCCGGAAGGCTCTTGTTAGGGGTGCCTTACGTCACTCCGACAAAGGAGGGTTGATAATCGTTTCTAACCAAACTGTATTTACCTGCGGGTTTGTTAATGTAAGGATCAAGAACGAAAACCGTTTTAACAAAAAATATGCACAACCCTTTGTATTTATGACCGCAACTAATTTTGTTATTAGTTGTGTCATTTCATTGTCCAAATTGATATTTGTTTCTACCACGGGTGAATTGGAACCCTAAAAGTTGTGTCCTAAAATCGTGTTAGGTAATTATTTTGATAGTAACGAAGGTCGCAATGTGATTGATGTCTTTTTAGGGTTCCGTAGTCTTGACAAGGAACCCTTATTATTACAAGCTTTTTTCAAATCTGATTTGTCTATGTCGTCTATATATGTATTAATACCCTATTAATACTTTTAATTTATTATTACAATTATTATTACAAGCTTTTTTCAAATCTGATTTGTCTATGTCGTCTATATATGTATTAATACCCTATTAATACTAATATTTTTCATTATTAATAGCTGTGGATAAAATAATGAATTTCCTAATGTGATGAAAAACCGTTCGAAAAGGCTCAATATTTTTTTAGGTTGTTAATATAATTAATTTGTTTGTATTGTTGCTATGGTAAAAAAATAACACGTATTTAAATATAAAAAAATAGTAATAATAATGTAGAGCAATATTAAAACTGTTGTTTATTTTAATACAGTATACCGTTTACCTACATTAATTGAAATCTTTTATGGTTATTTTTGTGAGTATCCATAAAAAATATTAGATAAACATGACTTTTCTATGGAATTAATAGGCACATCAACAACAATTAAATGTCGTAGGTACAAATAACAAAGTATATTAAGATCCAACACAATCAATGGTGCCCATAAACCAGAAATAAAATTTTATTGCCACTATGGTGTCATGAAAGCACATGAGGCAAATTATTTTAATTGCTGGCAACATTGTGTATTGTACTATGGCAAGCCATAAAAGTGCATTAAAATCAATGTAACTAATTGATGTTATGGTTTCATCCTTGAATTTAATGTTGTATGCAACTATAATAATAGTTATAGTTAATAATAATATTTATTTCGTGCGATAAGATACATTAGATTTCAAAAGAGTTTCAAAATCAAGTGCAGTTAAAATCTAATTACCATTATATTTTTTACCCGATAAATAAAAAAACTGAAATAATATGAGCCGGGTATGAGCCAGCATATAGGGCATATAATTGCAATTTTAAGTTGGCCTATTGTTAACTCCTCTGTTAAATCTATAATACTGACTTAGAATACTGAATTCAAAGTGCCGTAGTTCACTAATATTGTCCCATTCAGTTAATCATTGTTTTATAATGCACCCGTTCATAATTTTGTTTACAGATAAATATTTTCTTCAACACTCACCATCGTTCGCATTCGCGGAGCCGTCGGCCGACCTCTCAGAGTCCCCTCCTCCCACCAGGTTTCTGATGCTGAACGAGCTCGTCTTCCTCGGCGCCTCCGTGGCCCCCGTGACGTCACACGGCCCCTCCGTTCCGTTCACTAGTTCCCGACACACCTGTTCCCCATTCAGTATAGTCTCTCCCGGAACAGCTGTTCCTTCCAGTATGTCCCGCCGAGTAGTCAAGTCCATCTTCAATTTTTACCTTGGCAACACTGTATTTCAAATTCGGAACGAACTCCTTTGCTTCGAACATTTTAGATCCTTATTCGGAATTGGAACTCATTTTTTTTCTAATCACTTCAAGTTTTTTACAGTTGCGTCCGAAGGAGTTTGTTTACATTTTTTTTTTCACTGGCCGGTCACATTCCTCACTGGTAATATTGTAAATAATATGTCATTGCAAAAATTGTAATTGACTTGCTTTTCGCGAATGCGCGTCGATCGTGGCAGAACGCGCGCCGAGTCCGCGATGGCGAGAGCGACTGGTCCTCTCGCCTCCTCCGGCGCGGCGCTCGGGCCCTCCCTACGCCTCCGGGGCGGGGCTTCCACGCCCGCGCACAATTACTGACAATCCCGCGACTTTTAGTTTTTACTCGATTGCAACTCGCGCAACTTTTTTTCGCGCGATCGATTTGTTTTAATGAGACGTAATTGCGCTTATTGATACGAGATGCACTACTGTCAGCGTTGCTTAGTCTATCCGAGAACGGTCCCGATAATGACAGCAATTTTCACAATTACACTGGTGTCACTAAAATAAAACGCGTATTTTTTAACGCCCCGCATTTCCTATGGTCGTTAATCCGACTGGTTTTCTGTTGAATGCGAATTTTTAGATATCCATAAACGGTTATTAGTTTGCTTTGCATTTACATGTTGAGTAGTTTGTATTTATTTATGTGGTAGTGGAGTTTATGCCGCAGCGAGCTGTCGTTCTTTAGAACGGCGAATATGAGAATGGATGGTAATTATTCGGAATGCATTTATCACGTTTTGCCATATAAATTGAGATAACATGGCGTCGCGCTGTTTATCAAATTGGTGCTGACTGTACTCTACTTAGTTGACTAGGGTTGTTTAACTCTAGTCTTGTTTTTAGTTATATTATTCACAAATAAATATCACCTCAAGCTAGACAGAAAATCTGATAGAGCTTTGTGGCGTTTCTTGGGAGAGGTTTACGTCCCCAGTGGACTTGCCTTTGGCTGAAATGATGATGATGATGAACAATAAATCGCGATCTTCTAACCATCATCCACATCCACTGATACGTAATGCCTGCCCACTATACAACTATTTTAAATCAATGAAGAATGTTCACTAATTTTGTTTTTTAGCTTTCTGTACCTCTAGTACGAAAAACTTTCGAGTTCGTTTCGTTGCGTATTCAAAGTGTCATCGAAAAATTTTGTATGAAAAATTAAACAGCGCCCCCTATATTATAGCCGCCCTAGGGGGCGCTGTTTAATTTTTCATACAAAATTTTTCGATGACACTTTGAATACGCAAACGAAACGAACTCGAAAGTTTTTCGTACTAGAGGTACTGTATTCTCTGTTAAAAATAAAAAATACACGTGAAAGAATTATTTCGATACGTTAATTAGTTTCCAAGATATTGAATTTTAAAAGTGCGGGCGGCGGCCAGCCCGCCATTTTATGCGCGTGACGTCATATTACAGTGACTGGCTCATATTTGTATGGGTGGAATCTTGCAAGCTGAATTAAGACCCACTTCCAGGCAACCGATTAAGCTGAAATTTCGCAAACACATGTGATTTGGATGACCATGCAATATTATGATGACATGGAGCTGATCTGATGATGGAGCTGGAAGGTGGCCATAGGAACTCTATAATAAAATGACTTAAATCCATCGAGTTTGGGCTCGTTCGTTTTGTATTGATGAGTACTTTAATTCTATATAGTAATCAGGGTCTAATGATGGAGCTGGAAGGTAATTCGCAATAAAACGACACAATCGCATCAAGTTTGGGTTTGGTTCAATTTTAATTTCTGTGATGGGTCTGGGTGTTAATATGTATAATAAGTTTGTATTTACAAAAAAAAAATATTTAAGTATGTTTATATCCGTTTTCTAGTGAGCGGACACTGTGAATGTACGTCACGCGGGGTCACGTGACCGTCGGCGGGACTTAATATTTAAGCGAACTTTGAATGCCTATAAAATCATAACTACTGGGTATTTTTGAATGAAATAAAAACTAATGTATTTGTAAATGTAAAAGCTTAACTGTAACATATGTTTCAAGTGATTTTGCATACCTAGTAACATTCTCAATTAAGGGAATAGCTAGAATAGATTTTGATAGGGTTTTCAGGCCCATAACTAAAGTGGAATTTAATTAAAATAAAAAATGAAACTACATATCTAAATCTACGCTTGAATTTGAATTGATTCATGGTCGTCTCGTTACGTTGTTCAGAATACTGTTTTTAGACCATAATAGAGTATCCATAGGTAAATGATTTCCAATACAATCTTAGCCATCTTAGCCATGAATCAGTTTCTCTATCCCTGAAAAAGAACTGAATGCAGTACGAGTATATCATCTTTTTATCAGGAAAACACTGTCAATGAGACAACCCTAAATAAAGTGCTGTGCATTTTCTTTGGTAGCCGATTCTATAACTGTCGGACTGGTTGTAAATTCTTGTTAGGCACCAATTCTGGTACTCGCCTTCGGGTCTCTATAAATTTATGGTTTTTATCCTGTGACTATTTATCTACTAGCGCCCGCCCGCGACTTCGTACGCTTGGACCCCGTTTTACCCCCTTTGGAGTTGAATTTCGCAAAATCCCGTCTTAGTGAGCACCTACGTTCTAAAAGGAACTCCCATGCAAAATTTGAGACTCCTAGCACATGTAGTTTCTGAGATTTAGTGATGAATGAGTGAGTCAGTGACCTTTCGCTTTTATAGATATAGAAGATGCTGAGGTAGTTTATTTTCTCTAAGATCTTTTTGTTTCCATATTTTCCCAAGTCAAGTATTTGCGTAGTTTATAAGAATTAATGTTATTTCACGATGCTATCCGGTTTAATGCATGATGTAATTCAATAAAGAGTTTTTTTCTCAGTAAAAACATTGGTAGAGTCACACGCTTAAGAATAGCTAATCAATTCTTAATGCATTGTAATTTATATTTATTAAATTATAATATACGACTTTGTATTTTATACGTCTCCACAGCTTTTGTTGTCTGTCTGGCTTCCTAGGAAACTTTATCATCGCAGAATTAATTGGAATACAATATGTACAGTAGTGGGGAGTAAATATCATTTCAAGGTAGGCTGTATTTACATATTCCTAATAATTTTCAATTATACCATTTTTCAGGTAGACACTGCGTAACATCCTAAGCTTTAATTGTAGGTAAAAAAAAGTTTCATTATGAACAAACCTAGTCTCAAAAAGATGCAGTGGGTGGAAGTAAAAGCGAGAGGTAGAGCTTTCTAGCGTCTTATTGTAGCTTGAAGCCTAGCAGTAAAATTAAAATCTACGTTCTCAGATAGATATGGTCTATACAAAAACTGACAATATTTCGGCTATACATATAATTACCGTTTGGAGTCTGCCTTAGTTACATGAGAGTGATTAGTTGACTCACCAAAATACGATATCTCTTAAATCCTGTCTTATTTCCTCAAAATTATCGCTTCTTTAAAATATAATAAACATTAATTAGTTATTTCATAAACATGTCCAAAATGAATACATATTCTGTCACGATCTTATCGCCATTAGCACCTATAACTAATAAACTATAACTGAAAGCATTTATTGCCGTATCAATGTCCGTAACTGTTCATCGGTGAGCCAAGCAAATTAACAAAGCTATTAAATATCTATTAGAAAGTTTCAGCGATGCTCAATGTTGACATTTCTAGGTTGGCACAGCTAACAATCATACCAACGCAGTCTAATTACCGACCAATGGGTGCGTTTGCCGGAAAAAAGCGCTTGGAAGCGCTTGTAAGCAAAATGCCGATCGCTACGGCAGTTTTCGGCGAGGACATGTTTGCTAACTTTAATTCAATTCAATTCAATTCAAATCTTTATTGCGTACTAAGTGACAATTATTGTAATGGTGGAAATTACATACACATGGGCTTAAGACTTAGTGACCTAGGAGGTATTGCAACAGAGTAGGTGGCTATATACATTATACATAATATGAGATGTAACATAATTGCATACTTCGATGCTAAAAAATAACAAAACAAGCAGATTACAAATTAAAGTATCTAGAGACATTTTCGGTGGTCAGTTGTTAGATATATTCGTTAATTGAGTAGAAACATTTAGATATTAATTATTGTCTCAGAGCTTTAGAAAAGCGTTTAATGTTAGTTTCGGTTTTTATGTGTTCAGGAAGTTTGTTGTATAGTTTCACTGACATGTAGTAGGGGCTGGTATTTAACATTTTTATTCTTGATTGAGGTAAGTAAAGTTTATCCTTATGTCTGGTATTTCTATTATGCGTGTCCTTGATTTTTAGCAGTGACAAGCGCTTAGCGATCGCCATTTTGCTTACAAGCGCTTCCAAGCGCTTTTTCTGCCAAACGCCCCCAATGTTTGTAAAGCAATCATCCAAAATCGAGTGCCTATTACTTTTCAACTCTACGTTAGGCCAGCCGCCAAAAGCGAGCTGTCAAAATTCGCGCGGGAAAAGAATCCGTCAAAGTTTCCCGCTACAGACTATATTTGCTTGAGCAGAGACAATTGAGATACGCGAGAGTGTCTGTGGTCGTGCTAAGGCCGGTACACACAAAGAGTTTGAGCCAGCGGGGCGCCCGAGTCAATTATACAGCGGTCCCAAACTGATCCTATTTGTATGGTAATGCACTCATTACCAGAGACAAAAAGGGTGAAGGGCAGAAAACAGAATTTATAGTAAGCAGTTAAAAAGTGGAATGGGCAGGGGTTAATTGTTAAGTTTGGACGACGTTAACGTTCAGTGTTACGATTGTGGATTTGTTTTGAATAAGCATTAAACAACTGGGATGCTCATTAAGCAATCAATATTAAAGTAAACGATTAGGAAAGTAAAACACTTTTCAAAATTATGGCTTCCAAATTAAAAGGCAACATAAAAATAATTACCATTTCAATGTCATGAGAGAAAGGTAATAAGGATTAAGTAGAATAATATTAATAAGTTGTTACATCCCAGATGACATACTCATTTAAACCAGTAATCGTCAGTTTCTTGCTTTTCACTTTTTGTCATGAATAATTGAATGAAAGAAAGGTACATTTATTACAATGGACATCACACAAATACAGATAATTACATAACGGTGGCACATAATAATGGAAGAAAAACAAAAACAAGAGTAAACTGAGCAGTTCCACCTAGTCGCAAACAGGGTGCCCACTGCAACGGGACCCCACTGACGTGACGAAAGCCACGACGCTGGTTTTGGGCAAAGGACAGGTCATAAGTTTGAGTTTCAACTGAGACATTTGTTTCAAGCGAAACACTTTTTTTCGATGCCTTTTTTAGATATTATGAAACCGTCAATCTGCACAATTACACAAACCACCCAACGTGGTATAAAATGTTGCTATTTATTTTAATTCAATCTACATACACGAATAAACACCTAACTTACGACTATTTACTTTAAAACTAAATACCGAGTGTTGCATTTCATTTATCTTAATCAACTTTAAATGCGGATTGTTACGCTAATAACATTTAAATTATTATCTAGTAATTCTAGTAAGTTGAATAAAACTAACAACATTTATTAATTACAAGCAAAAAATAAACAGAGCGCGTTCTTCCTAGAGCATGGATACCCGGATTTTTGGTAATACCGCAAACCGGAATCCCGGAACTATTTTCCCATCATTGAAACCGGGATTGAAATTATAAATACCGCTATTTCAGTATTTACTAAGAATTAAAGTTATTATGCTGTAATTATTTTACTGAATAATTTAAAGGAGAGTTTATCGACTTGCTAGTTTAAAAAAAATCATTAGCATAAGAAAAGTTTATCTCTTAACGCAGTCCGTGCTTGAGGTATGGAAGCGGCACGGGAGGGTGTTTTTGAGACGTCAAATGTTAACGAGACTTCAGATTTCTTTCAGATTTGTTTGTCTCGACATAATATGTCAAAGTCACCCCTCCCGTGCCACTTTCACACCTCAGGAACTGAGTAAAGCGTTGGATCTATAGAAAAAATTATAGATACCGAAATTACGGGATTTTAATACCGGAAAAATACCGGTATTACCATCGCACCCAACACCGCGTATCCCTATTTCCTCCCGCTATCTAGCACATAATCTAATATTTGTTATTCACGACTACTGTACCGAAGGCGTGTCCGAACTCTGTGTCCGAAATGTGCCCGTCATCATTTACATTAGGACTCAGAGAGACCGACGATTGTTGTTTTTGTACTACCGAGTTTGGTAGAGCCGCTACGCGCATAGTTTAGGTGTACCAGCCAGTGAATAATAAATAATAATAATAATAAATCTTTGGACAATTTCACACAGCGCCAGCTAGCCCCAAAGTAAGCAACTTAATGCTTGTGTTATGGGTGCTAGCTTAACGGATATACTACTTATATACTTTTTTTTTTTTAAATACATAAATATTATACATAGTCACACCCAGACCCGTCACAGAAATTAAAATTCATCATTTCAATTTCTGCCCGGCCGGGAATCGAACCCGGGACCTCTCGGCATAGTAGTCCGTTCTGAACCACTACACCAAACGGCCGAATAAAGAGAACAAGAAGGTTTGCAAACATAAGCCATTTACTTCTTTCCTTATCAACTGGTAAATAGAACGATCGAAACTTTTAATAATAAAAATCTAGGCTAGGTACTTCTCTAATTGGATGGAGATTTAGTGTGACAAGGCCACAAGTTAATGCTTTCCCTACTAGAGCACCGAATCATATTTTTTATTTTCAGACAATCATGTTGTTTTATACCAAGCAATGTAATGCAAAACTTAATGTGTCCCACATAGGATTCAAAGCCAGAACCTCTAGTCGAGAGAGACCAACATCTAACAGCACCCGGTTATGGTCCAGTATAGTTAGGTACTTAACATGTTCCTCCATGTTAGTAGAAACCAAACTCTTTAACATGTTCCTCCATGTTAAAGAGTTTGGTTTCTACTACATTTTTTAAGATATTTAAACATAAGAGGTTGGGTTTGAGATTTTCATTGCTATTTAGGTAAATTGTTATTTATTTCACATGATTAGGCGGTTATATTCGGACTATGTCGAAACTTCGTGGCGATGACCAACGTACCGAACCGCTATCGAATAGATAAATAGATTAGTGGCTTGTACTACTTTGTAAGCGATCTGCCGACCCATGGTCAGCTTAGAGGTACCTATATAATATGTGTATGTACGTTGGGAATAGTTACAGCGTATTACGAGCCAAATCCATGGCGAAAGACCGATATTATGTAAACTAGGCGGAAGGAAGGAATGTGGTACGAGTAGTTTAATGATTGTTTAGATTACTATACCTACTTACCTGTGTTTAATCAATTAAACACTAAGGCTGGGTTGCACCATCTTACTTTGACTTTAACAAATGTCAAAAATCTGTCAAACTCCATACAAAATACGCCGGTTATCGTTATAGTTACGGTCAAAGATAGGTGGCTAACCTAACCTAACTTTGACGATAATCTGTGTTATTTGTATAGAGTTTGACAGGTTTTTGACGTTTGTTAAAGTTAAAGTAAGATGGTCAACCCAGCCTTAAGGCGGTCGATCAATGCGATAGAGCCATAGAGTTGCTTACCTACCTATACACGTGCTTAAAAATTCGACTAAGAACTGTTCACACGAGTTAATTAGAAGATATTTAAGTATAACATATTTAACTACTTTGCTATTGAAAAACAATGATAAAATGCATGCTGTCTTTAATGTTCAGTTACGAAAACTGATATAATGCTCGGTGCACAACCATCATGAGTAGATATTACAAAAATGGAGTTTAACAACTTTTCAGCACAGAACCTTGTTTTTTAACTTTTTTATTATTGATGTAGGGATAGCATAGGCTTTTCTATATTGAGTTCAAAATTGAGAGAAGAAACCCAAATACAGGTTTTTAGTACGGTAGAGCTTACAAGAAGGTTTATGGAAAAATTTTGATATTACATCAAATATTTTAGGTCTTTTAACAGTAAGTACACTGTTTGGAATATATCCTGAATAACTATTCAGTTTTTATCATGCTCATGAGTTTCTATTATTAAAATGTCTGGTAACTATCAATCAGCCATAAACAAAGGAATGGAAAAGAAGTTTACATAAGAAAGAAAGGCTCCCATTAATTATTGTTTCGTTTCTATTGGTAAAAAGAGAGATATTTTTTGCAGGTATTACAACAAAATTATAAGAGAATTCAGCACGAACGCTCCATACAAACTAGTCATTAGTTCCAGAACATAGTTATTAAAAAGTAATCACTCAAAAATGTAACAAAAAATATAAGTCAAAGAGAAAGTATGAAAATGTCTGCTGACGCCATCATATGGAGGGTGCATGAAAAATTGCTATGAAATAGTAAGAAAGTTTCGTTTTTGCTCTACGAGCGTGTAGGGTTGCCTATTGATAATAAATCAATCGTAGGAACAACTGCAATAAATTATAAACAAAAGAAATCAACTTCAGTGGCATTTATCAGTTTTAATTAACAACATTTGGGTTGTTTTTGTTTCTTCTTTTTACCAATTAGATTGTGATTTAGACACAAATAAGTACTTAGAAGAACTACTACTATGTATGTATACTCTACAATTATCATAAGTTAACATTGAAAGTATCATTTAGATTAGAGGATTAGAATCTTTTAAAACTGCTTTCTTTTGTAACAATAATAGAAGCTTATACTAAAACCTAGTCGAGACATGAAATGTAGTCACACTGTAGTATAGTAATATAGTTGTAGCCTCTACGTCGTATAATATAGCTTGACATCCTTAGCCAATGTTTAATGTATTGCCTCAATAATTACCACCTACAGCTATAGTGGTGTTTTAACAAGTAAATAATTGAACTTGCGGCAAGAATACACGTCAAAATGGATGAAAATGCCAACATTTATTTTCAAGGATAATCCCCTTTTTACGATAAGATATTAATTCCGCTGACTTTATCATAAAGGAAATTGTACAGTTATATTTATGAGACAATAAAAATAAAGTTAATAAGAACCTTAATGACACTTTAGGTCATATTATTTAATTAATTTTTGTAATTTTCAGTCAGGTGGATCATTCGCTCGTTTGCCTTGTTTATGTGGTTATAAAAATAGTGGCTTACGATGCGTAGTGATGTCATTGAGGTTTTACATGTCTCACACATTGATATACAACTTCTTCAACTTAGAGACGTCCACAGCTGAAAAAAGGTTGCTCAAGGACTTCCACAATGACCGATTCTGCGCTGCCCACATTCAGAGGTGGAATTGTGTAAAGCAATCGTAATCATTTGACAGTTCATAACGTACGATAAAGTCAGTTAAAAAAAGCGGTTGACAGAATAATCGTACGTTATGAATTGTCAAATGATTACGATTGCTTTACACAATTCCACCTAAGGTTCTATACACATTTTTTCAATTTCAACAGTATTTAAAAGAGTGTTTGTATTGATAAGGGCTAGAAAGATACAGATATATTATAGGAAAAATAGTAAGCATAAAACGGTAGATTTGGAACTTATCGTGCGATGCGACGCGTTATCTACACCAAATGATACGTATGTGCAGTTTCTAGGATGTATACTTAATACGTTGTTATGTTTGTAGGATCAAATAAAAGTGTCTTTAGTTACAATAGTTCATGTAATATCTAAGTTACGATATGACAATATCCTGATAATACTCGTACTACACAGTTCTAACATTTTGCAGACAATATTTCACAAGACCTACTGACAATTTGCAGTTTTTAAGCACACTTCTTTGCCACTTCTTTATCCGTGTCGGCGATAATAAACAAAAATTAGTACCTGTAATTTTTCAAACATCTTTCCTGTTGTACTTACACGTATTCAGACCTTTGTGCATCGCCGGCAGAGTATCGAGCAAGTCACTCGCTCCCAATCAGCGCGCGCCTTTGTTTCAGCCGACCGGCACCGGCGCAGGCCTCTACTCAGGATGCAGTTTACGTATTCTCGGGTCTATTTGTCACCGTCACTCTCGCCTCGCGTAAGAGGGATGGCATTTAGAAACTTTCGATAACGCTTTTCGGGATTACCCCGCAGTCGTATACGCAGGATGAAGTTTCAGTTAATTATCCCTATCTGTCTCTCTTAGTCATTCTAGCAGGACAAGTAGAGCGAAAGAGACGTCCCTAATCGAATATACGAGTGTCAAAATTGATTTACAAAGTAAAACCTGAAGAATATAGGCAACGATACAACTCACTTTACTGTAAGAATGTTAGCTCACTTGTATTTACAGTAAAGTAAATAAATAAACGAAGGCGTAGTATGTAAAGTCAGCTTTTACAAAACTGTTTTCAAAGCAGCTTCCGGCCAGTTTAGCACAGTGTATAAAAATGTTAAATAACGTAGTTCCACAGATAAATGAAGAAATATTGTCTATTAAAGTCTAGATAATATAAAATAATGTAAAGTGTCTTCTTAAGTTATTGATTTAACATTGCTCGTGTAAGAAACTTTGAAATCTTAGAAAGAAGGTAAGTGTAATCTATATTTTTTGGAATTTCTAAAGCTTTACTAACTTAAATTGGAACAATATTTAATAGAATAATGTACAAGAATAAGAAGGATATGGAGTATTGTTAGGTTTCAAGCTTTAGTAAAGATGGAGTTTTAAACTTTTCTGATTGGTTAACTTTTGTACAGCCAACAGCACGTTGGACTGGGTCCGTGGCCGAGTCCCCCTGTGTTCGACGCACCCGTGGTCGACGCCCCCGGTCAGATAGAAGCAATTTTTAATCAAATGTACAGTCAGTAACAAAAATATTTATAAACGAATAAATATTTATACTGATCGTACAAATAAATGTTTAATATTATTTTACCATAGTGATACCTAAAAATATAATAGGTTTTATTTTAACCTATCATATTTTATCATAGGTTTTATTTACCTATAATATATATATATACATGTAAATCGTTTTACCTAATCAAAATAATTGTAACAATCAGTCTTTAAAATAACTCTACTCTCTCTACATTTAACTTACTACAAATAAAAGTTTTAATCATAAAAGTTTTAATCATAAAAGTTTTAAGTATTTTTAACAAAAAAATAAATACATCATTTTAAATAGCATCAAACATGCATGGTTTTCGTTGACTGTACTTAGTGCAAAAGCCGAAAAAAATATGATATTAAATTTATTTAAATCGGGGGCTTCAACCACGGGTGCGTTGAATACTGGGGGACTCGGCCACGGACCCATCGGGCTTTACATATTTGTTACAAAATCGCTCCTATGTTCATCTACACAAGATGCCTCATTCTTTAGGTTGTTTAGTCGACTGTACGTATTGTTGTGTGATTGAATAGTTCTATAAGAGTAAGGAACCATGAAGATTTCCAATTACCAATAGGGAGGCGTTTAATAAATTTACCAATCCCAATAAAAATGAAACCCCATTATGGCATAGAAAAACTGTTTATTGGAGCCATGTTTTCGTGTTCAGCCAGAGAAACGTACATAAGGTACCTATATGTATTGGTGTATCTTTAATTTCATTACCGAAATGAAACCAGACAAAAGATTATTAAATTAAATGGATTTCGTGTACCTCCTACAAACAGAAATGAGCTTGAAATTAATGAGGGAGAATGATTTGCGAAATACCGCAATGACGTGGGGTTTTACTTGGTTATGTTATTACCGCGCCTACAACAAAGTTTCATTAGCAAGGAACTTTGGGACAGTGAGTAATTTGACAGTGATTCTATTATTTTTGGTTGCATTTGTTTTTGTTTGTTCCTTCTTGCCACATTTTTTCAATAGTCCGGAGTTTCGGAGTCAGAAACGACGTGTAATATTTATTTGACACTCGCTGTTTATGTGGCAATCCTTGGGGAGGCCTTTGTCCAGATTTCCAATCTAAATATATTTAACTCAAAGGTGACTGACTAACTGACTGACAGACTGACTGACTGACTGACATAGTGATCTATCAACGCACAGCCCAAACCACAGGATGGATCGGGCTGAAATTTGGCATGCAGGTAGATGTTATGACGTAGGCATCCGCTAAGAAAGAATTTTAGGAAATTCCACCCCTAAAGGGGTAAAACGGGATCTACGCGTACGAAGTCGCGGGCGGCCGCTAGTCTAAACAATATTTGTTAAATATCATTATAAAGTAGGAGGGATAACAACTTCACCGATTAGGATAAAAAAAAACAATAAAATAAACTTAAACTTGCGTGCGTTTTTAAATGACCAATTTCACTTGTTTGTTATTATTTATTGCAAGTTTTCTCGTGTGATTTGTCTAGAATGAGACAAGACCGACAAATCTCNACAAACAATACCATCCATTAAAGGCTCCAGACATCAGTATGCAGCAGAATCAGCGCAATAAAAAAATAGCGCAATATTTTGTTGCAATTTCTTACAAAACTTGCGCGCAAAAAGCAAATCTAGTATGAAAATAATTAAACTTCTAATGCTCGTAACTCAGTTCAGACTGAGTTTAGAGGTATACATGCCATAGTAAGTTTGGTTTAAAACACTATTTTGAAATCAAAAAACAAAGTTTGGTCGATGGCCGCGCGAAAAAAAAAAAGACGCCACCTTCCATACAAAATCTGGCATTGCCATTTCAGCCTGATCCGTCCAGTGGATTGGGCTGTGCGTTGATAGATCACTATGTTATTCAGTTAGTCAGTCTGTCAGTCAGTCAGTCAGAGTCAGTCAGTCAGAGTCAGTCAGTCAGAGTCAGTCTGTCAGTCAGTCAGTCAGTCAGTCACCTTTTAGTTATACACCACTACATTTTTATCACCGAATTTTTTTTAACAGGTTATGTAGATATGTGTGAAAAATTTAAAGTAAAAAAAACATGCTATTTCATAAAGTTAATTTTTTTATTAAATTTTCTTTAGTCCGTATTTTACGCGTCACAGCTGGGGCACTCCGCTGCTCGCTAGAGTAGTCGTACGCGCTCGCACATTGCCCCGATCTGTCTGTCTCGCTCACGCCTCGACCACGCTTCCAGTGGTAAGTGCCATAGATTACCAATTTTGGGATGAAATTTTGAGTAACTTTATTTAACTTTTTTTTTGCATAAATAGGATTAGTAACAATAACTCACTACCCAGAATTATTTTTTTTCGGTGATAAAAAATTTTGTGGTGTATAATATTCAGATTTAATTAGAATTTAATATTATGCTTACTTACTTACTCTAGACTTGTAACTGACATTAAAAATCGTTTTCATTTCAGTAAGAAAATGCAAGTTCGACAATGGAAAGGAGGGCTACTGCGTTAATCCAAACAGTTGTAGGAACAGAAAAATTATGGGAAGGTAAGCGCCACAAAATACATGCTAAAGAGACTTTAACAAGCTCACACCCGATATAGAGGAGGTGCCTGACATCTACAGCCTTAACCTAAACAAATTCAAAAAAGCTGTTAATGAATTGTTTCTTAAATAATTCCTCTCTCATCTTTATTTCTTAGAGAATTATTGATTTAAATTTCATTATATTTATTAATAACTTGTTTCCATTATTAATTAACATTAAATAATTATTTTTATAATTTATGTATTATGTATAATTATTGTTAACTCGAATAGCATTGTATGTTGTGTGCACTTTTTATTGGAGCTGCAACAAGTTTTACTGTATAGCCTGCTTTAAAAGCTTTGTATGTTATGGTTGTATCCCTGTTTTGTGCACCAAATAAAATAAATAAAATAAAAATAAAATAAAGTCCGGTCGCCGAGCAGATAGAATTTCGTCCACTGACCCCAAGCTACCCATCCTTATCGCTCGCGTGTATTTTTTTTACAATCCGATCGAGCTAGCTGCGCACTCGCAATGTGACTCTCCCTCGCACTCACCCGCACACCTCCCCGCGTTCGCCCCGTCCGTACCAGNGCCTACTATTTGGATTCGACTGTAATTTTTGAGGTATAATACATTATCGTAGCATAAATATTTACGAAGATACAGATGTGTCAGCTGGAGACACGTGTCCCCAGCTTACACATAGAAAACAACTCATAGTTATGAAGTTCTAATGGCTCTAATTGAATGACTGAGAGGTTTGATGACTCTAATTAGGCTTTTATTGATGGTATACTTGGAATTGCTCTAGGGCCAATGAGGAAGTTGGAGACATTCAGGTTTTTGAGAAGTAGTATTTTAATCTATGTTCTGTGAATGACAAGTGTTATCTGTCAAGTGTCAAAAAACTTGAAAAACTTTTACGAAGTTTTTGAATTATGTTAAATTTGTTTATAAACACAAGTAAGTATAGATTATTACACTAAATTAAGGCATTCTATCAAAAATGAAAACAACCCAAGTTTCAATAACTACTCCTGTAACTTTGGTTTCTTCATATCAAATAATCAAAATCAAAATCAAAATTATCTTTATTTTTTTAGACTAATTAAATTAGTTCTTGCAAATCGTCAAATGCTCTTAAGGAGCCTATACATGTCTCATTCTTTTTTTGCCCTACCAGCGCTTCGAGACAAACATTTGGCAAGTGCTGAGAAGAAGCGCCGCAACTCAGTCACCACTGTCTGCCGGTTTAAAAATAAAAAAGTAGGAAGTTACATACATTCAGAAGCAAGTTACTTACCACGCGCTCCCGTTGATAGAAGGTGGCCTTTAAGACGCCCATCTAGCACGAGACCGCGTGGCAGTTTTGAATAAATTTCTTTAGTGCCGTGCTAATTTCTAGGTTAATTGTTGTTAATCAATTTCATTTTCAGTGCCAAAGGCAAGAATAATTGCCCACGCCAGATGGAGACCCAGCTAAATAATGTAGTAACAGCGCGTGGTCGTGTGATGAGGGTTCCTTGACTTGAGTTCTGGCGCAACACGTCCTGGGTACTAAACAAGATTGGGGATGGGACGTCTAAAGAGGTGCAGGCCTGGAAAACGGTAAGGCCTATTTTATTGACATTAACCAATAAACTGTTCAACATACTTACACAAAATAACATTATTATGACTCTTATAATGCGAACAGCTAGGGACTGGAATTTGTTGCCTGCTGCTGTCTTTCCCGAAGACTATAATCCGGGTGTTTACAAGGCGAGAGTGAATAGGCACTTACAGCGCAGATATGTACCATCCTAGACTGCATCCCACTTAATACTTGGTGCGATTGTGGTCAAATACCTGCCTCGTTATGCATAAAAAAAACAGTGACTAAGATTTATCACAATTTTTCAGCCACATTCTAGCTAGCAGCTAACATGTTTTTTTTGTTTCTCATTGCAGCTCTCGTCTTGCTCTACAGCACTTGCACTTGTCCCACCATCTACCAGTGTTGGAACTCTTCCAATAATTACCCACACCCAGGTGGAGAATACTCCAGTTGCTGCTACTGCTACTCTTAAATATGTATGTTAAATAATGGAATATGATAATGTATGTTTATATTATTATTATGTATGAACAGTATGATTTACGTTGCACAAATAATGAAGGTATTTTTAGTAGCTTTTGCCAGCGGCTTCACCCGCTTAAAATTTAGTTTGTCACAGATTGTCATAAATTATAGACTGTATAGATTGATAGCTCATAAAATGTTATCATTTCATAAAGGATTCTTTGAATTATTTTATTACATGCCGTGAGTAATGTTTGTGTTTATCATCTAGGTACATCTTTTAATTACATTATCTATAAGATTTAGATACAAGCGCAATCTTTTTTTGCAAATAATGTTAATCTAGTGTATTAAACTTGAAACTTATATAAATGTAACTGTCGATTAAATTGCAAGCCGTTAAAGTTAAATTTTAAGTCGTTTCGCTTTTAGATATTCAATAAACATCAGATGATTTATATTGCCTTCGCCATAATTGCCAGTCATCATGAAAACGCTTAATCGGGTTCAAGGAAAGAGAAGATAACAATATTTTGTAATACAGATAACGTCAGTTCTGCGCCATACTATTTTGAAGGTATCTTTATGCACGTATGTATCTAAATTACGTATTGGGGAATATCTATGGCCTGCGATAAATGATAATAAAATGTATTTACCAATAACACCGCGGCCGTGGCAGCCTTTAATTAAGACAGCACTTAGTTTTAAGCACTTTAAGTTATAGTAATTTCATGTATGCGTGTTTGTCTTGTTGGTTGTCCTAATAAATAAAATAAATAAATAAACACAAGTTAACAGGACTCACTCAACATACTCCAGTATTGTACAAAAGTATTCTTGAATGGAAAGTATCAAGGGCATTACTTCGGTGTCAACAAAGAATTTAGTTTGTTTGTATGACATGACATTCAATTTTATTTGATATTTTATTAAGTTTAAAAGTTCAAACCAATAATTAATTGTGCAAGGAATGTGTATTTAAAGATAAGATATTTTTATTTATCAGAACATGTGTGACAATATTGCAATACAGAAATATATTGTTGGTGTTATTAATTTTTGCTCCGTCAGTTTAAACACTGATATCGTCGCACAAGTAGGTTAGAAACAAAACTCACCCAATTTAGAACTGCATTGTAGACTTCTCTTTCTTCTCTAACGTTTAATTCGTCTTTCCGTATGAGTGCTATAAGTTCTTGTAATGTCAGTTGCAGAAATTCTTCTTCTTGACAAATCTGTGAAAAACAATTAATATGAATACTCGTAATCTCCCAATTTATCTAATATTTATCGAAAGCATCTTTATCATTTACGTATTATATCGTTAATTCGGTCAACATCAACTTATGATAAGCAAAATGATTCAAGTAAGGCACGGTTTCTGGATTTAGGTATTTTCATTTTACATTTTGCCACGTTGAAAATGAGTCGTCACCATAGATTTATCAATGTTACATTACCTTTATCAAGTCGAGCCCTTGATAAGGTATTTTGTTTCGTGACTGACGACATTGCAATAGGTATTTTTGACAAATGATTAAATATTTTGATTAACAAATACTTTTGAGTCCGCAGTAAACTTCTAAATATACCATTCAAGTTTTATTTAAATAAAAAAACGCTATGTGACCGCCGAATAAATAGCATTTGAAGAAAACAACATGACTTGCAATTTTCAAATCTGTTTTTCAGCTTTAGGAGCCGCTATTAGACGTCTGATATTGGCCAATCGGCGGCAACGATGAATATACATTTTACAGGCGTGAAATTGTAATTTTATGTAAACCCACTCGAACGATCGACAACTTGGTGGCGTGGTTGGAAACATTTGTTGATTTCCTATATGAGCCTTTATAAACCGACGACCTGACGAATGTTGTGGGCAGCGCAGAACTAGTCGTTGTATATGTCAACGCGAAATTGTGAACTCGGTCAGTTTATAATATAACGCGTGAGATTGTAAACTAACAGTGGGTTAGGTTAGGTTAGATTGTAATTTAACTACGGTAGATTATAATCTGACGGAATTCACAATATTACGGTGACATATACATTCTTCCAGGAAGCCTTTGTTCAGCTTAGAAGGGTCAGAGACGGGCTTCATCATCATTAAGTCATTCAGTCTCTACTACAGTATGACCCTCTCTAACTTTCTAACTTTCCAGAATCTAATTGAAGATTTGGCCCACACTCCCAACACTGGCCAGACAGATTAAGGAGGGATGTTCGGATCGGGGAAGAATGAGGCTGGTCCTATTATACAGTGTGTCCGGGCATGTAGTGATCAAACTTTAAAGGCGTAATCTATGAACAATTTTATCGATGAAAATACTTCAAATTTGGGGCTTGACCCATTTCTCGAAAAATAACATCGATTTAAATTTTCAATTTTTAGTTTACACCTCTTCTTTAAAAAACAAGTGAAAGCGTGGGTAGCTTAACATTAATAGGCAAATATTTTATATCATGCGATAGCCAATAAAATTATCTATTAGTAGAAGAAGAAAACAGACACAAATTTCATACATTTTATGGGAGTAAGAATGGATTGAATTAGAAAAATACATTACTTTTTTCACTTCTTTTTCAGTTATTTTCCAACACAAGAAAAACCAGGTCGTTAAGGTATGTTTTATTTGCATTGTATTATTAGTATTTGAGCTATTCTACAAAACGAATGTAAATTTATTAGTCTACGTCTATTAGTTTCCAGAAATGTGTAAAACCTAAATTCTTACTTTTTCCGTTTTTTCCTAAACATCGCTCATTTCACCCCGATGTTTAGTCTACCCCCGGGAGGTGTTACAGATAGCCCTCGCACCCTATATTGCTTACTTGACATTCCGCCTTTTGCCGACTCATCCTTTTCCATCCATAGCCTGCGATACCTCGCATTTCCAAGTCAGTCTCATTCCACCATCCGAACTAGACGGCTGTCTTATCCTATTAATCTCGTGTTCTTTTTTAAAAACCCAAATCCTCTGAGGCTCATAACAGTACTATGTGCCCTGCCTACTGCCACTTCAGCTTGCTAACGCGTCGGGCTGTCAGCGACTTTAGTTCGTTTACGGATCTCCTCATTTCTGCTTCAGAGGATTTCAAGAGGATGGCTTCTTTTAACTCCAGGGATAGATTTTAGTGTGCTTCGGTTTACACATTAGTATTGGCCTGAGGAACAAAATGCACTATGGGTTGATTCTGGGCAGCACCAGACCACCAACCAAGCCCTGGTACTACACTTTAGTTAGTTTGGTTGCTAATAAAAATTTTAAACTTGTAGAAAATTGCATCATAATATTGTGAAATAACATGTTTTATTCATTTTTACAGGTGTTTATTTAACTGCTAAAACGTGACTTAAACTTCAGCCAACATATCAAACTATAATCTTAACCCTTAAGTAACACCGTGGGGTAATTTTTTATCCCCGGGCGCATAAAAATTGACATATCTTTTTTTCTACGGAAGCTAGTGCAATGTCGTTTTGTGTATTCTCAATGCAGAGTGTGCGCTTTAAGGTCGTAGACGCGGGATGTGAAAAAAATCATCTGTTTGGCTTGTACAGGTAGGTGGGGTGGAAAATTACCCCAGGGTGTTAGTTACGCATGCTTTAATTTATCATCACCTAAGATCTTATTAATAGGTTTTTACAATATTTAAACACAATGAGTAAAAATTTATATGACGGTTAGATAGCACGTTGTCTCGAGAATGCAGAAAAATAAATAGAGCTTGATTTACATGATACTTTTCGAACTTTGAAGACATCCCCTCAGAACACAGCGTTCATAAATTCGACACAGAAATAGAGCCCAAAAGTGATAATTATGTAATAATTCAGCGTGTCTGATGTGTTTTGAAAAAAATAATTAGGAATAATATAAATAAAAAAATATATTTTCATAATTTTATAAAAAAAAAGATTTTTTTATTTTGCTTTATTTAAAACCCACAAATTTTCGTTTTATTTCATTATGTGTTTAAAATATGTATAAAACATCTATTCAATGTCCGATTAGTGTAAATTTTTGGTTCCCACATTAACTTTCCAAGATTTTTCTAGAAGATCATTGTGGAGACTATTAGTTGCCAATGAAAAAATCTTTGTTTTTTGTTATGATTGATTTAAGATGTTTGTTTCTTTACGCTAGATAGACGTTCGCTTAAAACTATAGTATAATTTAGTGATTCCATTAATACACTGTAAATCACTAATTAAATTAATTTTAAATATTTACTTAAAAAATTTCAATTTCCCTTTGGGTTTTTTTTTACCCCAGGGTGTTCTAAGTGTAACCAAAAATAAGGATGTTACTTAAGGGTTAAACTGGGTTGCACCATCTTACTTTAACTTTAACAAACGTCAAAAGTTTGTCAAACTTCATACAAAAACACCGGTTATAGTTAAAGTCAAGGTTAAAAAAAATTATTATAAAAAAATATTTTTTTTTAAAACAAGCTTTATTCTGAAATGTAGTTGTACTAAAACGAAAAAAATAATTGCATGCAAGGTTCAAATAATTTCGATAGCTTGTATCGCGCATGGAATTTATTCCTCTTTTTTCTGTTTGCGTTTCGTTTTAGTACAATTACATTAATTTCAGAATAATGCTTGTTTTTAAAAAAAATTTTTTTTTATTATAATTTTTTTTTTTATTATTTTACACTTTTTGGTCCCTGGTCATCATTTAGCACCATTGTGCTCGGGAAGACGAATACAACGAACCCAAACTCGATAAGTTTCCGCCGTTTCGTTTAGGAGTTCCTATGACCACCTGCTGACTCCATTATCAGGACCCTGGCCATCATCTAGCACTAAAGTGCTTGAAAAGACAAATCCAACGAACCCAAATCAGACCAGCTCAATGGTACCATAACATTGCATTGTCATCGTACTTACATAAGTACACCAAATTAAATTTCAGCTCAATCGGTTGAGAGGAGAACTGATCTTAAATTCAGTTGCAAGATTTGTCCCACACATACTAACAAGTGAAGTCAATATAAAGCTTGCAAAATAATAATAAAGCTTGTAATAAGGTGGTTCAACTCAACCATACATTTTGTAGGAAAATCACTTATTAAGTTAGATGCCAGTTTTAAGCTTTAAGCACAGTAATCCGTACTTATTAATTACTTTAGAATAAAGCTAAAACTTCTTTTGAAACCAAAAATGAAGGAAAGAAACAAAATGGTTCCTTCCAAAAGAGTGTCGTTTTCAAAGGAAATTAATATGTCTGAAGTCCCGAACAGTGATCGCCTTTGTATTTAACAACTTTTGTAATTTTACTGAAACACAAAAGTTATTTCTTAAAAATAAGGTTTTTACGCAAATCTTTTTACATGAAAGTTGATCAGATTTTAATGAGTGTCCAACTTCAGATTTTTTCAAAATAAAACTTAAAGCAATCTTAAAAAATATTTTGACACGCAACCTTAAGTAATTTATACTGAGACATTCGAAAATAGGACGTATCGTAGGACGTCTACAAGGTGGACCGACGACCTCATAAAGGTAGCAGGAAGGCGCTGGATGCAGGCCGCCACCAAATGTGTTGTTGTGGAAATTATTGAGGGAGATCCATGTTCAGCAGTGGACGTCCTATGGCTGAAATGATGATGATGAGTCAAAAATATCTTAACGAAAATATATTTTTTCTTAGAAATATTTTTATAGCGTTAACTGCATACTACAGTTTAGTTACCAGAAATCTGACTTCAAATGATTATCGTTCATTCGGACGATCGTTTTTCATCGTCATTGACGACTACGTTGCCTAGCCGTATGCCTGATCTAAGGTTCAACGCCAAAAATCAACAACAACAAGTTCATATTCAAAAACGCTGAAGAGTTTTTTGTTTGTTTGTTTGAACGCGCTAATCTCAAGAATTACTAGTTTCATTGAAATAATTATTTCTGTGTTGAATAGCTCACAAATTGAGGAAGGCTATAGGATATATACAATCACTCTATGACTAATAGAGGCGAAGCAGTAAAGAAAAATGTTGCAGGCACGGAAAATAGTATTTAAACTATTTTCACGCGTACGAAGTTGATTTTGTGGCGTCGAACCTTGGACCAGGCATATGGCTAAGCAATGCAATCGTACAAGAGGGTACAAGGAAGAGCGGCAGCCACATTAGGTAACACAGTCGTTCAGGAGAGTGCCAGGAAGAGGTGCAGCAACCGCAGTTAAGGAACAGCTGGGACGAACAAGGATAAGCGAATCCAACTCGTGAGCCTTGACAGGAATACGCTGGTTAAGGCGACAACAAGGCTTGGGAGCCTACGGGTGACGAGCTATTGGACGTGGAGAGGGTCATTAAATATACACATATTTTCTACTTTGCCGAACATTTGCACGAAAACGGTTTGTCCAAATCATATGAGTTTGGTCTTATTTAATGCAAGATTAAATGCCCTTCAACCGTCAGGAAGACCATTTTTCGATAGGGTAAATCCTTTACGCGGTATAACCGGAAAACCGAAAAAGCGCCCCTTTCGGGGGCCCCCACCACTTAAGCACAACTCCGTCGAAGTCGAAAACCTAGAAGAGTCTTAATGGGCAACCAATGAAGTTATTAAAGCAATAAAATCTTTTGTAGGAATTATTTCCGATTTAAAATCTAATTCTACTGGTAATAACTAACCAAAACATACTGTACACCGTGTGTGTCAGTTAAACCCTCGCTAAAACCAATTAGAGAGTTGCTGCAACTTTTCACGTTACTCTAACTTTTGTTTTATCGACAGATGTTCTAACCGGTTCGGATCGCATCTGTTATTGAGTTACCATCAGAGGTGATTGGCTGACGAATTTAGTCTAGTGCCAGTGAGAATCTTGATTAACTAGAACGATGTTGTGTAAAAATAACAGCCAGCTGTAAGAAATAAGTAAAATCAGTCCTTAAGATTTGACTGCCGAGACACTAGACAAAATAGATTTTTTTTTGTTCGAGGCTCATCAGTGAACCGCGCGCGTTGCATTAATCAAATCATCTATGGATATGATTAAAATCACACAAAATTACACAGATTTTTTTCATAAGTGCATTTCTTTCTGAGCCACCTTGTATAAAGCGTTTGCGTTTATACGAGCACGCCAATATTCACTAGCTTGTTACTGATTGGACATTACTAACTTACTTTTTATTTTATTTAATTTCTACTAACCTAATACGACTCAATGATGTTATGTAAATTTGTACGCCGACCTTGGGCCAAACATAGTGATACCGACTTCATTTTTAACACCTGTAATATGTTATTTACCTATGTTCCACAAATAAACGAATTTGATTTGATTTGATTTGATTTGATTTGATTAGCGTGAATCAACCGCGCGCAGCGTTTGGTTTATGAACTTTACGTATAAACACTCGTACTTATTGTACGGCTATGGATAAGAAACCATTGGTAGAATAAATTGGTATTGTAAGCCTGAAATATCCAACTATCGTACCTTTTGTCCAGAAATGCTGGTAAAACATAAATAAAAGTCTTCTTAGCCGTTATCTTTCAAATATTGGACGGCAGAAAGATTTCCTATTATTTCGCATTCATGAATCATTCCATATAATGGGAGACCTTTTTTTTTAATAAATAAACGTAATATTTCTCGTACAATATTTTCCTGCGGTCCTTAGATTGCAAGGCACAAACCACGGAACGACAAGCCAGACATTGCGGTCTCTTATGTATTTGTAATAGGGTTCATTTTGGAATAAAAATTTATAATCTTATGTGCTGTCGTCTGTACAATTCTCCTGAAATGAGATGTTCTTACAAAAGTATAAAGATTATATTTTTCGGGACGTTGTTCTGATTACACCTCATTTTGCGTAATAAATGGAGAGTTGTTGTTCTTTAGAAATCAGAGCTTTTTCCTAATGAACTGCGTCTTTTGTGCCCTTACTTTGGATTTCGGCTGTCACCAAAAATATAAATTATCTGGACCCGGAATTAGGAAGCGGCTTAACATTTTTCTTTTCAGCTACATATGTACAGTCGCGGAATGAAAAGGTTCGTCACCTTAGTGTCGGTTTTCGCTTGCACTAGGTACTGTAAGAGTCAAACCTGCCAACATAACCGTGCAAGAAACATTGCTGCTAACATTTAAATAAATATGACGTTTGCTAACGAATAACGTTTTGCTTGTTTATTTTTCTATCCCATCAGTGCAATGTTACAAAATGTAGTTTTATTTAATTTAATAGATAATGGCAGGTTGAACCAACAAGAAGGTTTTAGTTTATCAATCATATTAATCTTCTTGACAAGTTAAAACGTCAAACAACTTTGATCTGAATAATTTTGAACTTTACTGACGAACTGTTAAAGATTATTTTCTCTAACTCGAGATTATTCTGTAACATAGATTCAAAAGGCAATATGTGCTCGCGATTCGTTGAAGGAATCAATTTGAAAACTGACGAACCTTTTCATTCCTTGTCTGTACATAGTCTGCTGACTGTATGTAGATTGATGCATACGAGTAGAAACTAAATGTATTTGTAACTTTCGTCAAGTTCATAGATAAACTATTTTTCATTGAATTTGTGCAAAATGCATACTGCCCTTTGTAACGGTTTACATAATGTGTATCTAAAGCCTCTATCTTTTAAGGTTCCGTCGAAATTAAAAAAGGAACCTATAACCAAATAGTGAAACGTACTCGTAGGTAATTCGACTAATAAGAAATAATAATGAAAAACTTCGACGGAACCTTAAAAGGGAATAGGATATTTAAAGGTTTTTTTGCTGCCAATCTCATAAAACTTTTGACACCGCTATTCCCGTATAATAACACCAAAATCCCGCACACATTCGTGATGCAGAATAGATTCGCGTCAAACGACGAGTTACGGTTACGACTGTCGTTATGCGCGAGCGACTTACGACAGCTTGTCGCTCGTAAATTTTGTCGATGACGTCATAACGATAAACACTACCGGAAATGCGGCAAAGGATTTTATTGACAGCGGCCATATTGGTCTGTCACGGTGTCCGGAGTGTTCCCAAGAGTCCCTTTACCGGCTTTAATTGCAAATGTCGGGACTTATAAGATTTAAAATGAGAAATATGCCAGTTCACGAAAGCTAAGAGGCAAAGCATTTTTTTTTATTTTGAGCTAAATAGAGGTAGGTACCTACAATATAATATTGGAAACGTTATCCGCAGAAGTATTACACTCTGTACTACGTCTATGAAACAAAGCAGATACTAGTAACTCCTATTAAATAAGGAAAAATTATAAACCCGCTTTACAGGATATCGTTTTACAAGGACCAATTTGTATCGCAATTGAATAAAGATTTTTATTTAATTAATCTGGTTACAACTGGTTCATTATTGGGACTATTAAAATATATCACAAAATAAATTTTCGGACTGCTGAACGGGATATCGTTTTTTGAAAGCATGTGCAGGCAATGTAATTAAAAACAAACACAATGGCAAATGATCGTGTTTACGTCCCCTGTTGATGGACGTACTTAAATTTCACCGTTTTCTAGACACCTATTAACGAAATGCATGATGTTCATATTGAACAGACTTTATTGTTGTCCATTTATAGAAAATGATATTAAATAACAACCCTTTTGTGTAGGAAATAAAATGCTTAGATTTCTTTACACAACATGAAGTTGTCACTATGATCAATAAGAGTGTCACAGTATGAATATATGAATAGGCAACGCCGAACTCGCATCATTTACTTGCGAGCGCCGCACTGCCGGATAGGATTTACTTTGCTGGGTGCTGATTTGAATTTGTATTAGTGATACATACAACACTAGTTTATTTCAGCTTGTGGTAAAATAATGTCATCGTATATCTTTATAAGAGGTAGAAGAATAACCCTGTTTGATCTGAAATTATTTATTACGGTGCTGAAAAACAAAAACTCCGAGTACTTTCCCTTTTACATTATAGTAACATTAAGTAACATGAATTCATTGATTTTTAAAAAGAATATGCTATGGTCAAGAAACTGAAGACCCTCGAGCCAGAACATAATATGTCCACAATCGTATTTTTCGCAGTCTTTTATCACAGAAGACCAAAGACGACGACGACGAAAGCAGCTTTCTTTCTTCAGCTATAGTTAAGTTAGAATACACGCACACTTACCTTGTCTAAGTCGAAAAGCAATGTACTTATTGTAACATGCCGTGCCCTATAAATTCACTCGCACTAACCTTCATTATGTATTCTGTGCTTACCTTCGCAACTGCTTCTTGCTCAATATAACAGTCATCAAAGCCAAGTTAGCAGACATGCCAAGTCCAGATAGCGCCAGCAGCGCAGCAGCGCTCGCAGCGCCGCCTGGCGGGCAATGCCGCGTGTTGTTCAGGATGGTGGAGTTGGTGGCGCCGGCGGACCCGAACCGAAGGTTCGCGCCAATCATGGCGACCGCTGACCCTGTGTGGAGAATAGGTTTTAGTGCGTCTTCAAACTAGACGCATAAGGAAGCGCTAGTTTTCATACAATATCTAGAAGCGTAACAGCCGCACGTCTTTGTCACACTGTCACTTTGGTAGTAGAGCTGCAACTGCGCATCTAAAATTGTATGAAAACTATGAGTGGTGCAGCAAGTGCGCCACAATGCTGCCACTGCAGCGCTTGCTCACGCATCTAATTGAAGGCGCCCTTAGCCCTTGTTCAGATACGCGTGGTAATCGCGCAGTTTGTGGGTGGTTCTCATTGGCGAGGCCGTACAACCGTAACCGGTTACGCCTCAGTAGTAGGGTTTCTGCTCGAGCTTTCTCGAACTCGAAAAAACTCGAGAAATTTGGCTTCATTCGAGACGAGAAAAAAATCACCGGAGCTCGAGAATTCTCGAGTTTCGATTTTGAAGCTTTAATATTCTTGAAAGCCTATTTTCTTAGACAAAAGATAGTTTTCAATTATTTAATAGGTAAACATTGCTTTTAGACTGGCCCAGTCTTTCCTTTTTTAACTGATTTGATTTGCAAGTAATGATCTCAATCTAAGTAATAATGTTCACCAACGAGTATGCTATATTTATTACTAGCTTTCCGCCCGCGGCTTCGCCCGCGTGGAATTTTGTCTGTCACAGAAAAACTTTATTGCGCGCGTCCCTGTTTCAAAATCCAGAATAAAAACTATCCTTTGTCCTTTACCGGGACTCTATCTCTATGCCAAATTTCATCAAAATCGGTTCAGTGGTTTAGGCGTGAAAGCAAGACAGACAGACAGACAGTTACTTGACTGATTTAAAAACTGAAAAATTTGTTAACTGTCTGTTAGGTTAGGTACTCGTGCCTCCTCGTAAAGTTTATTCAAGCCGTTATCTTTAAGAAATTGAAACATTTATTTAAAAGTTTTTTGGTTTATAAAAAAAAACTATTTATCGTAATTTTGCTATTTGGACTTGTGTTCTTTGGAAAACAAGTGATTAAATTGTAGCTCCAGATTTTTATTGTTATTTATCCTTAAAGTACACCCGACTTTATGACTTTTGTTATGATTATTAGTTAATATTAATTATAAAAGAAGATTTTATTTTTTGTTACTTTCCTTACTAAAATAAGTGGTACTAAATACTAATATTGATTGTTGTGCAATAAAAGTAGGTATATAAGATTAAAAAAACCTGTGTTTTTATTAAATTTCGACCGATTTCAACAGTTTTCATTAAAAGACTCGAGACCCGAGAAAACTCGAGACTTTGGCCTCGAGAATTCCCGAAACTCGAGAAAAAAAATAGGTCGAGAAATCAGAAACCCTACTCAGTAGGCGTAACCGGTTACGGTTCGATGCAAACTGTCCGAGAACTGACCAGCAACCGCGCGGATCTACCGTGTCTGAACTAGGCTTTAGAATTCTTATTGCTAAGTGTATCGGTATAGACCAGGGATCAGTAGCCAGCCGCTAGAAAGCTTCATGGGACTTTTATTAACGTTGCGATATTTCAGTACCATCCGCAAAATAATTAGTCAAAATTCTAATATTATCACCATGAAAATCGTATAACATCGAAATTTTTAGTGGCATCTAAAAACAACAAATACTCGTAGAAGTAGTTATAGTTCGCTGTAGTACTTCTTACTATGTTAAAAGGTTGCTTACCCTTAGCGTAGACCATACGGTGGATTATGCGTGTAATATGAATGTTGCCTCTCATTAAAAGAATAGATTTAGGGTACTGGTTATAAAAATTAGAGCCTTATCCCTTAGCCAATTATCTCCAATATCTATCGGAACATATCAGTGATATTAGGGTCCAGACCGATATATTCTTTACTCTTTTGAAGTTTAAACTTATTCACAGTTTACCTGGTTGAAGGATACTTGAAGATGCGAGTGTTCTCGAAACTTTGTGAAATTTCGCGAAAACTAGCTTCATTTAATCAACCAAACACGATCTTTGGTAAAATACTGCTTCGAATATATCACAAACTTCGAATATACCGAGTTTCGGTAATATGATCCCATAGTTTCAGTTCAAAGTTTCTTCATAGTTCTTACAAAGTTTCTATTTTATTACAGTCTTAGCTGTCATATTGTTATGTTTAATATTATAAAGTTTTAACATTATCATTTATTTTAGCACAGTTCACTCAGTAGGAGTTAGGGGATTGAGGATACCAAAATATTTCAAGTATATAGTATTTTTTGTTTTGTTCAAGAAGACAAATACGATCGGGAATATTATTTAAAATCAAATATTTGGAACAATATAACGAAAATGTATAACCCTCCCGTAGAGATATGGTGGAATTCCCTCACCCTGAGCACTCCCTAGCCGTTATCACAACTATCAGTCACTCCTACACTGACTGGGGGTACTACCAGGCCTGTTCATCTCCGCGAGTTTACATCGAAAACAAAACACGCACGATGGCCCACCTACAGGATACTATTCGACAAGGCCTCACATACGAGCGAACATTGACTCACGCACGCGTATTCTTGTGTATGATGGAAGAAAATGAAGAAAATGGTGTACTAAATACTGTGCATTTTTTAACTGCCTAAATAATAATAAAAACACAGAATGTACTTTTTTAAGTTGCCTCAAGACTCTGAGAGGTAAATAAGTAGTTAGTATTAATTATTCATGATAATTCATGCTAAATAATGTATTTCCTCCGCCATTTTCTGCAGTTTGGCACCTCACGTCACATCATTTTACCGAAGTCAGCCCTATAGCTTCGGCGCAGTGCCGATCACTGACGTTTGTCAACAAAATGGTGCTTGACTCTTGAGACAGGCTAAATTACACCATAATAATTATTGTTAATGACATTGAGCATACATTTTTTTAAATACCTTCGCGAAGTAAAACTTCTGTACGTAGTACTTATTATTATTCTGTGGCACTACTAACTAGTGAATCAATTTTATGAAGAAATTCATATCAATAAAACTAAAATTTACCTGCCGACATTTTGACCGCAGACGTCCGACCTCAATGAAAGCTGACACCCGAATGCGATAAATCACTGCGACAGCCAATCAGTTCGCCTCCCGCCCCCCCACCAGCCCACTGCATTTTTGCGTCAATCACGTGGTTATTCACTGACATCACAATCGCAACACTATGGTATTGTCCGGTTTATATTTGAACCACTATTTATTTTGATGATGCACTTATTTTGTTTCGTCTTCTTTCACATTGCTGCTGAAACAAAAACTTCAAGTTAGTATGAACAACTTTAACCCTTTATAGGACGGCCCATACAAAGTGGCCAATAAAATGGACAGTCACTTTACGGCCGATAATTCAATGATTTTTGTAACAATGTCGAACCTTATGATCATAAACGATAGCCAATAAAGCACGCTGGCCTAGAAACGAGCCAGCGCTCAAGGACGTCGCACGCAATCAAAAATTCGCGCTCTTTTTAAGGTGGCCTGTCAACTGGCCACTGTGCACACCCGTACTAGTATTTGCTGCCATTGCAAGCAGACGATACATATTTCCGAGTGTAGTTCAATGTAAAAACATTTCTTCGTAAAGAAGATGAGTAAAATAATAATGTTATAGTATATACTTTATCATCACGTGAAAATATAGTCGAAAACCGTAAAATAAACATGTTATTTTTGCAATTAAAAACAGACTAGTGTGTTGAAAAAGCCTTGTGTGGAAATTACACATGTGAATTTAAGGTGGTCTCATATTTATATGTTTTGATTTTTACACACAAATTATATCGTTTTATACTGAGTATATTATTAATTTTTATAATACAATAACATAATAAGCCCAAATATACGGGTTCGGTAGTTATACCCCATTATTATAACTGTTTAGGTATTTTTTCATACAAAATTATGTATATTTGTGGATAATGTATAAAATAATCCTGGGTTTATTGAGTTTTCATTCACGTTTTTTTATTTTATAACATAATATTGTCTCTAAATTATTATATAATGTTTACTTTAGTTGACAAAACTTTCAATTTTGTTTTTTTCATGTTATTTTTGGCTCAGAAGAAGAAATACAATCATTTTATTTGATACTTTGTTGAATATTATGTTTTTAGCCTAATTAAAGATTGATAACTAAATACGCAATTATTTTATTTAGTTTAATATGTAATTTACATAAAAATAACCGGTTTTTTTATAAGTGTCCAGTTTACTGGCCAGTGATTTCACATGAATATTGGTGATTTTAGTGATGCAGAACGGTCAGTGGTCAGTATACTGACCACTAGTTTTTTTGTATTTTCTCGTAAAATATCTAGTTTCTGATAATTTTATTAATACATGTTGTTATAAATAACGCTATAGAATATATATTCACTTAGAAATATAGCGAATTCAAAAAAAAGTTAGGGTGTGCGTTAAAGGGTTAAACTAAAAAAAAAACTACTTTTAACAGTAGTTTATTAAGGCAGAGTTGCACCACCTAACTTTGACCGTAACTTTAACGATAACCGGTGTTTTTTTGTATGGAGTTAGACAGATTTTTAACGTTTGTCAAAGTTTAAGTAAGATGGTGCAACCCAGACTTGAAAATGTAAGGGGGTTATCACATTGCGCCGTGATTTCATATAAAAAATCCCGCGCGCAGACGCGTTGTCAGTGTGTTGTGCCGAGCGTGTTTTCTATACAAACTGAGGTATTTGCATACAATGATTAAATCTGTCGTCCCGCGTACCGCGGCGGAGCGCGGCGCAGTGTGATAACCGCCTAAAAGTACCTATTTGGCATTATCCACAACAATATATTATTATGGCCAGTCGTTCTAAAAATACGAGTATCTTGACATTTACTGGAAAATATCTACAGTCAAGGCACTCAATGGAAATTTTTCTGCATAAAAATATGCAAAGATGATTTCAGTATCCACTTGACTAAATTAACAAAATGAAATCTAGACTATAACTAAAGTAATTCATTGCTATGGGCCGGGTCCGCTACAATCTACATATTTATAGTAATCTATTGTAGGAAATAAGACATAAGATGTGAATTAACATACGAAAATTCCCCTAGCATTTCGAAATAAGTTATTTGACAAGGGTTCTGGGCCCTTTAGCTTGCCTCGTGGATGATTGACATGATAGTCTCATGAATATTTTTGTATAATCAAATAATAAGTATGTCCTGGTTAAATAAAAACGTGGTCTAATAAATTAATTTTATTGTTATTTATAAATTGTTAAAGATAGTAATAACATGAAATGTTGAGGAATTTTTCAATTTATTTTTACATAATGTATTTACCTAGTATGGTTATAAAACTCCAGTTGCATTTCAATTCAATTCCCTTTGCCTTACAAACCAGCTCAAAAGAAAAAGAAAAGCAAAGGCTTAAAATTAATTTTCCAACATTAAAATCCTTACATTTCGTTTACTAAAAGCCGCGTAATTCGACGTTACACGGCCTCGCGCCGCGTGTGATACAAAATTAATTAAAAAATATATCCGAATCAGGTGAAAGGGTTAACCACGGCGCTGTAGAGCTTTCGGTCCGACCTAGTAACCCCGCGGGTGAGAATGCGATATTTAGGTGAAATAATCCGAAAAATACCGGTTAAATTTTGGTTTTAAAACGGTGAAAAAGTACAACTTTATTGTCAAAGTTAAACTTTAAATTCAAACAACGTCGATAAAGTGAAAAATAATATCGGCATTTCATGCCTCATTGGTAGGTAAGCACTAGATACAGAAGTACATAACACGTAAAAATGACGAATTATATCAGTAATCTTCATATAGGTGCCCTAGTGATGCTCTATCTCTGGGATTTGGCTTGACACTACTTTTTAGGGACATCATGTATAATAACATTATTTTATTAAAAGAGCAAATTAATAATGTTTTATGACAAAAAAGAAACGCAATTTCTGTTTACATCCAAACTAACTTACGACAAACATTCTTAACTAAAACAACACCAAACATCAAATTAAATGAAAGAACACAAACTTTCCAAATGTTAACAAAATTTTAACTACTTGAACATTGTGTTACTTGTGTTACTCGAAAAAGAACACATTGTAATAAATTATTCCGAAATTACTCCGTACAAGTTCTTTAGCAGCCCGCAGGTAGTTCGGCAAAGTTGTACATGATTTAGGTGGTTTAACTTCGTGTTTACCTTGTTGTGTTATAGTTAATAGCCCAGCCCACTCGGCAAATTTACGATTATACCCGTCAGATCGCCAGTGCGAATAAAACAGCCACTTATACTTGAACTGACTTCGAAACTTAAATTAATCACATTTTCTAATAAACTAGGTCAATATCCATGTAACTACAAAAGAAACTATCTGAAACTTTTACACTTAATTAATAATAGATTTACACGGTTGTTTATTAAAATATTGAAATAACCTTAGACTCTACACTACTTACCTTCAAATTAAAGCACGCAGGAAGAATTTAATGAACGCTACAGACAACTCCACTCTTGCGTGGAGTTAGGGTTAGGTTTGTTGTCGAAGAAGAATTAAAGCCTAGAGTGGCAGTTACAACGACACATTATAGCGCAGCATCTAGGGAGAAGGACGAAATGGACAGTAAGTAGGTACGAGTAAGTACCATAAAGTACGAAAAGACTAATAATAACCGAAGTGTCAAAGAAAAGCTGAAAATCGGGCACGACATGAAACTCGAATGCGTTCCGACGAGCTCGTTGCGATGCGTTGTCGAATGCGTTGCGTTCCATGCGGTCTAAGGGCCCTCTCCCACGGCGACAGCATCGCTACTAACACGCGTTAGTCGCATTTGCAACGCACTACAGAAGTGATGCCAACGCTCCTAACGCGGTACAGCTGCAGCAGTGCGACTGCATCGCTACAAAAAGTCGCCGTGGGCGAGGGCCCTAAAACGTACACAAGAGGGAAGCTCTTCTATTTTCTATACGTAATCGATCAGCACTTACTCTCCGCGACTCTCGTGTGCGATAACTGTAAATCTTTCAGACAATATCCGACCTGAGATGCTGTTCCCGCTTAGGTTCCATCGGGGATTGTTGTTTATGCTCTGATCTTCTGTAAATAACTGCTAGATATCACGCTACTTGAGAATATATGACTTGGTACTTATTTCTAGAAAGAAAAAAATGGAAATATTGTAACTGCTGCACCTAAAATGCAACTGTGTCTGATTCTTACTACAAAGTCATAAATTAGTAACCTCAGATGCTACGACTAGCACTGTAGAAGGAAGTTAGAAAAATCATCATAATAAGAGTTCATTACTGAACGAGACGGAGCAAGGAATGCCTGAAAGCACTATCGCCTGATTTTTTCATCCGGCTGCGGTCATCTATTTACTTGAGATCGTCGGTCTATCGATCAGGTAAACATCCTACGCTACATTTCCTGACACTGACTCGAAAATTAGTTCATCAGTAATCTTAAAGGATGAAATATTTGCTGGTCGCTAATTACCAGACAAATCGGTCTATTCTCCTTATAAAAAAGGCCGAAGAATAAAGTTCACGAACTCACTTAAATTGGTTCTCGATACACTACACTTAAGACACCCGATAGCGTACAAACTAACATGGTTTTTATAAGATGTTCAATTTTATTTAATTACTAGATTCCAGACCAGACTGGATTTCAGATTTAAAAATGTTTGCTTTTCCATTTTCACGATTGAAATCAACTAATGTTTCTTCATATTAATAGTTTGACTGACCATCCTTGCATGGCCTGTAATGAGGTTTTATGGATAACAATAAAGAAGTTAAATGAATCAATGATAAATCTTTCAGTTTTCAATAAATTTGGTCTGGTTTAACCAGTTGCATAAAACTAACGTAAAGAACAATATTTGCGAGGAAATACAATTAAGATACAAATCAAATCTTATGTGTAATGGGTGTCTAAACAGTCAATCGTTATACGTATTACTGTCACAAACAATCCCATTACGTCTAGTCAACAAATGATAGATTAAACTCCCATACGCTCCAACATTCCGACAGCCTCATTAAAGTAGTACCAAACCAACACGGCGCTAACTGCATCAAACGCAAACTCGGTTCGAAATGTAATCACAGTCACATCAAATGAGACGCAAACTTAATGCAGCTGCCGTGTTGAGTACTAACTTTTGGACGACTGACGCGTAAAGGTATAGGTTTAGTGCTAACTCAGTCAGTGTTTGAGGTATGGGAGCGACACGGCATGGGACTTGACATAATAATATTGTGATGTGACAAAGCATAAAATTCTGAAGGTGATCTAAAGTCTCACTGACGTTATTCCGTGGTAGGCAGTAAATAAATGTACTGATTTCAACAACGCGGCAACGAAATGACTTAAAACTTACTAATGACATGGCAATAATAATACAGAATGGAAACTGTAACAAATGTATGGAAGTTAGAAACATTGAATTTTTTTTTCTGAACTTAATATTGATACCGTTTGATAGAGCTCATGAATCACTTTAAGCGTCGGTAACCAGTTTGTGCGATATCTTGTATAGTTTACAAATAATCGAGTGAGCTCACTTATCGTTTCCACCCTATAAGCAACATACTCCTTTTTTTGAAGGTTGTAAGAGATTCAAAATATTAAACCTAAATCTTTACAAAAGGTATGTAACCGTTACTAACTATGATCTGTCTCACTGTCCTCACCATAGGTTGTCTGGAAGAGATCGCTTCATAGCGATAAGACCGCCTAATTGTACCTTGTGTGTTCCTTATCTTCTGTTATGTTATTTGTTTGGTGTGCAATAAAGTGTATTTATTATTTTTATTATTATTGTCGGTGTACACTTTTGTGCCTCAGCTTTTCGCCGGTTTCGAGGGAATGCACGGGCCTAAGCCAAGTGCAATCCTGATAAAATTGTATCACTAGTTTGTGGTTGTAGAGTCGGTGTCTGCCCAACTGGTTGGTTATGGCTGTCATGGGTTTGTAAAAATTTTCTTACGATTCTGCAGGTGTTNCAGCGGTCGCTCGATGACACTTAGACAAATAGTTTTATAAAACGTCAACTAAGTTGGTTAGGTATTTGTATTGTAGATACTTATACAGGGTGTTAGGTAAATGGGTATATGAGCCGACACTAGCCCATGTTAACATGGGCATATAAATGGTATGGTGAAGTCAGAAATTTGATATCATCATTTAATTTTTTTAAATTTTCATACAAAATAATTTTTATAAATTCCGATTTGTATGAAAATTAAAATAATTAAAATGAAGATTTTAATGCCACAACCGCAAAATCGTATGCGTAGAACGTATACATCGATGATATTTTGTATGTAAATAATTCCAAACAAAACTCTTTTTTTCTCTTAGCTCCAGGGATAGGTTTCAGTGCGCTCCGGTTTACAAATTAGTATTGGCCTGAGGAACAAAATGCGGTATGGTTTCATTCTGGGCAGCACTTGGGCCAACTTCCATATATGGATTGGCACTGTCCTTTAAATTTTTAATTGAGTAATACATATATAATAATCAAACAACAAAGTCGTAAATTGCATTCTTATTTAAATTATTTACGGAAAACATGATTTTAGGTTTAACTTGCTGCAATATCATCAAGAGATACTAATTAATAAATACTAAATAAACAGATAAAGGGGACGGCATTAAGGCACTCAGAATTCTCAGAAACCATTGATGTCGTGTTTGTTTGTAACTGTATTAAATGTATGAAAGCTGGAAATATAGGTTTCTAGGTGCCGTTGCGATTCTACACACGACCTATAATCTTTTAAATTGGGTGATTGCTCCTGTGGGAGCTTGGCCTCACAAATTTACTAACTTCTCATTGTAACTTTGAAGGTGGAAGATGCTGACAGCTGTGACACAGTGCATACTAGTACAGCTGTCATCGTAAACCTCTAATAATTTGCTTAGACCTAAGTTAGTTGATATGTTTATACATATTATGTAGCTACTTAAGAGGGCATATTTTTGTAACTCCGGATACATTAAATAAAATATTATTATTATTATTGTCGGTGTACACTTTTGTGCCTCAGCTTTTCGCCGGTTTCGAGGGAATGCACGGGCCTAAGCCAAGTGTAATCCTGATAAAATTGTATCACTAGTTTGTGGTTGTAGAGTCGGTGTCTGCCCTTGTTNATTTGAAAGAGCTCGTGAAGCACTTTCAGAATCAGTAACTAGTTTTTCGATATCTTGTATAGTTTAGAAATAATCGAGTTAGATCACTTATCGTTCCATATGTATAACCACCCTGTACAATCCGGCTGTATCTCCAGGTCACCTAGGTACATTCCATAGCAGCTGTAATAGACATTTAGGTACATACATTTACCAATTTTAGTGATAAATAGGCATTTTGTATTAGTTTTTGTATAACGCCTGAACAAAAACAAAGGGTATTATTTTGGTGTTATACATAGATTTCGAATATAAAAAATATATAATTTAACTAATTTAGACATGACAAACAAACTGAGGTATGTCTCGTTTCTGTCGGGTCTGGGTTTTTTTTGTATGGGGCGTGACCGTTCTTCTTTGAAGTATTTTCATCGATAAAATTGTCCATAGATTACGCCCTTAAAGTTTGATCACTACAAGCCCGGACACACTGTATAGATTTATTATCATTAAGTTGCTTACTTTGGGGCTAGCTGGCGCTGTGTGAAATTGTCCAAAGATTTATTATTATTATTATTATTGTCGGTGTACACTTTTGTGCCTCAGCTTTTCGCCGGTTTCGAGGGAATGCACGGGCCTAAGCCAAGTGCAATCCTGATAAAATGTATCATTAGTTTGTGGTTGTAGAGTCGGTGTCTGCCCTTGTTGGTTGGTTATGGCTGTCATGGGTTTGTAAAAATTTTCTTACGATTCTGCAGGTGTTCAGAATTACTGCCTTCTGTAGTGATATGTAGGTGAGTGGTGGTAAATTAAGTGTATTTAATGATTGGTGTAGTTGTTTCGGTATGACGCCTGTTGTTGAAAGCACTATTGGAACGATGTTAACTTCATTAAGGCGCCACATCCGCCTGATTTCATCCTTTAAATCTGTGTATTTGGATAGTTTTTCTGATATTGAATTCTGCAGGTTATGAGTGTTGGGTATAGCTATATCTATTATAGTTGCTGTGCGGTTATTCTTATCCTGAAGCGTGATGTCTGGTCTATTATAGTGTGTAGTCCGATCGGTGAGTATAGCGCGGTCAAAGTATAGTCTGTATTGACTATTCTCAAGTACAGGTTCGGGTTCATATTTGTAGTATGGCGTAGGTTTATGCGTAATTAGTTTGTATTTGCAAGCAAGTTTCTGATGTATAATATTGGCGACTTGGTCGTGTCGGTGTTTGTAGTCGGTCTGTACTATTGCTTTGCATGCACCTGTTACGTGTTGGATAGTTTCGGAACTGCTATTGCATTTTCTGCATAAGTCGGTAGGTAAATTAGGAATCCTCATGATATGCTTCTGGTAGTTGCGGGTCTCGATGATTTGGTCCTGAATCGCAATCATGAACCCTTCAGTCTCAGGGAAGAGTTCCCCACGACTAAGCCAGGCGTTCGACGCTATCTTGTCGACGTTGGGTTGGCATAGGTCATGGCGATGTCTTCCATGGAGAGACTTTCGGGTCCATTCGCTGATTTTTGTTTGCGTTGAAGTTTGCAGTTCATTTTCTTGGGTAGACATGTCTTGTAGGTTTAAAGGGGTCAATTTAATATCAGCTTGTACTGTTGCCTGGTGGAGAGTGGAAGTTATGGCCTTTTGATGAAAGTAAGAGCGGAGCGTAGTGATTTGTTTGTTATGGAGGTTTTGGATGTCAATGATTCCTCTGCCTCCCTCGTTACGCGGTAGGGTTTGTCTTTGGATACATGCTCGCGGGTGATGTTTTCTGTGCTTTGTAAGTGTAGTGTTTATGATTCTTTGTATGCTATTGAGTTCTGTTTTTGTCCACTTAATAATGCCGAAGGAGTATGTTAGGATTGGTACTGCGAATGAGTTTATTGCCTTGGTAATGTTGCGGGAGTGAAGTTGGGTTTTCATGACAGAATTGAGTCTGTGCTTAAACTGTTGCAGTAATTTAGCTTTTGTGTCTTTGTATTCTATTAACTTAGCCTGATTGTATCCTAGGTATTTGTATACTTCGTTCTCTTCCAATGAGTCAATTCGCTGTCCAGATTCCATCTGGTAGGTGTGTCTCTGGTTCTGTCCAGCTTTTATAGCGTTAATTTTGCATTTATCAATCCCGAACTCCATGCAAATATCATTTGAGAATTGTTCTGTAAGATTAGCTAACTGATAGAGACTATCTTGTGATTGGGCATATAGTTTTATGTCNTGTATTTGTAAGCAAGTTTCTGATGTATAATATTGGCGACTTGGTCGTGTCGGTGTTTGTAGTCGGTCTGTACTATTGCTTTGCATGCACCTGTTACGTGTTGGATAGTTTCGGAATATTATTTATTATTATTATCAATATTGTAGAATACTAAATTCTCTACAAATTTTGTTTAAATTTTTTTTTTATACAGTGAACCGTTTTCGAGATAGAGCAGCCGCTAGTACTTATAATAAATCTGTAGAGGTCAATTCTGTACATGAAATATATTTTCAAAATAACTATCAGGGGGTGATTAGTGATCGATACTGATGCCAAGTACCCGATGATACCCCGATGATTGATGATAATGATGTTGTTCCCAGACACATATTCGAGCTGGTGATGACCCGCAAGAACCTTTGGCTGAAGATGACAGAGCTGGAAGCGCGGGCTACCGAGCCCGGCCGCTACCACAACCGAGGCGGACAGCTGCTGCGGGAAGAGAAGGAACGGAAAGCTATTGCTAGCAATGTGAGTCAATCACCCAGTCTTTTGTACTAATAGGCTAGTTTCCTAAAAAAATTTTTTTAGTCCGTCAATTTTTATAAAAAAACTAGCTGACCCGGCGAACTTCGTACCGCCTTAGCGTAGAGATTTTCTTAATATTTTTTTCCGTAAGAACCATCCTTGGACTTCCACAAACATTAAAAAAAAAGAATTATCGAAATCGGTTCAGCCGTTCACACGTGATGCCGTGACAACGCGAAACGGGTTTCATTTTTATATATATAGATATTGGACACATGTTTTGAATTGTCAATCAAACAAATAATTACAAAGTTATATTGCGTTGAAGTTCCGCGCGACGTCACAAAGTGCTGCACTTTTACGCACTCACTGACGTCACGAGCCTTTTCTTTAGAACTTTGCCACGCTTTATCTCTTTACATTTTCATTAGTTTTAAAAAGTGAAAAATACGTAACGAGTGGTTTTCGATAAGCTAACTGACGGACTAATTAAACAGGAAACATCCCTAATATATTCATAAGTTGTACAGCATTTTTATGGGCTACTAATAACAGGATCGCACCCGCGCGGACGGACGGACAGACGGACGTCTGCGCCTGTCTCGCCGCGTGTAGACGGAGGTGCACATTAGGCGACATGCAACAGCGACAGCTCGGCGACTTAGACGCGACGAGAGGCTGCGGCCGACAATTTCATATATTTTGTTTAAGCTTCGCACATTAGTGTCAGAATCGCGGAGTCGCGACTTCTAGCTGATATAATATGAAATTGTCAAAATAGTCGTCTAGTCGCCGAGCTGTCGCTGTCGCGTGTCGCCTAATGTGCGCCTACATTTATCTGTCACCCGTGTACCGTGAACGAAATGCAGTGTGAAAATCGCCTAATGAAACTTCTTCCTGCAATGTTGTTCATGCATACATGAGGACGCATACAGTGTGCCAATCCATAATATGTTTAGAATATTATTACTTATCTCGTTTTCTTTTCTTTTGTTTGAAAATTTAAACGATACTTTTATTCTAATGTTATGTATTTATCAGTTGCCGAAGATCGAAGCTCAACTCCGCGAGCTGGTCACAGAGTATGAAGCTAAGAACGGCACCACCTTCACAGTAGACGGCAAGCCGCTGATACAGCTGATCGAAGACGAATGGGAGAACAGGAAAGCTGTAAGTAACTAAAATTATCATCACGCGTGCTATAGTATTTTTTTTTCCAGTTGGAGAAAACTATTACAACTATCTGAACTATCTAAGGCACTATGATGTTCCGTCACGTGTACATCGATTGACTTGACGGCAGAAGCGGCATAAATTATCAGCATAGGATAGGACATAGTAATTTGATTTGTACATACAGATTTATATACAGTCGTGGTCAACTAATTAGGGACGTTATATGACTAAAACACAAGACCGTCTCTCCAGTCCGAAAAAAAAATATTCACGAGGCTTTGTAANTTTATGTCGTCCATATACATGAGATGGTTAATTTGCATGGTGGTCGGTCTGCTAGTGTGAGTATCTATGTGTTTCAATTCAAAGCCTGTGTTTGACGATATTAAAAGGTTGGATAATGGGTTCAAGGCTAGACAGAACCAGAGTGGACTTAATGAGTCTCCCTGGAAGATTCCGCGTTTGATGTAGATAGGATCAGTTTCAGTATGTGCTACCTTAAGGCGTGTTGTCCATTTCTGCATTACAGTTCGCAAAAAGTTCGTCAGGGTTGGGTGGATTTTATAGATACGTAAAACTTCTAAGAGCCAGGTATGGGGTACAGAGTCATAAGCTTTCCTATAGTCTATATACATGGAGTGAAGCTCCCTTTTTTGTCTTTGCACTTGTCGTAATATAACTGAATCAATGATTAACTGTTCTTTGCAGCCCTGACTAAATTTCCTACATCCTTTTTGTTGTTCCGCAAGAATTTGATTATTTTCTATGTGTTCATACATCACGTTAGTTAAGCAAGAATTTAGTATTTTGTAAATAGTCTGGAGACATGTAATCGGCCTGTATTTAGCTGGATTGGTAGTATCGGTGGAGTCTTTGGGTATCATATAAGTAGTTCCTGTCATAATATAATCGGGTATTGTTTCAGGGTTTTTAATGTATTCATTTAAGTGGTTATGTAAAAAGGGATGTATAAATGTAAGTTTTTTGTACCAGAAGTTATGTATTTTATCAGATCCTGGGGCCTTCCAATTGTGGAGTCTCCTAATTACATCTTGGAAGGTATCTATTGGGATGAATTCAAATGGCATGGGTTGTATGTGTTCATTTCTCTCGTACTCAGCTTCTATCCATTCTGCTTTGTCGTTGTGATCTTTAGGTTCTTCCCATATTTCAGACCAAAAATTACGGAGTGTATCAGGCGCGGGAATGTTGAAATTAGACGTTTGCTCGTTGTTTGATGCGTTATTAGTTGTAGAAGTTTTAAGGTTGCGATAGAAGTTTTTCTCATTATAATGAAACTGTGTATTTTGTGTTTTGCGAAGTGTACATGCTCTGTATCTTTTGATTCGGCTAGTTATAACTGTAAGTTTTTGTTTAAGAGTGTCTATGAATTGTGTAATTTGCGTGTTTGGTTCTTCATGCACTGAATGTATCTTGTATTGATCCATTATTTTCTTTACTTGGTCTATTAACGCTGGGCTTCTATTTCCGTTATTGAATTGAGTCATTTTAGCTATCTTTGCTCTGAGATCTTCTTTCTTCTTTTCTAATCTAATTTCCCATTTAGGCCTTCTAACTGTTGTTCTGTTTGTCCCTTCTGTAGTTGTTTCCATTTTTGTTCCATTGCATTTAGCTGCTGTCCATGCCGCGCAATATATTATCGTTTGGAGTGTTATAAAGTCTGTTTCTTTATTTAAATAATTTGGAAGAATAGTTGTATTAATATAGTGTATTATAGCAGATAACTTTTTCGATGTTTTCTGTTTCCTGATGTATGGTCTACTAGTAGGTTCGGAATCAATGAAAGCTAAATAGGTTTCTTCAAAGGTATCTCTAATCTCGCGGTTGGCATCTGAATCAGAGTCATCTGTACGGGCAGTCCTGCTTTGATGTGTTTCTTCCTCCAGTGTTGTAGTATTTGTCTGTTGCGTGCTATTTTGTTCAGCGTAAGTTATAGAATTAGTATCAATCGTATGACTAGTAAATGTATTTTCTTGCGTAGAATAATTTGGTATTGTGCAATCTATGCTTGGCGACTGAATAAAATTTTCGTTAGTGTTAGCTTCTGTTGTTACTTCATTTTTTATTTCCAGTAATTTGTTAGGATGTACCAATCTATTGTTAACTATCGATCGTCTTTGATCAGATAGTCTTTGTGCCGTGATGTGTGCGAGATTTGGGTGTGTGTCAATGAATTTTTTGTGTAGTTTATTTCGGTAAGCGGACATATTGGTCTCTGATTCTGTAACTATATAATAACATCTCATCAGACTTTCGTTTAATTCATCGGACCATCTCATCCTGGTGTTGGTGGTGTTGGTACCTTGTGTATTGGAATGTGCAGAAGTGAGAGTACTATCTTGTGTTTTTGTATTTATTTGCGTGTTATTTATTTGGAGTTCCTCTGCTATATCTGTCCTAATTTCTTGTAAGCGGGAGTCGGATAACAATTTGTTGCATATTATCAAGCGTCTTTGGTCGGCTACTCGTTGTTCGGATACGTGTGAAAGATTAGGGAATTGCGTAATGAATTCTTGATGTAATGGTTTCCTATATGTTGTTCGGGCAGATTCTAATTTTGTTATTCGGTAGTAGGACCTGATTATTGCTTCATTGTATTCGTCGGTCCATCTCATTCTGGGTTTTCTGATGTTAAAAATGGTGGGCACAGATATACTGACAGAATTTGTCTCCTGCGCAACATCCATTGAAAACTCACTACTGCTGTTATACGATAACGGTGACTTTGAAGAAGCCATTTCATACGATTTAGGAGAAGAATTCGGTGACGGGAAAAGACTGGATTGAGGGGATGGAGAATCCCTCAATAGGGTGGTTTCGGCTGTAGCAATTTTATCGACGGGAGCCCGCCTGCTCAACTCCTCGTCGCCGGCGGATCGCATGCTGGAGCACCCAGCACCGGCCCCAGGTGCGCCCCGGCGATTGCCCCCGGGCAGCGGCCCAATACTCAATACTTTCTTTGATCTAAGCTCCATGTTGAATGGGTTACCTTTACCTCGTTGGCCGCGTAAGTTTCAACAGTACGCGTGTCCGCCCCCCACGTGGCCTGGTGTTCGGCTCGGACGAAAGGTAGGATTTTGGGGGGCTTATTATTATTATTATTATGATCTATCAACACACAGCACCAACCAGTTTAGAATGCAGATTATTTTGAAACAGGCATCGCTAAAAAGAGGTCCAAAATTTCTATGGACAAAAAGAGATTATAATGGACCAAAGCGAAGCAGTGGGCGGAAAGCTAGTCACTACTAAAACTAGCGTCACTAAGTACTTTTTCTAACGTATTGAACCAAGTTATTTGTCCAACGAAGTCAAACGGAAACTTTCCGAATGCAACAACAGCGTCTGTCCCGTTCTGATAATTTACTTTAGGTGGCATGGGGAATCGTGGGCGTCTTTTGAGGTCAGATAAGGTCAAATGACTCACCTTACAGGGTTGAAGGTGAAAGTCAAATGCACTTGATAGCCTTCATGGGTCAGATATGTACGAAATATAGCCATGATTGGTGAAAGGAAAAGTCATCGGTTCTATGATAATATTAGTGTTATTATAAAGAGAAAAGATTTAATTGTTTGTTTGTTTGTATTGTAATAAGTAGGCTCCGAAACTACTTATAATTACCGATTTGAAAAATTCTTTCATCTTTAGAATCCTACATTAGGTATTTCTGATGAGCATAGGCGGTACGAAGTTCGCCGTGGCATTTAGTTTCAGAGTAATTAAACACAGAATCATCGTCATCGACGACGAAAAAGGAGAATGTCCTCCCAAAAGTTATGCAACACATAAGAATGCTTACAAATTGTGATGCGTAATGTTGAATTTATAAGCATGCAAAACAAAAATTGGACTTTAGATTGTCAACTAATAGGTACAGAAAATTCATTAGTTATTCCTCAGAATGCATTGAATTTTGAACGCTCCGTTTTTCCAACATTTCAAAGCGAGTTATTCTAATGAATCAAAAGGACTGATCTACGCTTTTTTCGTCCTCGGCCCCACGTCCTAAAATTAATTACATCGTAAAGCGGGCAAAACTTCCTCCGAGAACGATATAACCGGGTGATAACCGGGGAGGTCAAACAGTAAAACCGTACTTGGATGATTGATTAGTCAAACTGGGACAACATTGTTTTTCTGGTAAGATATTAGCCAGAATCCTATGACAGTCCGACAATCAACATTATTTCAGCCATAAGACGTTCAGTCCTGAATATAGGCCTCTCCAATGATTTCCATAATTACCTATTGATAGCGGCCCAAAAGGGTAAAGGTGTTGGACTGACCGTCTCGTGATCCGAGGAACACGGGTTTGATCCCTGCCGCCGCTTGAGAATTGTCGTGAACTACTAGTGGGTAACACGAGGAGTTAACGGATTTGCTAATATTCTTTAAACAAACTGCTTTAGTACACAGTATACCTACTAGTTCATGTCCACGTATATGCTTAAAAGCAAACGTAAGTAAATACTTACTAATATTGAAAACATTGTACAGATAGCGTAACCCACAGATCACAGAAACTATAGGGAGATGTGACAAGGGGGCATGGCCGGTGTCGCAGCAATATGCCCAAAAACAGAACACATTGCTCGTGTAAGAAATGATGACAGCAGGGACGTTTTAATGTAAACAGTTTACATTGCTTGGGTAGTACTAAAGATTATTCGAACGTTGAGTGCTGGCTGATACCGCAGTGGGCACATATTTTGATTACTTTGTGTGTGTGAATTTCTAATGCGACACTGAGTTTCGAACTCAGCGCATTAGTTGGCATCTGTCTACATATCTATGGCGTAAACGTATATACGCTGTAAAAGGTATTTGTCGTTTGATCTCGGCTCTCGGGTTCCGATAAACGACTGTTTATTGCGTAGACAAGCCACCGGAATTCCGTATAGCTTGACAAATTACTTCACCCATAGCGTGTTTCCGAATGAGCTGAGATGTAAGGGCCACTACAATTTATAATAAACGATTGATAAGGCATGATAAATTGGAGGGTTAACGATAAAAGGAAAACTAGGATGACGTTCTAGAATGTTTTCTTCTTTCTCTATTTTTTTTAATCTTTATTTATTAACGAGGTTTATTCACCTAGTGAATATGTCACCCTCATAGAGGCTTACAATAAACAGTGGTTAACCAATTATTATCTACGACTTATACCCGCCTGCATTCTTTCTCTATTTTTATTGGTTGTTGAGAGGTTTCTTTACAAAGCAGTAGATACTACAAGATCATAATGATGATGATGATTAAAATTACATTTAAAATTATATTTTCAAATCAAAGGCTTATTCCATATTAGGTCCTGAATTATTTGAAAAACATAAATACTTGCACAAGACACATGGCCTACAAACAATAAACGTAATTTTAATCATCATCATCATGAGATCTTGTAGACTCTACAGCAGGAACAACACTCTCTCCAGTTTCAGGAATATGAAGGACTGACTTATCTTCCTGCCACGCTGGAGAAGGGTTGAGAAGGTATATTTCTCCCAATATTCCCTGTTTCCATATTTAATCAATTGATAGAAACATAGGGAAAAGCGAAGTTAAAATAAAGAGGTATCTTTTATTACAAAGAGCTGACGCTTTGTTTTTTACTTTTATTTATATTTACCAGTATTTCCTTTGTCTGTGCTTATTCTTGTTATCTGTTATTTTCGTTTCTCATAGGAGGTAAGCGTTCTATTCTGATACTCATTAAAATCATTCGCTCAACGAGTCTTCAGTAAGATATCTACATCTTCTTGAAACACAGTACTATTTACTAGAGCAGGGCACATAATTTTCATCATAATGTAGTATACTTGGAATTATTTTCAACTAGCGAAAACGAAATCTTAATAAACGTCCAGCATTTTGTTCTATAAATATGATAAATTGATTGTCTGCTATGAATTTTGAGTAACACTAACAAGCCTAAACATTAACTTAACTTCATGTAGTTATAAATAACTTCATTGCGAATTCAATTTCAATTATTGTAGATAGGTACGTGTAGGGCCTATAAATATAGAGTTGCTATTCTCAATACTCTTCACTGGTTATTGCTGTATATTCGATTTTATTGTTATTCTTATCTAGTTTTAAGATCAATTTTCTCGTAAATTACGTCAAAATTAAATAAAATAAAAACACTTTTAATTTATTTCTTACATCCAGGCCCAGACACTTTTTAAGTTTTTTAATGTTTGGGATGGGTTACTGCCTAGCTCGCATAAATATTTATAACTTTGTATATTTTAAAGCCTGTAAACCTTTGAAATAGAGGCTGACAATAGTGTCTGAGTTTCTTGCGCTGCTTCTTCTCAGCACTGGCCCATTTATTGTCCTGAAGCAGTGGTAGGGTTAATACTGGAACGTGTAAACGTGCTTTTTTTAAGCCTATTTACAGAAATAAATGAGTTTTAGGAGTTTTTTTAGTTTTTTCTCTTATAGTCCCTATTCCCACCGCTGGAACTTCTGTGTAGCCTACAGTAAGGTCTACAGCTTGACCGCCAATTTTCTCTTAAGTTAACGTATTTTTTCTTGTGTAAAATCAAATAAGTCTCTTCTCAGCATACTAAAGATATCTCAACTAGTCCGTCGAATTCCAAAGGCATCGTCCCAGCGTCTATGCTAAGTATACCTAAGTTTTTCCGACTAGCAGCTGTTCCAGATATAACAAAATGGCGGCGAAGTTCCCGCGTAAATCAAGATAGCGGCTGATAAGCGCAACTTGAGCATATAAAACGTTCTAATGGCTGCAAAAGTCAGAAATAATATTAGGATGCTATTTTAAATCTTTTGAAAATGTTTTAACATTATTTTACATCTAAATGTTTCTGTTAATCAAATATGTCAACGTATCGACTATAATTTGTATATTTTAAAGACTGTAAACCCTTGAAAAGGAGGCTGACAATAGTGACTGACGCCCGTATTCACAAACGATACTTGCTTAAATGAAGCAGCAAATCGAACGCACAGCGTTGAATAGTGCTCTCTGATTGGTTCGTGTGTCACCCTGTGCGCCCACGCGCACAGTGAGACCTCATAGTAATGTTTGTGAATACGGGCGTGAGTTTCTTGCTCTGCTTCTTCTCAGCACTGGCCCATTTATTGTCCCCAAGCAGTGGTAGGGTTAATATTGGGACGTGTAAAAGTGCTTTTTAAAAGCCTTTGCAAAAATAAATTAGTTTTATGAGTTTTTTTTTTGTCTTATTTTCATTAAATCAAGAAATATGACTCATTTATAGTATTTATTGTTCAAAAGTTTTCTTCAATAAGTATTATCTGTTAGTTAGCCGTAAAAGTAGTCGCATAACCACCATAATTTTAAACTTTCTGAGCTACTATAACAAACACCGTAAAGTCACATTGGTAGATCAAACACTAATCTGCTGTTTACATTCTTTAGATAACAAAAATGGAAGCCACGAAAATGAAGGATGACAAAATAAGGAAAGATTTTTCGTGTCAAAATACGATGTTGACTTGAAAGAGAGCCACAGCAGAGCGGAGAAAACATAGTTCAAGAGATAGGATTATAAATATTTTCATCATCACTAACGGATACCTACCTACATGCGACTTTGTTCAGAAATTATAAATGCTAGTAAGTTGAAAGTAATCAAAATTATTACTTCTAAATGATATTGAACAAGAAACCACCAATTTTCAAGATGCAATCTAACAAAAACAATTTGCAGTAGAATAGGGAATAGAGCGAGAAGATCTGTAACAAAATCAATTTCTCTGAACCTATGACATTTCTCAAGCTAGCTTCTTAATGAATCCGTTGTACTACGACACTCCACAGCTTGCGTGCGATTTTCAGTTTGTCCTAATTGCAGAAATCGGCTTTGTTATTACGAGATTACAAGGTCGATTGCCAAGAAAAACATTGATTAATGTAAATAATGTTAATGTAGTCTGTCATCCGCCTGGAGGGAAGTCGAACCTTAACTTCGAACTCCTATATTCTTCTGATTAATTTCGTTGCGGGTCCAATGACAGTTTAACTTTCCCCCGTGACAAACTTGGCCTTCTCTGGTTGGGTTTTTATTGTTGGTCAAGCTGTAGATCCTGGCTATACAGGAGTTGCAGCGGTGGAAACGAGAGGTGGGAATAGTTCAGTTAAAAAAATGTTAGCTTTATGCCTATAACAGCTAAATCATACAAACGTGCAAATGTAGAAGCAGCACGCCACTCACTTGACACACGCAGCCGCTTTGAAATTATAATGCTGCTTTGTTTCGTTTCTTTGAAGCTCATTCTTAGCACTCGTACGGTCTTTCTGCTTTGCATTATGAATGGAAACGTGGAGGCTTAACCGCGTGTTTTACATCGTGTTTCTTTTTTTTGTTTTTTTCTTTGAAATATGTTAAAACCTGCCAATATTCTTTTTTTGCTTGGAAGTGTTTGATGTTTGTTCAAGCGAGCTTCAAATGTTGGACGAACAAGATTATTTTGAAACTCGTGATTGAATGTTCTTTTTAACTTAACAATTAGCACCACTGGCAACATACAGTACAAGACCTGACTCTACAGTGACGCTAACTGATGAGGGCTAATACAATAACTCATTGCTCTATTCCAAAAGTAATTTATCCAAAATTTATAAAAGCACATAACCGTAATTTCACTTCGTATTTTAGAGAATAATATATTAGCTTTAGTTTACAGATCAAAACAACGATTATGAAATACCAAAGCGCTATCTTTCGCAAGCCACAAGGCAAATCTGAAATTACAACGCTAATAATGGTTACAAAAGGGGTAAGATTATGAGAGAAATGCGGTTATTTCGCTTTTAATTAATATTAGCAGCAGTATCGAGATTTTGCGGTTCAAATTATTAGGATAAAGTTTCCCTTCTGTTTTGTTAGGCATACGAAAAGTAGGGATTGCAATTGCTGGATCCAGCATACAGTGCTGGATCCAGCGATGCGGATCCGCAAACGTATAATTTTCTATTGCTTGGTTTCGAATTGCCGCCATTTTCAAAACGGCGCGGTGACGTTGCCGTTCTGTTATTGTGTGCGTTGAACGGCGCCTCTCCGAAGTTACTGGTAAGTTAGTGTGCTTGAAAAATCCAAAAAAGTATGAAGGAGAAGTAAAAAAAACTGTCTTTTTTCCTTTGCCAAAAAGAATGCGAGGCGACAGGAGATGAAAACTTTGTTAAATCGAGTAAATAAACAAAATAATATTGTAGAGCCGGTGCAAGAAGATAAAAGATATCATGGAGTTAGAAGAGAATGGTCTAAATGATGGACGTAGAACCCGTGAAAATGACTTTAGAGCAAGAGCTTGAGGAGAACTTTAATAAACAAAAGCCAAAGCCAAGATTAGTTTACGAAAAGGTACTGAAAAAAGAAATGAGCGTTTATGAGACCGAACGAGTGCGAGGTGAACATTTATCTACGGTGTATGACTATTTAATGATCCTAAAACCGACTAGTGTAGAGGCCGAAAGGGCATTCTTAACAGCCGGCTACATATGCAGTTCTGTGCGGTTGGGAATTTAGACTATAGATAAAATTTGTTTTCTAAGGTCTTACTTCCAGAGGATTCAAAAAAAGACATAGTCAGTCTCTTGTCGTCAGATTTTAAACTGCCTAATTAGCGCAGAAGATTATTTCGGATTCGTAACTTCTATTGATACAAAAAATTGATTACAGATTAAATTACGGTCCTTTTCGTAGTTAATTTTATAAGATTTTTTAAGACTGTCTGTCCTACTGATTAGCCGTATTTCATAGATTATCGTAAGAAGTACGATAATATAAAAATGAATCGCAATATGTGTTGGTAAGCGCAGACCTCAACAACGCCTGAACCATTTTTTTTAAATGTTCTTTGAAGTCCAAGGATGGTTTTTACGGCGAGAAAAATTCGAATAATTTCCGGGAAAACCCTAAAAACAGCCCTTTTTTTACGCGGGCGAAACCGTAGACGGAAAGCTAGTTTTTACTTAATAAAAGCCTTAAAAATGTCGTCTTTTTATATTCGTTCCACATTTTGCTGGATCCGCGCTGGATCCAGCTGGATTCAGGTCAATCCAGCAAGAATCCAGCTGGATTGAAAACGCCGCTGGATTGCAATCCCTAACGAAAAGCCTCCGCTAAGAAAGATTAAAGATTTTTAGAGTATTTTTCGTTGCTGTTTTTTCCACTGAAATCTTTGAAAGTTTTTATTGGAAGAATTGTGTGCGCGACAGTTTCTTTTATGTAATTTCATTTAATAATAGCACTTGCATTAAGCAGTGGTTTGTAAATAACATGATTATGCTAAATGATTTATTTATTCATATGAAATTAGGGAATATATTATTATGCTAAATTCTTCTACAGCCTTTAAATTAGAGAGAGCCGTGTGTGATAATAATATTGTTGTCCATACGTACATTTCGAAATAAAAAGATGTTAGAACGGTTTACAGTTAAAAAGTTCACACCACGATAACCATATAAAGTTTTTCACTAAACATTTCTTCACAAAAAACATAAGTAAAACTTAAAAGAATTCCTATTAGCAGAGAATTTTTCAAAGTTTTCCCGAAAAATTTAAAATAATGTTATGCTTGGAGCATATACGAGACGTGTGTTCCCAAGTTGGTGGTTTGCCTTTAAGCAAAGTAAGGTAGATGCTTAGTTTTTCATGTGTGAATATTTTAAAACTTTTGCGACATGCAAAAGTTAAGCCATTTTTTAGTTATTGTACTACTTTTTCTAGTTCATATACAAAGTTGAGGGGAATCGTAATTTCTGTTTTTCATATCTTGTAAGGTGGCTATATCATACTAGCTTTCCGCCCGCGGCTTCGCCCGCGTGGAATTTTGTCTGTCACAGAAAAACTTTATTGCGCGCATCCCTGTTTCAAAAACCGAGATAAAACTATCCTATGTCCTTTCCCGGGACTCAAACTATCTCTACTATGCCAAATTTAATTAAAATCGGTTAAGTGGTTTAGGCGTGAAAGCAAGAACTGTTACTGGGTTTTTATGCATAAAAAGGCAGGTCATTAGCATCATTGGCCTATGTTTAGCAGTGGACGTTCTGTGGCTGAAATGATGATGATAATATAATAATGTAAGCAGGTATTTCACCGCAATCGCACCTGGTGTAATGTATGTACCGAATATACCAATTTATGAAGAACGCAGCGTTTCCCAACCTTTACTTTACCGGGCCTCCCCGAACAAAAAATAAATTATGCCCCCTTACATGTGCATTAGAAATGCTCGTAAACGGCATCTATTGTCTATAGGTACTTTATGGTCAGTAAATTCACTAAGCATAAAGCTTTTAACCTAAACAATGACTGATATTAATCCGTGTCACATTTTATAAAATCTGTAAACAAAGAGTCGACTTTAACAATCGATGATTGATGAAGTGTCCAAGTCTATTGAACAAAAAGAGTCTGATAATCTGAACGACACTAGAACTCGATTATCTCGAAAACAATAGACCGAAGCGCATTGAAAATTATCCCGAAAATAAACGCTGTAATTTTCAACGTTAAATGTTGTATTGTAACAAGCCCATGGCATTATTTTATGGCAAAAATTAATTAAAGGATAAAGTGAAATGTATTACGAAAGTAGAACGATATTTGAAATAACTATCACATGTTGATTGAGGAGATTCTCGCGACTTTCACCAGATTGACGGTCCATCAACGGTGCCTATATTAGACAGGCTTTTAGGCACTTGATGAACTACGTACTAGTATTAATCTACTGGTCACGGGCACTTGAAAACTGTTCAGCACCAACGCGACGGCATCAGCTCTACATTGTTATGCCTTTAAAATAAAATCCTACTTCCTGCTAATACTTACATTATAAATGCGAAAGTTTACAAAGATGTATGTTTGTTACTTTTTCACGCAAAAACGAATTAACTGATTTGGATGTAACTTTACAGTATTATTGTTTATACATCAGAATAAAATATAGGCAGGCTTTGATAATGATCAGTGACATATTTAACTTCATGCGGGCGAAGCCGTGGCCAAATGCTATTGTAATAATATTATAAATTATTTAATAAACTCCTGGGTTTTCGCCAAATTAACGACAACGATGCCATTGCGGTCAGCCGCTTAGTGCGGTTGGCTCGCGTGAATTTTCGATAAGTTACCAATGTGTTCAGCGTTAACTCCATACACAGCAAAGCAATTTGGCTGATTAACGAAATTTGATTGATTACAGAGTCCGCGCTCGAAAAGTGACCACTAGTAAGGAAATCATCAATCATGTTACTTTAATGACGTTTTACAATCCCAACAAAAATAATTTCATGTAAATTTGGCAAATGTGAAGTTTAATTGGTAACTCGTATGTGTGTTATAGAATGCTGTTTGTTTTCCTAACAATAAAATAAATAAAATATTGCCAAGTCTTAGCAAAATAATGGTCTCGATTTAGGCGCGCAATGTGAAAAAGTTATCAGATCTCATGTAGAGTCAAGTTTCTAACTCTTCGCCCTAAACCTACAAACCCTAACAAACAAACTACACTTATGACAAAATATGTAGCACAGCCGTTCATCTAATCTGTTGCCTTACATAACCTTATACATACTCGTATGTATTGTGGAGTATTTATTATATCTAGGTACCTGTCTGTGATCCCAACATTGTAATCGTGTAAATCGTTTTAACAGACCACTCGTTTATAATTATGTACCTTTAAGTATTGCGTCTAGATAAACGAACTATACTCAATACTCAATATTCAATATTTTATTGCATCCATTATGTACTTAAAATTAGAACATTATGGGCCCTGTAGGGCACCGCAAATAGGAGAGAGGAGGACCACCCCAGATCAACTTAATTACAACTCAAATCAAATTCACTCCAAAGCTACTAATATGGGTGACCCTGTTAGAAAACAAGACATTAAGTACCTTGAATTTTATAATCTAAGAACACTTTTAGTCCTAGATTTTTGGGAGTGTCAAAGCCATTTCGAAATCGAGTCCTCATCATCTGGATACCGAATTATTGATCAGAGTGATACGATTAAATCGCAATCACTCATTCCGATTGCCGTGAAATAGATTAATGATTCAGATTTGAATCTAACGTGTTTATGTTGAAAATGCGCTTGCTGATTCGAATAACATTAGTTGGCTCGAAATTCACAACTCGTTAATCGAGTTACTGTGATTTTAAATCTACTAAAATGTCGAACCTTTGTTTAACGAGCAGTTATGTTTTATGTAATATTTATAAGTAATTGTTCCAATCATTATTATCTTGAAAATTGCTTCCCACGCCTAAAGCCAAAATAAAAATACGAGTTTATTTTTCTCCAATTACTCTTTTCATTTCATTATTAGAGCTTCCTCGTTGTAGATAATAAAAAATATTGTCTTTTGCTTCTTAATACAAATAATAACATAATGGCTTTTCTATCTTGATTTTTGTAGTTTCGTTACAATTAGTTTTCATTTTCAACCATTTCAATAACCGTCCTACCTGTATATCGTTTAGATACCTGTAAGAGACCTAATTGCTAAGGTACCCTAAGCTTAGAATGTAGGTATCCAACAAACTAAGTGGAACTTTAGCGTGAACAATGGAGCTATAAGTTTTAATCCTAGCGGCTTGCGAGAGGTGTACCAGTATTAGGAACGTAGAGTTAATAGGAGCTTTTTTCGTGTTTTATATAAACGTTTGTAACCTCAATTTTTTAACGATTACTTTAAAACATGGATTTTTTTTTAAAGTTTTCCAGTAATAACATTCAATATGGGCTATGCAAAATGGCAATGAAAATCAATATGCATAATACGGTAACACTTGCAAGCGATAGCATTTTTGTTAATTTTTAATTTGCGATTTTGTGTAGTGTAAGACAACTTGGAGGCTAGTCCAGCCAAGTGAAGTGACTTGCGAAAGGACGTTGGCAAAAGCTAGAAGTTACAAGCCATGGTAAAATAGCAATTATTAGAGGAAGCATTTGTCCAGCAGTGGACTGCTATGGACTGATTAATGCTATGGATGATAATAAAACAAAGCTCTGTATGAACTGAACGGCTTATAACCCCGTATTTATTCGAACAATAAATAATGGCTGTATAACAGACGCGTTGTCTACCTCAAGTCAATACTGGGTACATATATTGGCGGACGGCCAACTGATTTATCGGAGTCAATCAAGCCGCATAGTAGCTGTAGAACCATTCTAAGAGACGCAGTCATGTGGCGACGCCGAAAACTGTTGTGTGGAAATAAACGAGTGATTGGACGATACGTAATGTCTATTTATCGTATAGTATTTTCTGAAGAATCGATCCTACCAAAAACACTTTCATGTAAAATATTGCCAATACTAGACCATATACAGGGTGTTAGGTAAATGGGTATATGAGCCGACGCTACTAGCCCATGTTAACATGGGCATATAAATAAATAAATAAATATTTTTTTTATTAAATAACTTATTGACAGTTTTTAACAATAGGCTAATATTAAACTATATAATAGGCAAAATTACATACTTGCCTGAACTAAGAATAATAAATTCCTGTATCTCAGGCAAAAAAAGGCTTACATTACTTTATTAATAGAACTATTTCTAGCAAAAATGGTATGGTGAAGTCAGAAAATTGATATCTTCATTTTAAATATTATACTTAATTTTTATACAAATCAGATTTTATAATATTTATTTTGTATGAATGGCTAGTGTCGGCTCATATACTCATTTACCTAACATCCTGTATGGTTCGCACTGTAAAAAAGTTATCAAATCTCATGTAGAGCCAATAAAGAAGCTTCTCACTCTACTCGCCCTAATTTCACAAACACCTTAGTCAAAATATGCGGGTTGGCAGTTTCGCTATCGTCACATATGGGTGTATCAATAACTGCCTTTATTTTGGTTATAAATACCAAACTACATTAATTTGGCCTCTACTGCTGAAATAACAAGTCTTACCCACATAATACCAAAATTATTTTAAAGAAAGCAAAAATGAACACTGTATTACGTAACAAGACCCTTTATGAGTTTCTGAGTTTCATTAGGACCATAAAAACACGTTTTTATTTACAGCTTAACAATCTTACTTCCGTAAAATTATTGCTATAAAATCTCCCAACTTTTAACGTCTCATTCTACAACAGACAAAGCCGAACTCAAAGAAGATTTAAGAATAACCTTTAAAAATAATTACGTGGTAACTACGATAAAAACGTAAGCTTTATGAAATCTTTTTTAATAAGTGGCATCAAAATGTTACTCGCTACACATACATATTTTATACTAGCTGTGCCCACGATTCGTACGCGTGACAATAGATTTAATATAATATTTTCTGTTTTTGCAAAATTTTTCTTCATTGCTCCGCCCCTATTGGCTCGATAAATGGGCTATCCAACACAAAAATATTTTTTTTCAAATTGGTCCAGTAGTTCCTGAGATTAGCGCGGTCAATCAAACAAAAATCTCTTCGGCTTTATATTAAATATTTTTTCTTTCTTTCTTTCTTTCTTTATAATATTAGTATAACTAAATTATCTGTATAGAACAAGATCTCTTCAAGGATTCTCTTCTTATATTCGAAATAGTAGATACAAAATAATTAATTGCTTTATTGGCTTACCTTAACGGCTTATTCTAATGACAAAATACTACAGACAGCGACTCAAGGGTAAATCCTCAAGTTCTTAACTACTTCACGGAACCCCAGGGACCGGATTAAAGGGTCTCTTCATTAGCATCTTTAATTCTTGAGAGCAAAACAAAATGGATGTAAGACTTGAGATGAGGAGACGTTAGCTGGAAGAGCTTATAATATTTTGCTTTAGAAATTCTTGCTAAAAGAGTGTAGCATTAAAGCTATCGAATTGAAAATATTTTCTATGTACCGTCCCATAAAATGATGTAAAAATTTACTTGTTTTTCAAAAGATTTCGTTGTTGTGTAGATCCACCTTGAGTCATTGTCAAGATCTATAAATTTTTATTAAACAAGAAAATGTTTGCTCACTCTAGCCACAAGGGTTGTATCTTTCTGTTAAACATTTAAATCATTTTAAACGAACACCAAACAGACCTCATTACCAACGTAAAGACACTACATTAAAACTAGATCCGACACAAAATTATAATTTTAGCATTTTAAGTACTTAAATGGATATAAGTTTTGGTTTGCGGTCGTTTCAGACGCGCTTTTGAGACCACTTAAGCCAAAATTACGTTATTTATACAAAAGTTAACAATATTCGACCTTGTAGCACCACTTTAAGCAACATAGATCCCTTGGCACCTATTAATGCTACCTGCCGACAACGCCACTCTTGTGGCGGAGTTTTGGGCTGACACTGTGTAGGTTTGTTGTCGACACGAAAAAAAGAAGAATGCTACAGTAGAGCCAAATTATTTCAATCAAGACTATTCCTAGAATAGACATGATAGACGAAAAGTTTAAAAAACCGGCCAAGTGCGAGTCGGGCTCGCGCACAAAGGGTTCCGTAGCAGCAAATATAATAAACTTATTATGTCAATTTAATCAACTATCTCAAAAACTATAAGAGATACTTTGATCAAACCAAAAATCGTTGAAAGAGTTAATTAGCATGCATCACCTCTATTTTTTTTAGAATTTTATACCCCGTAGTTATAAAAATAGAGGGGGGGGGACATACTTTTTACGACTTTGAGAGCTGATATCTCAAAAACCGTTCACTTTAAGAAAAATGTTTTTTAGAAAACTTTATATCATTTTAAAAGACCTTTCCATTGATACCCCACACGGGTATGTACATCGAAAAAAAATTTTCATCCCTCAGTTACATGTATGGGGGGCCCCACCCCCAATTCTTTTTTTTACTATTTAGTGTCATAATTTTGTAGCGGTTCATACAACACATATTCCCATCAAATTTCATCACTGTAGTACTTATAGTTTCCGAGTAAATCGGCTGTGACAGACGGACAGACGGACAGACGGACAGACGGACAGACGGACAGACGGACAGACGGACATGACGAAACTATAAGGGTTCCGTTTTTGCCATTTTGGCTACGGAACCCTAAAAACGCTATCATATAGAGTTTATAGTGTGTCGTTTCTACCTCTATTAGTTTTATGCGGTTTGTGGTGCGGTTTTTATTGTGCTTTAAATAAGGACTTTGATCCATTCTCTTGACTTTTTTCTTCTTAGTCGGACACTCCTGTCAGAGTGGTCGTGGTTGCGCTGACGAGGTACACGGTGGAATGTTCGAAATAATTTCCGAGGGTAGCTCTCCTGGCGATGTGCTACCATTTCTGACGGTTTTTTTGTTATGTGACAGGAGGCAAACGAGCAGACGGATCACCTGATGGTAAGTGACGTTAGACGGTTAGAGGCGTCGCGAGTACAATGGACCATGGTGGACTCAGTAGCCTTTGTGATGGCGTCTATCCAGCGGGTTGGCGATCGACCACGTGCTCTCTTGCCTTCCACCTGGCCCTGCACTACCAGTCTCTCCATCGAGTTCTCATTTCTAGAGACGTGTCCAAAGAACTTTAGTATTCGTAGTTACATGTAGTTCTTTTTACTTATTTAACCTCAAATAGATGATCAGCGTCTTCTTACCCATTATTATCTATGTTGTTTACGAACAAAAACAACCGAGATTTATAGATGTAACTTCTATAATCGGTTAACTCGGACTTCAATTTATTAGAATGTTTGTGGAGACCAACAAATTAATCTTAATGGAGCAATTATTAACTTATTAAGTTACAAACAAAATTACTCGTAGTATTAGTAAAGTTAGAAAGTTCTAAATTACTTAAGATGTATGACTGTATGTTTTAACACTAATTGATGATTATGAGATTAACTTATTGTTGCTGTTTGGTTTATGTTAGGTAAGTTTTATCTGACTGCAGTAGCGTGAGTATTGAAATAATTTTGCATTGTCGTGCAGTACAACAAACTCGCTGAACCGTCGATACGAGTCCTCGACATTTTGACATGTTGTCAAAAGTTATAGAAAGTTGAGCTGTTTGAGATTGAACTTATTTCATCATACGTTTCTATAATATTAAATTCCATTTCTCTTTAATAAACATAGGTATGCTGTTATCGATAGTTACATGGTTATCCATTGTTTTTGGGACACCCTGTATTTTGAATAGCTGTTTACTTCCAGTTACTCCCTGCCAATTTAAAAGACGTCACAGTGAGACAAACTGTGGGTAGATAAACCACTCCGCTCTACGTGACGAGATTGCCTTTTGTATTAAATTGTACTTTAGCGAAAGTCGACTGTCTGCTGTGTCATAAATTATGGCGAAGTGTCTGGGAATCTTTGTTTAAATGTCAGCGAAGGAGAGAGTTTGGTTATTTTGATGTAATTTTATCAGAAATGGTTTTTACTTGAAACATCTGCATCGGAAGGCCCTTTTAGGTTTTGCCCGTTGACTGCTGTATTTTTTTAGGTAACAAATCAGATTCTAGGTTCTACATAATGTCAAGAAATCAAAACAAAGGATAAGACAACAAAGTAAACAAGTCCTTTCGTCATCGTAGTGCGCACTCGCTAAAATAAGGTTTTGTATGCCTAGTTAGTTTATTTCTTAAAGTTGTGAATGCTTGCTTATACTAAAACGTTTCTTTTATTTGTATAGAAAACAATAGTGTCTGGAAAAACCTCAAGAGGATTTAAGACTAAAGACTATTTAAATTAAAGATGTAACGGCTCAATATATGTAATAATAAATAAAATAAATAAATAAGTTGAAATAATAATAATGAGTTTAAAGAAGTTGTATCTTCCTGCACATGCTGTTAAAACATTGTTAAAGAAATAAAATACAATAAACAAATAAAAATTAAGGCATTTAAGTGGTTCTTCAGTTTGTTAGGATTTAGCAGGCCTTAAAAGAAGAAAGAAACCTTATTGTTTGGTATGAGTTAAATTTTAAACTTTACCAAAACAAAATAAAAACAAAACACACTAGCAGATGTTTACAATACTGTCTGTTTGTAAAAGCTATATTACAGTTAGGGCGGGCGGATCTTGAGGGCGGATATACCATTTCGCTACTACGTGCTGAGATTACCCACTTTATTAAATTCAGCGTCTTTATAGAACTATTTCTACCTCTCGTTCTCATTTCTTCAACTGTGTAGCCAGAATATGGAATTTGAGCTTGATAATTAAAATCAAACTATGTAGAGAAGCTTTGGGTTACTTTTGTCATGCCTTTTGGGACGTGCCTGTATGCGAGCGGCGCAGGAATCGGTCTTCGTGGAAATCCTTGGGGGAGGCCTTTGTCCAGCAGTGGACGTCTTTCGGCTGAAACGAACGAACGAACTTTTGTCATGTTGTAATGCAGTGGTAGAGTCTAACAGGTTTCAAAACTCAACTCGGTCTCAAACGTAGATTATGCTTTTCATTATTTATACACCGATTGGTGCTGTGATCACTGGACAAGTAATACTCGTATAACTGAGATTGAATTAAATCGAGCTATGGGATTCTTGGACGAAAGCCGGCTTTAGGCAAATTTTGATAATGTTAGTTCGTTCCAATTTTCTCCGATAAAATTCAAAGCGTCATACCGTCATACACATTTCATTCATGGAAAAATAGATCTTTACCACAATCTGAAACGCGAAATTTTCGGATAAAGACAATTTTGGCAAATGTAGATGTGGTTGATCGTATTTTCAAACGTTGAACTTTTGTTCCTTCAAATGTTCACCAATAAAAACATTCGAAAGATTAAGAACTAAAAAGCTTCCCGGCACCCAATGCCTGTCAATAAGCTCTCCCAATAAAAAGCTCTCGATATTGCTAAACTTTTTACATGTCTAATCTACATGCGCCCCCCGGTTTGTAATCCCAAAGTCCTCAATAACGCGTATCATAACTCATTGGCCCGTATAATATGTTTTGCAGTTCGAAATTCGTTTGGTTGGCCTATCGATTGGCCAAGTATTTGGCAAGTATTGGCGACGGGCTCCCAAATATTTGGTTTGGGCGTGATATTTTGCGTTGTATTAGGCCGATGGCTACATTTGTACGCACTCGTTTCGGCTTTTGTAAGTAATCAAACCTTTGTTGAGAATGTTGTCATTGTTGTTTTGATCCGTAAAGCTGAGTAAAGTTTAAATAGTAACATTGCTGTGAAACTTTGAGTTGTCTAAGGTCTGTAAAGAACCTGAAAGCTCGAATCTCTCATCTTCAGCACAGATTAACGGTTTTGATTAGTTCAACTTGTTCAGACCAATTACAGGAATATTTTTGTTACTCGTTATAAAAATATTTTGCATCTTACTCAATTTATTGTCTTGCATCCTCCATGACCATTTTTTAAATGTATTAATATTAAATTTGTCCTACTTAAGTAGATATTTCTCATTGTGTTTTATCCTAAACCGTTCAGTGTTGCATTCTTTCCCCAATACACAAAAAGTAAAACATTTCGTGTTTAATAATAAATAAACATAATAACAAACTTAAAGCCCGAACATCTATGATGTATACACAAAGCGTGACAAAACACGGCCCTCGCAGATATAAGTCGTCAAGCTGCGTGGGTCCACGGCGCTCAATGGCCAATATTTTCGCCTTTACACAAACAACCCATGGGATCTGGAGTAGGTACTAACTCACATTCGTTGCCAAGACATGTGTCTCGCTAGGCCATCGGCCTCACTTGGGGAAGGACTTAAAGATTAAGATGCAGTAGGGTCACGTATTGGACTAGTTCAAATAGAACAGTATCAGACTTTTTATCAGAAAAATAAATACATAGATTTAACAGAAAATTATTGGTAAGTATTATTAACTTACTTGGTGGGGTTAACAAGGATATTCGTATTTTTAATACCATAAAAAAGTACCTTAAAGACTAACAAAAAAAATTTGAAAGTTTTTCAAAATAGATTAGATCTTACTACGGGTATATGGGAGTCAGGATCGGGACTATTCCCACCTCTCGTTCCCACCGCTGCAACTCTTATGTAGCCAGGATCTACAGCTTGATCGCCAATAAAAACCCAACCAAGGGTGTGGGGGTCTTAAGATGTCTGTGAAATATTATACTTAAAAGTTCCGAGCATTTTTCCGTCGCAAAAAAGGGGTGGGTTTACCACCTCCGTCATAATTTCTTAAGGAATCATTATAGGTTTCTCTAGAAAAGTCTAAGGGACTTCAAAAGAGTCCTTCTAGACATTTTTCAAATGTACAAAGTATAAAACGGATGCGTAGTCCTCTATCTGGGTCACGACCCTCGAACTATCGACGGAAGAGTGTTACGAAACCGAAACGTGTCCGTTTGATTTAAACTATTGTCATTGAAACGGATTTGTCTCCAGACAGTTGTGTTGTCTTGGAAGACCAGGGTTTTGAGATCACTTTTACTGAGAACCGACGGCATTTAACAAGGTCTTCGTGTAGGGTAGTTGAACGGGATTGGTGGTCGATTGGTTTAATGCTTTTAATTTTAAATTAAAAAGCAACAAAAATAAACATTGAAACACTGAATTTGACTGCGCATCGCGTGTCAAGCGATGGACCCGATGGTATCTCTGCTTACGGGAATAACTTATGCCCGTTTTCACCAACAATCCCTTTTTTTAAGTGACCCCTATGAAAACAAAATTCATAATTATGTGTTACCATAGGGGGCACTTAAAATTAGGGATTGATGATGAAAACGGGCATTACAAAATAAATAAAAAAGCAATACTACATAAACACATCATCTATGTATAGACACTTGACACTGGCACAATACACACTGGAAACCTCGAGGTTAGATTGCCATTAAACAAAAGAAGAAGAAGAAACCGTTTGACAAGTGGTTTTCTTCTTCTTATTTTATTTCTGGCCTAGATGGCCCGTAAGGAGTTTTCTTATTTTCTACTGATAGTTAAACTAATGACAATTTAAGTTTGTGTTACGTTACGCTTGCAAATTGGGCCCTAAAGTTTTAAGTATTTTATTACGCAATTCCTTGTTCTGTATGTAATAAAGTTAAATCTAAGTTAATAAATTAATTAATTATTTATGTAGTTTAAATACAATAAAATAACCCTATTTGCAATTTTATGTAGGTACGTTTAAATACATAAAATTCAAGAATTTTTGAGGGTTTCAGAAAATATCTCTCATCAAACAAACTGTTTTCCATTTTCTTTCTTTTTTTTTACGGCAATGGAAACACCTACACATTCTGTAAATAATCCACTATTTACCTATTACGATTTATTAAAAACAGCCTGCTAAGTCAAACAACTTACGATACAGGAAGAAAATGTAGAGCAAAACAAATTGCCAATTAAAGAATTTGCGGTTACAAAATAACTGACCAAGAATTCGCGGCTAAAATATAAATTATGAAAGCCTAACAGACTCGTTCCCACAGAATTAATTGCCAAGCAATCAAACGTATTAAACGGGGTGGTAATTAAAACAGTGAGCTTTGGGCAAAGGCAATTTGGCATACAGCTTACCGCTTGATGGAATGGAAACTTCTTTTGTTTTATAAAAGTTTTTTCTTTTAAAATTTTAAGGATACTTTTTAGAAGCGATTCTATTTTGTTTTTTCTACGATTGATCAGCAAAATCACGGTAATACCTAAGATGTTTTTATAGTATAGATACGTTATACCCGCTCAAGAATGGCAATGCAAAAGAGATACAATTGGACCTCTTGCATTCAGTCGTACATGATCGGTTGCCGCGAACAGCCACGAATGCACTTCCCGATTGCCTTCCTGATTGATTGATAATATGCCTTCGTGTGTTTTTAGTTGATGTACAAATTACACTGCCACTATTATGAACCAGAAAAATGTGTCATTTCATTCGTAAATACAGTTTAATTAGTAAAAAATTAAATTTTAATTTTTATTCAATTTGACAAGGGTTGACGGTTGAATTTGACATTTGAGCTAAAATCTAGAGACCACTGCCAGGGGAAGTTGGGGCGAATATCTATCAATTAAGAACTCTGCATTTAACTCACGGAATAATTGTTTTTCTCTAGAAAAGAATATTATTTAAATAATTATGTATTCCTGTGTTGACACGTATTCATCCGAAATCGATAAAATCAATGCTATGGCTATTATTACTGTATGATTATAATGATTTATGATCAAACGAAAAAGACTTACTCGAGGAACAAAATTATAGCAGAAACGAATAATATTAATTATTTATTATTTTTATTTATCCTTGGACATTTTTACAATACGCTTCTAGTCCCAAACAAATTTGATGTACCTGTATAAATTTACAGTCTGCTAAATCAAAACTGTGGTTAATATGAAAAATATGGGCGGACTATGTTTTCCTATCGAGGATTATATTTCAAAGCCTACAGTCAGAAATGCTACTTCCCGATCCCAAAAAGATTGCAATTTGTACACGGTAATACTATCTATACAGTATTCCAACTCGGCCATATTTTTGAAATAAATGTCAACAGTCGCGCGGTACGTCACAGTATGACAACATGCGATAGGGCTGCCCACCTACAGTAACCAGTTTAATTACATCTGCCTACTTAGAATTTCTATCTAGTTTTTTATTGTATTTTTTATTTAGTTAGACATACAAAATACTTTGTGAATGGAATAGGTTAAAAATGTGTATTGTTTTGTGATTAGTAGATTGAATTTAGTAAAAACTACTTAAATAATTTCGAAAGTTTAATAATCATAATGATCTGTTACTTTAATTTCGGGCGGGCGAAGTCGTGGGCAAAAGCTGGTTTAATACAATATAATTTTTATTTCAAATCAAACTGACTGAAAATGACAATTTGACTAGTTTTTGACCAATTTGACCGTAAATGACGGTCAGTCAAATTCAATCAGTTTTGTCAATTTTAACACTTGGCCACCGACGTCCTTTCGGCACATTCGCGACACCCCTGACTTTTGCATACCGAGCGCATACCGAGATTTGAATTTCGAATGAAAGATCTCGTTTCGTCTGTTTATATGAAGTTACAATACTGTATGATATTATTACCGTGGCAAAATTGAATAGGGTATTTGACACCACCAATCAATTGACGTACTTTTTAAAACTGTCAAAACGACACTCTCCCATAGATTTTGTACGGCAATACTAGCATGTGACGTCACAATTTTATCAACTCAATGAAACTACTTTTTTCAATCATAATGCAACCAAAAATCGTAATTTACAGGTAATTAAAAATTAATTAGGTTTTTAAGACCAGAAAAAGTGTCTTTTTAAAAAAGTTGTGGTTTAGAATTATTGAGAAATGGTGTCAAATACCCAATTCAAATCGCATGTTTTGTGATAGTTGCGATTTGCGAACTTCTTTCAAAAGAAAGACCCGTTTTTATCGGGTACCTAAGTAAAACGTGTGCATAAAGTGGATTTCAATTTAAAGTTATTGATAGGATTATTATGTATAAACAAAAGTAGCCAAGAAATAATAATGATCTGAAAATTCAAAATTATTTAAATCGATTAATTTATCATTGTACATAATGTTTTTAATAAAAATATCGATATAAAAACCGTAGTTTGTTTTGAACGTTTTTAACTTGATGCAATCCCCTGTAAGAGCAGAAACTCTGCAAATGAAAGGTAGTAGTTTCAAGCCGTTGCCGATTTTTACAGTAAAAAACTACCTCGTAGATCAGTTATTTCCAATAATTGTTAAATTACTTCGAACTGAGGGGTGGTAATAAACTTTAGAGCTCTTTCAAAGATTCAAAGATTATTTATTCACCGAGATAATGTGGTACAATAAAATATGTGGTCTTAAATTAAAAAGAGGTGCAGCTTATCTCACCAGCGTAGCTGGCATGTGAATTTGTGCATAAAAAATCATTATTATAAATTACAATTACAATTATAATTATTATATAGCTATGTCAATAATTCAATTAGTTATTCAATAATATTAATTATAATAATCTTACTTCAATAAATTAAATTAGATGTCAAATTGTTTATTGTAATTTACATGTCAAATAATCCTTAACTGAATAAAAACATTTTTCACATAACAAATTATACAGTTTCTTATTAAACTGATTTCTTAGAAGAAAGCATTTCGGAAAACAGATAACCACTCGACAGAATAATAATCTTAACTTTGGTCAGGAGTTTTATTCATTTTATTTTAATAAAAGATAATAATTTATGGTTATTATGGATTTAAGATGGATGGAGCGGTTTTTCAAGCCAGGTTGAGAAATGCACTATGTCCATGAGTAGAGGCTTATTTCAAAAGGATGCCAACGATTTAAATATCACCCTGTTTAGTATTAGTGCACGTTACTAGTAGGTGATTAACGGGTTGCGAGTTCGAATGCAGAAAGGGTCAGTTTTGAGAGTGATTGTATGATTTGTATGTATAGTTGAAAAGTATTGAAAACCATATTTTCATAGCAGTGTAAATTGAGTTTAATAAGACTGTTAATAGGTTGTGTTTAGACATTTGAGTGTAAAGTTTTTCATTAGGAAATTATTAAAATACCAGTATAGGTAAGTCGTACCTAGTCTTATAATAATAAAAGGTAGGTATTTTCATTAAAATTTATCCTTTGTACGTAAGAAGTCAATTATAACAGACTGAAAAAATACCTAAAATAATAAAAAAAGCTCTAAAAGATTGGCTTCTAAAGCGTGCCTATTATTAAAAGTTCATCTTTTTTTTCTTCCATCCCTTTCCCCCTATCCGTCATGTCCCAGAGCACCTGTCGACCTGTGTCTAATAAATATCAGTGTCAAAAAAATCCCTGTCATCATTAGCACCTGCGTCAAAAACGTGATATTTTTATGAAAGGAGATAAAATTATGTATAATGCATCACTTACAAGGATCAAAAACTGGATCGCCTAATTATTAAAAAAGTATAACAAATTATACTTTATGTAATCGTACTTCGAAGTTTACTTAATTAAAATACACGTTTTGTTTTTCCTAATTAAGTTTTTCTTAATCAAAACAAGGTGCCGCACATTTAATCTCGCGTGTGGTAGTAAACACGGACAATCGTCTGATAAAACGTCGACCCCTATAATTAATTGCCCTCCACTTAATTAGGATCACGGGCTAAAGATCCGGCCACAGCAATGAATTACAACTCCCTTACTACAATGGTACCTCATGCATAATTTATAAACGAAATGACATACCGATCAAACATCCATCAGTGTCATCCAAACTCTTTGGAACGAAAATTAAAAATAATTGGAACTGGCACAAAATGTTTCACTTCAAAATTCAAACTTGTGTTCTGTCAGAATTCGAGAATGGAACGACGAGCGCGGTTGCGAAAAAGGCGGGAGGATTCGCGAGCGGTTGCTTCGGCATTCGGGCGGGTACTGACTGCCGCAGGAGCCTGCGTCACTGGACCTCGCCAGTTCGCCACCTTTTTGCGGGTCCCTAATTAATAAGCAGGCGTGACACCGACACGCTCGTCAATCCGATGATGAGTCCTCGACTTTATCGTCCGAGTTGATGGAACCGTCGTTTGGCGAACTTTTTGTAATCCCGCCTCTATGGCTAATTGGACGCTTGCATGTCCACTAGTTTCGGCAGCGAAAAAGCCTAAGGGTTTTTTCGGGAATAACACGTTGGCATCAATCATGTCGGGGCTTGCAATGAAAAATGTTTGCTCTATTTTATTTTCTTTGCACAAAGAAGCTCCATTAAAAAGATGTAGGCTTAGAATATTAAGAATATTTTTTGTTTACTCCAATTTTTTGTCGTTATTAATTTATTTACGTTAACTAACCCTCTCTATTATTTTTAAATGAAGAAAAATGTTTGAGAAATAGGCGTACTCAAATCTAATAGGACTACTAGCCATTTAGAATAAATATGCGAAATGTTTTTTTTGTTAATATTTCAATTGTTTTAATTAAGTTGCGCACTTCATAGCAGCAAAATAAATGACCAATGAAATTAAACTTTCAGCGTTTTTAAGTAATATAAAACTGTAACCAATCTCTCTACAGTAGATTGGAGATTACATCTCTAAATTGCCTTAAATAATTTTATTTCAAATATTTCAAAGCTAAAAATCACAGACTGGCGTGATAGATAGCTCAGTTATTTCCGTCATAGCAGAAGTCATCTGAAATTTTAATGTCGCAGGGATCACGGAAATCAAAGCGAACCTTATTTTCTTGAACAATCGGCAGCAGATCACACTATTTTTTGTTGCAAAATCGCCCCTTTTACCGTTACATAAGGTGCTACGGTGTTTACCAAGATGTAGTATCCGTACGACCATAAAACAGGGGAAATTGAACACTGCGAGAACGGTGTGGGTGAAGTTGAAGGGAAGAGATGTTGTCATATCGTTTTGCAGTTTTTATAATAGTATCATTTTACTTTAGAAATGTAATTGTTTTGTTTTATGGATGCAGGTGCCTTTTTATTGAAGGCCACCTGTTTCTAGTGGTTTATAGTGGTCTACAACGCCACGTGTCATGTAAGTTATAAATTACTGTATTGGATTGAAAAAGTTGACTGAGTTTCTACCGCCACTTCTTTTCAGCACTAGCCCATATATGTATTGTCCCGAAATGATGGTAGGGCAAGCTATATTTGGGACGTGTATAAATGCCCTGGAACGGGCCTATGTACTCAATAAACTATTACATTTCATTTTATTTTAATTCATTTCACTCTTTCGTTTCACGATTTCGAATACCACTGGGGACAAAAAGTGCCTTGAGGGAAAGCTTTAAAATACGATCTCTCGTTTTTCACATCCAGCTATCAGCCATTTTCCTGAGGTCGGAAAAAATGTTATTGAAGTGAAACCACCGGAAAAAGCACCATTGGATGAACACTTGCTAGATAGACGGATGGCATGAATACCTGAATGAAGGTTTTCGCTTATGTTTTAAATAAGTACAGTTAGGTATTTAATTTTCTTCAAACCAGCAAATTATGTCTGTCACTAAGTGAGAAAGTTGTTTGACATTTTGACTAAACAAAAGGCTTTGAGTACCTGTGAAATCAAAAGCGTTGCTTGATTTGATTTTAATAAGTAATCGACTCAACTTTGCCCTCAAAGTGTCACTTTGACATTGACATTGACATTCACAAAGAGGTTTCAAGATTCTGTAATTATTTTGTATTGTGATTACAGGCAAGGCCATTGGAGCCTAACTCGTAATTATAACAAAATAAATCATACTGTGTACTGACAATCAAGCAAAATATTAAATTCAGGAATATTAGCAAAGACTTACAGGTGACTAGACAAGCTGTTCAGAGTGTCACAGACAGATATTCGTAGTTACCTAAAATAATTATTCAAAATAAAATCTTTGGACAAATCTTTGGACAATTTCACACAGCGCCAGCTAGCCCCAAAGTAAGCAACTTAATGCTTGTGTTATGGGTGCTATAGCTTAACGGATATACTACTTATATACCTTTTTACCTTTTTTTTAGATACATAAATATTATACATAGTGACACCCAGACCCGTTACAGAAATTAAAATTCATCATTTCAATTTCTGCCCGGCCGGGAATCGAACCCGGGACCTCTCGGCATAGTAGTCCGTTCTGAACCACTACACCAAACGGCCGAAAAATGTGAGCGTAAATAGTAGTGAGAACGTTTTAGAGGCTTCATTAAACGTATGAGAGTTAATATTAAGTCGGCTAAGTAACTAAAACTTACAGGGGAGACCGAGCGAGGAGAGTTGTAACAGAGGTGAGTTGTTAAAGCTGATTTCTTTGCACCTATGAGAGTTAGCGAGCTGACAATTTCACGCAAACGTAAGTAATCATCATCATCATTTCAGCCATAGGACGTCCACTGCTGAAAATAGGGCTCCCCCAATGACTTCCACATCGCAAGGTTGGTAGCGGCCTGCATTCACGCAAACAGTGGAGTGTCAAAAGAGCAACGAATTCGCGGAGTTGCTAACTTGATAAACTTTCATAGGTTCAGATAAATTGAGTTTTTCCCAATTCACTTTCGTTACAACTCGCCTCGATCTCCCACGGCACATCTGCTTCTCTCGCCTTTGATTAAATGCAGTTGCGACTTATTCGCTAACTTAGTGAGCACTGAGTAGTATCTCGGTATCAATACCAAATCGGCTGACATAGCCCGACGGATTAGCAAGCTGAAGTGGCAATGGGCAGGGCACATTTACGCAGAACTGACGGCCGATGGGGCAGCATGGTTCTGGAATGAAGGCCGCGTACCGGAAAATGCAGCGTGGGACGTCCACCCACAAGGTGGACCGATGACATCATAAAGGTAGCAGGAAAGCGCTGGACGCAGGCCGCTACCAACCGGGTAACATGGAAAGCATTGGGGGAGGCCTATGTTCAGCAGTGGACGTCCTATGGCTGAGATGATGATGATGATCAATACCAATGTCAATAATAATACCGTCATCTCGGTACAGGACAGCAGTACGTCTTTCCTACTATACAAAAGCCTTTATCCGGCGAGTGCGATCAATAACAAAATACAGCCTCACTCTTTCTTTCTAAAGGCATATGAATTTTCATATACCTAAATTGGGAATTGATGGGTTCCACATAAGGACATTTATTTACATTCCTTCTAGTTTTTATTTGCGAGAAAGGTAAATTCATTAAGATTGGCTCAGTGACAAAAACTGACTTGCGTAAGTTATTTATAACATTAGTACGTGCAAAAAAGTTTCATTATGAACATACTTGTATTTTTATATTACCCAGACTTGTTTTCTTTGAATAAATCTATGATATAGGTAATTGCTTGGTACTTTGATGGGTAGGTGTTGAAAGTTACCTCCGAACAAAACAAATGAATTTGTCACACAAAAAAAAACACGAATAACAAAAACTTTTTCTTTCTCACTTCATTCCTAATGAGAGTTCGCCTAAACTAAGACTCGCTGAATTTCTGGCACTATAAAAGCTTTGTTTCAAAGCATAGGAGTACAGATATGACGAAAAGTGGAACCAACCTAATTACGAAGTAACGGAATATGGTTTTATCCAAATGAAAAATACAATATCTGACCAGTTAGTTCAAGAAAGATAACTAATATCTGAAAATAGGAAAAAAACACATTTGGAAAAGTAACGCAAATGGCAATCCCAATGAGGGTAAAGTCTGTCGCGCACTAGCTGACGTCACTGGGACACACACATCCTGTCACGTGGCCTAACTCGCCAGGTGGCGCCAGCCAACCTCCCTGGATAAAGGATAAAGGGGTAATATTCGCATCATTACACTTTATTTTGTACCCAACTACTTCCTTCGCTCCATGAAGTGATCGCGAAATTGTATCTGTCACAAATGTTACTAACTATAGTTTTCCAATCGTAGACAGGTATAAAGGTTGTTAGGTAAATGGGGTGTGGGCTAGTGTCGGCTTGATACGTCATTTACCTAACACCCTGTATTCACAGTTTTTGACACTGTCTATTATTCTACCTCTAATATTCGAAGTATCACATTCTGCTGCAAATTCGGCTTAGGTAACTATTCATCAAAATGACAACTTCTCAAAATGACAACCGGGATGCAAAATGTCGACTTCTCGAAATTACAACTTCTTAAAATGCCAACTTCGCTAAAAGACAACTTCTCATAATAATATCGTCTATTTCGGATATTTCGATTATTTGTGGACATTTTGCGTCCCGGTTGTCATTTTGAGAAGTTGTCATTTTGGTGACTAAGCCGCAAATTCTACCTCATAAAAGCTTGACCTCCCGACTGTACTGTATAATTAGACGTGTCGATCGGAGCTTTCAACGGTAATTAACACTAATCAGTTTCATTAGGCACCGAGTGAGACGGAATTGAACGACTGCAGAACGGGGGCTCAATTTTGTTTTGCAAGGTTGCGGTACTAAGGCTGGGTTGCACCATCTTACTTTAACTTTAACAAACGTCAAGTCTGTCAAACTGCATACAAAAAACACCGGTTAGGTATAATGTTTTTGTCACTGTTAAAATAAGGTGGTGAAACACAGCCTTACAAAATCTTTGAGTGTCCAAATGGATCGATGTTTAGGTAGAAGATTTTAAGATGTTTATTTTTTAAAGGTGTTTTCCTGAAAGACATGCCATAACATTGTGGTGTGTCACAGCAGCGGAATCCGAAACTACGTAGAATACCGTTGGACAGGTAATAATAAAGTATGTTGCACTAAATAAAAAACTTTTCTTATTATTAGGTGATACATAGAATCTCGTGTTTAGGTAATACAGGGTGTTAGGTAAATGGGTATATGAGCCGACACTAGCCCATGTTAACATGGTCATATAAATGGTATGGTGAAGTCAGAAAATTGATATCTTCATTTTAATTATTTTATTTTTCATACAAATCGGATTTTATAAAATTAATTTTGTATGAAAATTAAAAAAAATAAAATGATGATATCAAATTTCTGATTTCACCATACCATTTATATGACCATGTTAACATGGGCTAGTGTTGGCTCATATACCCATTTACCTAACACCCTGTATAACTTACTTATAAAAATCATAATAATAATTATGAATGTCTAAGGCTGAGTTGCACCACCTAACTTTGATGGTAACTACAACGTTAACAGATGTTTTTGTTAAAATTTTCAAATGTTCATATTTACTTATTCGTTAGTATTACAATGCGTTTTAGTGACTTTAGTGAGAACCACCCTTAATTAGACTATTCAAAAGCTACCCCCAGAAAGCAAACAAAGACCACTAAAAGTTTCACTACAATTCGTCACACCCTGACCTATATTCGATATTTTCATAACTTTCTCTCCGATTTGTGTACAAATTATTCATGCTGTCTGAGAATAAAAAGATGATCATTCATTACGTTCATAATAGAAATGAAGCTAGTTTAATATTCTTGTTTTCGACTAGACATTTTTCTTTTTATAGAATAATGTTCTTTAGGGGCCATGCACACCACGTTTTTTTCAGACACCATTGACGCGCGTTTGCTGCACTGCTAAATTTGAATGCTTTCGTTCGTTTGTCGTTCGTTTCAGCCGAAAGACGTCTACTGCTGGACAAAGACCTCCCCCAAGGATTTCCACGAAGACCGGTCCGCCGCCGCTCGCATCCAGGCACCTCTCCCGAAGCTGAGACGTGGTCGCTTACTATGGGCCTCATAAGAAGGCTCAAGGTCACCCAAAGGGCGATGGAGCGTGCTATGCTCGGAGTTTCCCTGCGTGATCGAATCAGAAATGAGGGGATCCGTATTAGAACCAGAGTGACTGACATAGCCCGCAGAATCGTTAAATCAAGTGGGCCGGGGCATATAGGTCGTAGCGCTGATGGCCGCTGGGGCAGGAAAGTTCTTGAGTGGCGACCACGAGCCGGAAGACGTAGCGTGGGTGGGCAGGCCTCCCACTAGGTGGACCGACGATCTGGTAAATGTTTTGCTGCATAATTAGATTATTATACAGCCCAGCGTTCCATTCGCATAGAACGCGCGTAGACGGTGCCTGAAAAAACGTGGTATGCATGGGCCTTACCCCGTTCTCTGTTATACCCATTCAGATCTTAGTAGTTTGCTTCTTAGAGCTATAATAGAAGGAAATCGTACAGGTCTATAATCTATAATAATATATAAGAAAATCTTTTAGCTATTTAAAACACATATTTGCAAAGTTTCAGGAGGAGCAAGAAGTGTGCTGTGGACGATGATCTTTCTGAAGTTCTTGCTAAACTAAAATCAATTTTCATAGTTAATTAAAAACTAAATGTATTTTCAGGGTCACAATGAAGAGTTTTAAGAGAAGATAGGCCTAGTACGAATATTAATAGTAAACCTTATAATTAAGTAGCGCAGAAAGATACCCTCGTACGCCCTACTTATACTTATAATATTAACCCTACAGTGGTCGCGCGGACTACACCCGTAATCCACTCGTGCAAATTGTCGAATATTTTGAAATCGGTCAACGCGATCGTTTTGATACTTCGTGTACTTTAAGTTGCATAGTCGAAGATCACACTTAATGAGGTGTGAGCGCCAGGTCTCTTGTGGATGTGTCGCAGGAGCCCCGTAAATGCCGATGGTCTACTCGTGTAATCCGCGCGACCAATTACGTAAGTATTTTTTAAGTTACCTTTTTTACTTAATGTGTTTGTTTTTGCATTATTCGTGTAAATTAATGCTTTCTAATAAATAATTACGGCATAGGTATGTATTTACATTTGTGTTTTTAATAAAATCATTGTATTTCAGATAAAAATCATAAACAGTAGACAAAAAGCACAAATTGCAGAATGGCTAGAAGTAATTGAGCGTATCTTCTGTCGACTCTTCGGTTTCTGATGAAGAAGGGCACATTCTTCCACAAGAGAGCAAGCTTCTCAGACCAGTGATTAGCCATCTAACTCAGAACCATCACAGCGGAGATTTTTAGGTCGCTACTTTGACTGCGGAAGGAAGCGAAATCAAAGTACCGGAAATACTTGTAATTCGTGCAACAAATTTATTTGTCCTTATCATTCCATTATGGCCTGTATCTCCTGTTCAAAATATGATTAATAATTAAGTGAAATTAGTACTGAATAATTTTTAAACTGCCAAAGTTGACATTTTCTTGATGAGAAATGATGATTTTATGTTTTGGTTAATTTATAAAAACTGAGAAGAACTGCTCGTTTCTTTGTTTGATTATTTCATTAACTAATACATAACAATAAATATAATAAATAAAGAAACATGTTTTCATAAAGAGATGTCTTCTTTTTTTACTCCATAAAATGGCTTACGCATGTAATCCGCGCGATCATTAACGTAATATTTTAGAGCGCGACCACCGTAGGGTTAAGTAATCCATGACGTCACGTATCCATCTCTAATGAAATTATTCCGCCTTTGACCTCCACAGGCTTTGATCTTGTGTCTCACCAGAGTTATTAGCGTGGGAACGTGAGCGGTTAGGCGCACTTACTCTTCACTTGACTGACGTATTAGGTAGCAGACTATATTCGCGTGTGGTACGAATAATTTTCTAATACATATTTCGTCAAAATGTTCCAAATGATTTTTTTATGCAGGACAAGGCAGTTATTTGTCCGCAATCGTACCTGGTGTTAAGTAAGATACAGTCTAGGACGCGGACGGTACATATCTGCCCTGTAAATGCCTATTCACACTCGCCTTGAAAAGGCCCGGATTATAGTGTTCAGGAAAGACAGCCGCAGGCAGCGAGGCACGATTTAGGTAGAGCTCTTTCTCCCGTTTTTTGCAGGATCCCGTTTAGTAGTACTTATAAGTGTTCACACTAACGCCCGTATTCACAAACGATGCTTGCATAAGTTAGGGACAAATCGAACGCACGGAGTTGAAAAGAGCTCTGTGATTGGTTGATAATCATATGTCACCCTGTGCGTTCACGCGGTGAATTTCAAACACACACTTGTGTGTTCACCCGTCAGTTCAGTTTTGCGGATTATTTGCATTACTGGATCCTGCAAACTGAATTGTCATGGGAAAGTACCCTAAGAGTAGGCGCACACCGTTGATTTTTAGTTGGCCGATAGTTGTGCCCAATTTTAATTTGTATGAAGAATCGGCCAAATCAAATCAGCGTAGTGTGCGCACTCCCATACATGCCCATACTGATCAACTACCCGACAAAACTATCGGCCGACGAAAAATCAACGGTGTGCGCCTACTCTAATACGAATTTTATTTTCTTATACATATTTCATCAACATATTCTTCGATGTATTTGGATTGGTACGGTCGAGCTTTCGGAAGCTTACCTATTCCATTTGACGCCAAAGCTTGCACAGCAATGAAAAAGCTGCAAAGCTAATCCAAACTACGAATTTTTATTCAGACTGATGTAACATTGTTCAATACACTATTCTACTACCAACATTTTTTGGGATTTGATATCCAATCATCAATGAATAATTTAAATGTTTTTCAGGATTTTCGAAGCAAAGCAATAACCTAGGAAGAAAATATCTTGAGAAAGCGAATACTTTCTCGCTGTGGGTATAACTCGTACTATATATTTTTAAGTTCGTCACGTTGTTTTTGGGCAGCCTGTATATTGAAGGTTAGTCAGTAATAATCGTAGTTTCCAAATTACGTCTTTCTTATTAACCCCGATTCAAGAAGTAAACAAGCAAAAAAGCTCTAAAAATATCAAACAAAAGCTATCAAAAATATTTTTACGATCATGGAGAAAAAAGTATACTTTAAAGGCCCTTTAAAAAGATATCACTATACTATACAAATATCTATCATCTATCCGATCGGTGGTTATTTCGTTTCGGTGGCGGGATGGATTCGTTAAATTTTACGGCCCGTAAAGCTCAACTGGCCATCTAACGCGCGTCTGGGGCTTTCAAACTGTGAATGAACGGTTAACAGTTTTTCAGTTTCATAAACAATCGACAACACAGCAGACTACGTAACACATTTTTTGCGAAATTAAAGCTGTTATGCTGGGGCCACATTAGCGGCTAACGCCAATGTCCACTAGTGCGATAATTATGGCGACACTGACATAGTGTGGTGTGGCCGCTTCATCGCATTAATTCTCGCGTTAATCTCTTGGAGCTGTCGTCTAATGTTAATACCGTTGTCAAATTATCGCGTTATGTCGTGGCTACACCTACGGTTAACGTTCATTATCGAAATAATTAGTGGCATTTCTCGTTAGTGTGGCCCCAGCATTACTACATTGAGATGTTGCAGCTATTCAGTTGGTGTGTTGTCGGCGGTACAGTCAGTGTCAAATAATTCGTGACACCCAAAGTAGCCAAAAACTTAGCAACGCGTTACAATTGAAATAAGTTGTGTTGTCAACTTTTTGGCCACTTTAAATGTCATGAGCTATTTGACGCTGATTATACCCAGTAATAATGTTCGTTCGTTTCAACCTGATGTTGTCCACTGCTGGACAAAGGCCTTCCCCACGAATTGTCACAACGACCGGTCCTACACTGCGATACCTACCTACTAATGTTTAGCTATTGTTACAATTGTTACTTCGATAGTGAGTGTAGTGGAAGTTAATAAATGAATTGTCTATTCGGTATAAATTTACAAGATTATTGAGACCGTTTAGTGCAAAGTCGTTGAAGAGAGTGCGTCAGGATCGTCTCCTTCGATGTTCGCTCGCGAACCGAACATTGCTCGTTCGTTCGCCGAACGCTCGCCGCTCCCTCCGGTCACGCCGCCCGCGGGCAATGTCCGTGAGTAGACATCTATATTTTATTGTCCTATATAGGAAAGAGCCTAGAACCTCGGGATCTAGATTCCAACTTACTATTTACCAAACTGTAAGTTCTGCAAAGTGTATTCTTACTTTTAAAATGAAAATAAAACAAACTTTTCTTAAACAGATACCAGTTGCTCTCCAAATTAAATAATCGTTAACACGAATCTACAAATCGTTTGAAATGATAGGAATGCTTTATTTATAAGCAATTCAGTGAACAAATACCCAAACAAATTCTAGAAAAGGGAGCGAATAAATTATTTAAAACCTTTTACGAGATGCCAGATTTTAGGGTTCGTCCCCTTTCGTGTTCGGACCGTTTGGGTCTGTTACTACGCACACGATTGTAGGCAATCTTAGACATTAATAAAATAGGACCTATTTCTACCGCACCAAGTTTCACGTTCTTAAACTAAAGGTACCAATTTTTCTATTTACATAACTGAGAACTAAAAAAAGGTTCTATCAATATTCTCTTTTACGTCGTGAAAATTTCTAGAAAATTGCTTTTAAAGCATTTACTTCTAAAACATGATTTTTCATTTTAATACCTCAAAGATGGGACAGAAACCCACAAACTGTCGCTTGAGTTTTATATTATTTTACCCTATAAGCGACGCTGTGAATCTTTCCATCAATATAAACTGTAGGCACACATCAATGTAGAATCACTGAATGAGTACGTCGCATAACTTGCGTTTAATAATAACTAAATTAATTAAGGTGAGTGGATACTTGATTCATCAAGGTGCAAGTAAAATCTCCGCATTAATGCACCAATTATAAAACGGTAGGAAAAGTTTCTAACTAAAGCTTCTTGGAATCTTGATTTATTGTTATGCTTTCACTCCGAGCTGTTATGAAAAGTGATTAAATGATCCATTAGGACGAAGGAGGAGAGAGCAATTAACGACTTGGTAAACACTTTTGTTAACGTTTGCATTTAAATATTATCAAAGAGAATTCATCTTTCAGGACGCTTTGTGTAGTATTAAATAAGCTTTTTATTAGTTGCAAAATGATGTCAAAAATTTACACATGGTGTACAATGTAGAAATAACCACATACAATATGAATAATGATGTTAATAGTTAATTAGGTAATCAATCGACACCAAATGTATTTTACTGAAACACATACATAAACTGACACGTGTAAAGCGTAAAATGGCGTATGGAGGACCGATCTGAGATATACCATTAGGGAATACACCTGATAAAGCTTGTATTTGTTTTTATTCGCTATCTTTGCCTCGATACAGGTCCACGGACATTTAAATGTGTTTTATTCGGCTATGAAAATAGAAAACAGTTTCATTTGACCATGAAATCCTTTGAGACTAAATAATTTTATGTGAATATTGAATTAAGGACGATAAAAAGGGTACCAAATGCCAATTCATAACTCTATTTTGCCTTAACTAAAAGTTTTATTGAAGACAATTTTCTTTTTTCTTTTACATTAAAGACAAGTTTTTACTTACGACAGAAAAAAAGAAACTGCTATTATTTACCTATTGGCTGTATAGAAAACAGAAGAATTTATCATACCACAAAGTGGCATGACAATACAATAATATTAAACAACTGATAAAACTTTATGAAAGAGTTTAAAAGCGCGTATAATTTGTGTTGCCAAGTTTCCCCCGGGACTAACTTAACCTTTTGTTATTCGCGGTTGTTATTCGCGGTTAAGCTATGTAAATCCTTGCTACAGGGTGTTTCAATGGTGGGTGTGAGAGTTGAACTAGAGAACTAGAGTAATAGTTGTAACTGGTTCACAGATTTTTAAGTGATTTGTACCTGTATTTTTACTAAATAAGTAGTATTCTATGTACTGTAACTGTATCTACTTATTAATAAACTAGTTAATAAATAAATAATCCCATTTACCGTTTAATAGACTACCATAGTAAAGACGCAATTCGTGCTTTTTTACATTCTGCCGCAAACAATGCAGCAATGTTAAAACACTACGAGTACATCATAAAAAAGTAGTGATTGTTAAAAAAAGTAGATCCTACTATGAAACAACTACTATGGAATAAAAGTAAAAATCTACGTCCCCCTCTCCTCTAATGTTTTATGTGCCCGACAGGGTCTATACTGTACCTATAAGTAATCTTAGAACATCCATAAACGTGTGGAATAAGAATTTGAATTTGAATTTTGAATTTAAACATTGTTTATTAGTCCAGTCAATGAATGCCTTAACGACGGTGTAGAGAGAAATCCGTGGAACACAATTTCTGACCTCGGGACTTTATTTAGACTAGTTAGGAGGTGAACATAGCAAAAGTCCCCGCCCTTAGCCCTTGAGCCGGCGGGGTGAGGGGGGTTTAAAGGTAACACTTTTCGGCTTTTCGCTTAATCCTCGGAAACTATGCGTCCTAGTGGCATAGCTACTATGAACCAAAAAAAGCTTATTCAATTTGCTACAGGTGAGACTGTCAAGTTTTTCTATATCTTATATAGTTTTCGCGGCATCTGCTCTAGAAGGTCCGTAATATTAGAAATTTTAATTTTGTTTTACATGTTCCCATCAGGAGAAAATCGACTAAATCAACATTGAGCAAACATTATAGACATGCGGGAGCATGTTAAGCCTAGTTCCAAGGAGGAAACTGCCTCGTGCGTATATTTAGATGAACTAATTGCAGCCACTTTTGACTCCTCATCACTCAAAAAGCACTGTGCATTAACACTTCAAATTTGGCTCATGTGTTGAGACTTGCAAGATAAACATCAGCTTCAAATTTCATAAATATACCTCAAACGGTTATTAAGGTATTGACGTTCAAAAATCGACATTTAGGACACTAAAATCTATATCACCTGTGAAATGTTAAAATTTACTGGTTTTTTATTTATTCCTTTGTATTTACACAACTACCTATCTGGATGCCAAATTTGAACCTTCAAGGTCATCTGGAAGTGGTTAGAATTTGGTCTTATAGGTCAGTCATGTAGATTTTTAGGCGTCAATACCTAAAGAACCGTTTGAGGTATATTTATGAAATTTGAAGCTGATTTTTATCTTGCAAGTCTCAACACATGAGCCAAATTTGAAGTCTTAATGCACAGTACTTTATGAGTGATAGGGAGTCAAAAGTGGCTCCAATTGGTTCGTCTAAATATACGCACGGTGCAGTCCCCTCCCTGGAACTAGGCTTAACATGCTCCCGCATGTCTAGAATATTAGCTCAATGTTGATTTAGTCGATTTTCTCCTGATGGAAACATGTAAGACAAAAATAAAATTTCCAATATTGCAGACTTTCTAGAGCAGATGCCGCGAAAACTATACAAGATATAGAAAATCTTGACTATCTCACCTGTAGCAAATTGAATAAGCTTTTTTTGGTTCATAGTAGTCATGTCACTAGGACGCATAGTCTCCGAGGATTAGGCGAAAAACCGAAAAGTGGTACCTTTAAACCCCCCTCTCCCCGCCGGCTCAAGGGCTAAGGGCGGGGACTTTTGCTATGTTCACCTCCTAACTAGTCTAAATAAAGTCCCGAAGTCAAAAATTGTGTTCCACGGATTTCCATCTATAATGCTTTATTGACTGGACTATATCGCCATCTTTGGATAGACGATTAGGTCTTGCCCTGCTTGTTACCTGATGGAAAGTATCAGGTTGAAGCTAGAAGGAGCAACCACGGAAGAACTGACTAAAGAGAAGAATGCTGTTAACATTTTTATTTAAGCGACAGACTTTAAGCGCTTTCACATTTAGGCGATTTAGCAACGCGACAAACCCGCGACAGAAAATTTCATACTATGTGACAGCGCTGCAGCGGATGCATGCCTTCACATTATAAAAACGCCGCTGGCCGCGCTGCTGTCGCGCTTCTAACGCCCTAATGTGTAAAGTCAAAGTCAAAGTCAAAATTTCTTTATTTGTTAGTATTCCGTCGAGTAAATCCGATACGGCATCAAAAGTTGCACATAGTAACGTCCATCTGCCGCTATTGGGGCACGTACTAACTTTATGCAAAGCAGCCGACAGCCCTGCGTGTAGGGCTGCCATGGTTTATGTTATTTGGTTTCTAATTTGGATGACCTACACGTTATTGCCTCTTATTATAAAAAAAAAGAACTTTGTCAACTCGGTTTAAATGTTTATAGATACTGATAATGCCTTTTTTTCAATATGTTGTTTTTTGAATAAATCGATTGACTTTAGGGCAAACGAGTCCATTGCCCATAAGTAATCATCATCACCACCATTTAATCTTTAATCTAAAAATTCGTGATGATGATGAGTTCCAAAGCTCATCTTCAAAGTCACACGAAGTCCAGACCATAGCCCTCATCCCCCAGTGGCTCATTTTAATTATGCAGCTGTCAACATCTGTCAAAATCATCACATTATTACTTTGAAATTGCTTTACGTCAGCAACCCTAAGGATCAAATTTCACATTCCTGTCACGTTTTTCTAATGCCACTTACTGCTCGCCAATAGGTAAAGAAATTACCAAAATATGCCACTGAGCAATAATAAATCTTATTTCCTGGAGCCTGTCAAACGAATATGGCGGCTATCAAACCAAATGGCGTTGCCAACTTATCGAATGTCTGGAATATTAACACTATTGGGTGGGAGAGAGTAGGCTCACTACAGCATGCTTTCGGAGCGGTCCTGTAGGCCTAAGATGCGCGCCGTGATAACTTCTATCGGCGTCAAAATGTATGGGCAAAATCGATAAAATGGCGTGATAACCGCTTATCGCGGCGCGCATCTAAGGCCTACTGGAAAATAAATAAAATTATCCATCGTCCGTATTACTCAACGAAAGACCAATTTAATCTAATATATCTTTTTTTTCTCTTTATTCTCTAATAAATAATATATCTTGGTCGTTTGAATTTATTATGTACCTACATAAACCACTTACAGAACATTATTTTAAGTAAGTATGTTTTTCAATTTGGATCAAGTTTTGAACGTCAATTTGTAGTACAATATCTACATTTAATGCCGTATGGTGACGGCAGAGTAGAATACATTTGTCACCAACCCCTACTCTTCCCGCGGGTGTCGTAAGAGGCGACTTAGGGACTACACATCAAACAGAGAACGGGCAGCAGCGCTCTCTGAAAAACATCAATCTTTTAAACTGCGATCTCCAACCCGCCTGCCAAGCGTGGGGATTATGGCAAAACCCTCCACTGTAGTGGAGGAGGCTTATAGTCCAGCAGTGGACTGTAAAGGGCTGTTGATGATGATCTACATTTAATACAATTTGTCTATTAAATTATTAAAATACGTACTTACTATTCATGTTTTTACATACTTCGGAACATTCTTTCCCAATTGTAAAATTCATCCAAACACAGGCTAAATTACATGCTTGAGTTTGAATCTAGGTATTTTAAATTGCCTTAGTTGTCAGTAACTTCATGCCCTCAGCCTATTACTAGAATGCGCGTAGACAAGAGTACCTAGGTAATCCAATTTCTCTTTTATGACCACAATCGTACCTACGCCAGGGCCTACTTCTGTAATAAACTCAATTAAACTAAATCAGTAAGCCTACTCCTTACTTCTACTTTCGACATTAATATAACGTGTAGGTAGAGCCATCCACAATAAATAAAAGTTTGCAAACTGTGGACCCGTATGAGAGACGCTAGGGAAACTTTGCTCTAAGCATCGTATTAATATAAAACTTATGCTTTTATAGATAATCCTAATCTATCACTTGTAAGTAACAGCGCTAATCTCGTCAGCGAATACGTAAGATTAATATATATAGCAGTATATTATGTGGATATAAATGAATGGAGGACTTTATCTATACTATCTTTACTTCTATACTAATATTACTCGTATAAATACGAGAGTAACTCTGTCTGTCTGTCTCGCTTTTACGCCTAAACCACTGAACTGATTTTGATAAAATTTGGCATAGAGATAGTTTGAGTCCCGGGAAAGGACATAGGATAGTTTTAATCCCGGTTTTTGAAACAGGGACGCACGCGATAAAGGTTTCTGTGACAGACAAAATACCACGAGGGCGAAGCCGCGGGCGGAAAGCTAATTTTCTAAGATATAAATCGAACAGAATTTCGTTTAGAATTCCAACTCTTTCAAAAGTAAACCGAGGGCTCGAGAAATAAAAACATAAATGAGGAATGCCGCGGTTTTCCTTATTTCCTAACAATACACAAAACATCTCAGACTACACAAAAGGTTGGTTTAGTACGTCTCTGTCAGTTCATTAAAACCAACAACAGTTTTTGATCTCAATTGCTACAGTTTACGGGATAAAAGGTTCTATTTATAGTTAATTAATCCAAACTTTTAGTCCTTTACTATCCCGATTAAATTACCTTCATTGGTTGGGTTTTTATTGGCGGCCAAGCTGTAGCTCCTGGCTACATAGGAGTTGCAGCGACAGAAACGGGAGGTGGGAATAGTCCTCTTATCCCAATAGCATGCAAAACCATGGTTCACATACACAGCAAAATGGTGAAGTTCCCAACTTATCGGAACATTTGCAGCTCGAATATAAATATGGGCGAAGAAATCGCGCAGCTCGTAATATTGTGAGCCCAGCGCGAATTTATTGCCAAGCACCCCGATTTTTGCAGGAACATAGAATAAAATTAATGCAGTAACAACAAAAGTATTTTATAGATGTAGCAGCAAAAGCGCTCATGGATACCTGCTACATTAAATTTACTTTTGTTTGTTTAAAGGTGAGTATATATCAGCATTTTCTCAAGCATTTATGTCAAAGTCAAAGTCAAAGTCAAAATTTCTTTATTTGTTTGGACTAATAAATAGTTCTTACAAATCGTCATTTTGCTCTTAAGGAGCCTCTACATGTCTCATAATCTTTTTACCCTACCAGCGCTTCGAGACCAACATTTGGCAAGTGCTGAGAAGAAGCGCCGCAACAAACTCAGTCACCACTGTCTGCCGGTTAATATAAATAAATAGAAATAGTAGTAGTAGGTACATTCGATTCAGGAGCAGTTCACTGAATTTACCATGCATTCTTGTATGGTGTATCTTATAAGAATGGGTATACAAGATTGCGTGGTATATTAAACAAGGTAGTGACGTGCTAATTTTTTTTTTTTTTTTTTTTTCCACAGGGGAAAATCGCCGGTATCCCCACCCGCGCGGCAGGTGGGGTATGTGGGAGTTGAACCTCACTAAAAACTCCTGCCGCTCACAACCGGCGCCCTACCTCGGACCGGGCCGGAGCCCAGTCGGGGCTATTGAAACGGCGGGACAGGGTTGACGCAGAGCACATTACATCCATCCCACCGTCCCACGGACGCCGGACCGGTGGCCGCCAGCGACACGACCACCGGTTCCCTCGTTCAGCGGGCCGAGAGCCCGCTTTGATGGCGCCGCGTTACACCTTCCCCCAGAGCGGTCGGGGGAACGCGGTCTACCATCACCCGGCTTCCTATTGCGGGTGAGCGTGCAAGCACGCCACCCCTACGTCTGGGTCTCTCCCCGCACAAAACGGGTGGGACCCCTAGCTCTTAGGGGGCCAGGTCACGGATACGACCCCGGTCCCGACCCCCTGCTCGGCGGCGGCGGGTTTCTGCGTAGTGAGGAGAGCTTTCCCTCACTCGCCCCGCCGCCTCCTTCTGCGAGATGGTGCACTCGCAGAAGTCGAGCATAGCCTTCCATGACTCATCGCTGCCAAGCATCGACGCCACGACGCCAGGCAGCGACAAGTCAGGTCCTATCTTTGCGACCAGGACACGGCGCTGCACCTCCCAAGCGGGGCAGACAGCGAGCGTATGCTCCGCCGTGTCCAGGTCGTGTCCACAATGGTGACACCTCGTCGTCGGCTCAGCCCCTATCCGGCGCAGGTACTTCCCGAAGCATCCGTGCCCGGTCAGCACCTGCACCAGACGAAAGGTGAGACGTCCCTCGCCNAAACTTTGCTCGTATGTAATGTAAAGTTCTTACGAATGTTACAATACAGGTAAAATATACCACGACGTTTGGTTCGTGAAAGGGTGCTGACTGTAACATTTCATAGAGCGGCTCGTTGTTCTGTTAGTAGTAAATGCTCCAGTCTATACTCACCTTTTTTTAGCTTTACACTTTTGAGAGAGAAGGACAGTGGGTCTAGACAAAGTGCAAATTATAATCGCAAACCAGTTGAAAAGTGGTCGCAAAGCCTTCGATTTTCCACGTCGTGACGTGAACAAGGCGTGACATATCCATACCAATTGAGAGCCGTAGCGCTATCTGTGGGTGTGGAAGCGTGGCCCAACGCGAAGCGACGGCTGTCAAATTGTATTCACGTCACGCTGCAGCCATCCCGGATCTATGCAGAGGCTTTGTGATGTTATTGGAGAATTTGGAAATACTCTTTTGGGCAGAAAAAATACTTTGGGTATACTCAATGGCTGTTGTTTGAAAACTCATATTAATGTAGGTAAGTGATCTAATGAATCTGTGAAATGCTGAATTGAAAAAGAGGCTGAGGTGACTAAATTTCTTCCGCTACTCTTCTCAGCACCAGTTGTCCCGATTCCCGAAGTGGTGGTAATGATTTGGTTTGCTCCTGACACATTTTTTATAACTTCTTACATGTTATAATCGACTTGTTTACTGACATTATGCAACACATTTTTATTATTTTGCATTCGAGGCTTTTAGGCTATAAACTCAGACACCCCTGATTAATAAAAGTTTCACCATACTTGAACCCTGTTTTAAAGTGACCTTTAGTATGGAAATGTCACTTTAAAACAAAGTTCAAATGGTGTAACTTTTCATAAAATAAGAGGGAGATCATCATGCAATAGAAAAAGACTTGCCTATGCATATCATACAGGAGAAATTACATCATAACCGTTTCAGTCTGTGGTAGTTCACTGCTAGACGGTAGCTCAAAGAACACCACCAAAAGAGTGAATAGGCACTTACAAGGCAGATATTATGTACCATTCTAGATTGCATCTCACTTAACATCAGGTGTGAATGCGGTCAAATACCTGCCTTGTCTTGCATAAAAAAAGGACGCTTTCCCGATTTTCTCATCCAATCGGTAGATTTACCCACATTTAGGTAAAAATACCTGTGGTAAATCCTCGGCGTAGCCGACAGCGCACTTCCATTAGCCCACGAACTGCGCCAAACATTCGCCCACGGAGAAGCGCGAACTTAAAACTCAATGGCTCAGAAAGTCGCTGGAATTCTGAGAAACTTCGAAGGCCACTCGAACTGCAATTTGGTTAACCAAAATTGCCATTTCAAGGGGATTACTTTGACTTAGCACTTTGAATAATTAGGGATTTTATGGATTACAGTAATTTAATTTACAGCCTTACTAATAAAAAAGTCCTTGAACAGTTGTTGAACAGCTGTATAGTTAAACCATGAATAAGGTTTAAGTGTAGGTATAGCATATGTATTAACCTGGGTCTAATGGAAAACTCAAAGAAAAATCTAAAAATAGTCAATTTCTTGTTATGTGTTGTGTCTGGAACGGATAAACACATTATAAAAATATTTTGTAGACCAGTGGTTCCCAAAGTTGTCTGGGCTACGACTCATCTAATACAAGTTCCCAAACTCGGGACCCACCTATAGGAAACTTCGACCGCTGCCCAGCGGTTGGATCGGTAGGGTGGTGTGTCGTTCTACAGGCAGGGCCCACTCAATGTTCGCTCGCCACCCACCACTGGGTCGCGACCCATAGTTTGGGAAACCCTGTTCTAGACACAATGCCACAATAGGTATGTCCGAAAGGTAGTTGATACAAAAAACACTTACCTATTTTCCAATATTAATCTGTAGCAAAAGCCAAGCTTTTATGTGAATGAAATAAATAATGAATTCTTACTACTCTAGACAGATATCTTTAGCTACCTCGCGCACTCATTTCATCCATCTCCAATGACATATCAGTAAAGGCACCGTTATTTCTGGACATTAATTGACACTGAGATATCATCAATAAACCGGCCAAGTGCGAGTCGGGCTCGCGCACAAAGGGTTCCGTAGCAGCAAATATAATAAACTTATTATGTCAATTTATACACCTGGTGAATGGAGCCTAAACTCTCCCGATATTTTGCCTTGTACTTTTATGTATGAATATTAATTTTATATATGTATTTATAAATATTCCGAGCTAAAGAGGTGGCAAAAGCAATGGCAAACAAACCACAATCAATAGTATTCGGTTGTCGCTGAACACTTGGAAACTGAATACATGACTCCGATAGATACGGAAACAAGGCTTTTACATATATTTTTTGCGATTTTCCTAGAACACCAACAAGACTATCGTACACACGCAGTATTCCATTAATGTAATAAATACAACTCCAGTGCCCCACTAATCCCACGTCACCGTCATAAATTACTTGAAGGTGCGTCTCATTTTTAGGTACAGGTTCAATCAGTTCAGGGTGTTGAAATAATTCTAGCTCACGCGGTCTAAATGATGTGCACCGAAGTAACTTTTCATGAAATGCGCGAACCACATCATCTTCGATATAGTTATTATAATTCAGAATGTAGGAAAACGTATTATCTAAAGTATCCATTGTTAGATGATATACAATAAGCTTTAGAAATTTTAAAAACCTGCTACGAAACACTAAAATTTGCACCAAAAACAAAGGAATTTATATTATTGGGGGATTTATTAGTACGTGACCGGTTTAATAGCACCTATTAAACCAGTATACCTACTTACTTATTTTTTATAATAGGTACAATTCAATATTAAAAAGTCTCAACGCCAAATTCGACTTGCGAAAGAAGTAAATGGGAACGATGAAATTCTCTTAGCGCGCACAAGTGACAACGACGTCTGCCCTCACGTGTCTGCCCGTTCGGGTCGACGCGGTTAGCTATCTTATCCCCGCTCCCGCGCGAGACCACGCCCCGCAACTCACGCGCTGCAGCGCAGCGAGCGACCGATCTTCTTGAATCGATGTAATAATAATCTATAGGATTAACGCGTTTTAAAAATATTGGTTCGATGGATATGTTTAACCTATTATTACTCAACAATCACATTTGTAATATTAAACTTTATCAAATGCACAATGTATTTAAGGTACATTACTGGATAAGGATTAATGGCGTATTGCTTGAATAAGCTAATATTTCTCGTAAAAAGTACCTACATTATAAAGATTTTATATCATCGCGGATTTTAAAAGGTGTACAATACTGTAGTATATTTTTTGATCTATCTTATAAGGTTCAGCCATCGTTTTCAGTGTAAGCACAATAACTTAACCAAAATTACAGTTAAATCAACCTATCTCAAAAACTATAAGAGATACTTTGATCAAACCAAAAATCGTTGAAAGAGTTAATTAGCATGCATCACCTCTATTTTTTTTAGAATTTTATACCCCGTAGTTATAAAAATAGAGGGGGGGGGACATACTTTTTACGACTTTGAGAGCTGATATCTCAAAAACCGTTCACTTTAAGAAAAATGTTTTTTAGAAAACTTTATATCATTTTAAAAGACCTTTCCATTGATACCCCACACGGGTATGTACATCGAAAAAAAAATTTTCATCCCTCAGTTACATGTATGGGGGGCCCCACCCCCAATTCTTTTTTTTACTATTTAGTGTCATAATTTTGTAGCGGTTCATACAACACATATTCCCATCAAATTTCATCACTGTAGTACTTATAGTTTCCGAGTAAATCGGCTGTGACAGACGGACAGACGGACAGACGGACAGACGGACAGACGGACAGACGGACAGACGGACAGACGGACAGACGGACATGACGAAACTATAAGGGTTCCGTTTTTGCCATTTTGGCTACGGAACCCTAAAAAAGGCATTAGCGAAAGTACGGTTTATTGTCCAAGAGACAAAGTGCTAATACATCTCGCAAGGAGCAATAAAACTTTTTAAATGGTGACCAAGCGCCAGTATCAGACTTGCAACAATTTAAAGAAAGCCCCAAAGATAACTTTAGGTGACTGAATTTATGGCCCGATGCGGGTAAGGAGAAGAAACTGCGATTACAATGTTTGTGACAGACAGAAAAGTCTGGAAAAGACGAAGAGCAAATGGTTTTGGTTGAAACTAAGCGATTGAAGCGAGAAGTAAGCAGTTATTATTTAGGTCGAAGCTGTAAAAGCCTTATGAAATAATTTATTTATTTATTTTAAACTTACATGCACAAAGAACGGTGTACATAAAGTGGACTTAATGCCTTTCGGCATTTTCCTCCATTCAATGTAGGTAAATTAACAGGGTGCAGGGTAGTGAACTTGCCTATGATGTTAGTCTCGAAGCTCAGGGTCACTTCATCACTTGTAAATGGATTTTTTCACCTTTTGCTAAGTTCATGCTAATGTATAAACGCTAAAGATTGTGCGGCTGGAATGATAGATAGATGTTTGTAGGTACTTTCTTAATAGCTACTGGATGGATATTGATTAAACATGCAATAACACAGCAAACAGGCTATAATATCGACATCTAAACTATAGAAGCCGCAGGCTATAATGTGATAATTATATGTACTACCTACCGCTACCCGTTTGCCGGTCCGTGGATTGCGCGTCCCCCCCAATCGCGACTAAACGCAATTAGTTAGTGATAAACGCAATTAATGTGTCTTATTTTACGCAAATACACAATTTTTATCAATAATAATTAATAAAAAAGATTTTAAATACAGTTTGTTATAGTTATAGACGCTTCCCTTCGAGTGACGTCATATCGCCAGAAGCAAACTTAAAGCATGTAAATCCACCTGAAAATTAATTAAATACGCATATTTCATCAAAATGCTTTTGCTGTCGTATTTTCCTAGTAAAAGCATTTTTAATTATGTCGCACAAATTCCGCGTATGCGTGCAGTGCAATTTATTTCTTAGGGTGACAAAATTAACAAAATTATTTATTTTCTGTCAACAAGGGGGAAGGAGGAAGGTACTCGTAAGTACCCACTCATTTTTGTCATTCTTTCCACTTCATTAACCGTTTAAATTAAATGAGATTAATTAAAATTCAGGTAGCGCCCCAAAATTGGAGGCACTTAAGATTTTTCCTTCATCCTTGTTTTAATGCTTTTGACAGTTATTCGAAGACGAGGGAATATTCTAATTAAATTCCGCCGAAATTAATTTGGGACAGGTTCTCTAATATTTTAATTGATTGTTAACTTGGGCTTACGGTGATTTTAATTTGTTGAAACAAACATAGCGGAAAATAGCAGTGCATCATTTTTTTTACTTATCGGACTTGAGAGGTTTTTTATTACATTGTTTTTCTTTATTGTAATGAAATAAAGTAAACTCAATGTATTTGAATTGCTTAATAATAATTAACCATCTAGGCTAACATTAAGAAACAAATCATGCTCATTACTAGCACGATAGCATGACACTATTGATTAATTGCTACTTAGTGGCTTGTGTATCGAATAATAAGCATGCCATTTTAAAAGCATGTTTATGAAGACAAAAATAAATTTGAGCATACCCCATGCTCTCTATGTTCAGTTTTCCACTAACACTGTTTCCTGGAACATCCTGTATCACCTGCTTTTGTTATACCCCGTTTTACTACGGTAAGCTAAATAAATATCTTCTAAAATTAACAGCACTTGTCTCCTGACTAATGCGCCAGTGTCTATTACACGTAATAAATTACGGGGTAATTAACGCCTTGGAGCCCCTTGAGGCGCTTATGCAGTAATTCGAGTGAGAGGGTGTTATTAAACATTTTTTGTTCTGTTTTGTGAGAAATGGAACGTTTACTTCTTACTCACTCTTACCTCTCGACGTGTGTCATCTGTGATTAGCGCCAATTTTGATGGCATTAAAGATTAAATAAATAAAGCTTTAATGCCATGAAAATTGGTACGCGAACTTAATGCTATAAGACATTCTCTACCAGCTATCTTCGAGCTACGTAGAAAAAAACAATAAATATTGTTATGTTACATCAATGAACTGTGAGTTTTAATCAATATTGTATTGTATTCTAAATACTTTTCGAACACTTTATATAGGAAGACCCATTCGAAACAGCCCAATTAGCCTAAGGCTTCATAATTTAGAAGTAAAAGGATACTTTTTATTAAGTATGTGAATAAAAACACATGTTGAAGATTTGCATTGCAAAGTTTGCTAAAAGCTTTCGTAACTACGGCTCTGTTCTTCTGAAGTTTCATTCGATATGCAGATACGCAGGCAGTTGTCATAACAGGGTACATTTTAAGAAGCATGTTCGGTTCCGTAGTAACCAAGATCTGTAAAACGGCGACAAGTCACCTTATCATGGAACATTCTATTATTGACATTAACCTCCCTCCAAGTCAGAAACGATTATTTTAATAAATTAAAATTTAGGTCATTTAAGCCCGTTAACCATCAGTCCCTAATTTTTAAGTGACCCTTACATACAAAATCTATATTAGTTAATTACTAGAGTTTACTGGACGAACTAAGAGGAGCAGAGTGCACTACAACGCCAACTGCAGTAATGGATTTAAATCCCACTAGGGACAAAAATTTGAACGAGCACTACCACCTATTCCTATATTATATTTACCACCTACGTTTATTGCTTAGTTCATATCCATTATCTAAGTAGTCAGTGAATGTACTTGTATGTGTATACGTAGGTACAAATTTTTTACAAGTAGGTATAGTTCATGATATTGACTAATGTTATTCAATTATTTGTCAAAAATAGATTAATAGGTGCCTCCTATACAAACGCAAGTGGCAGGCACACAATACATTCCAACAAAAACCTTTGTCTTAAACCCAATTGCTTAATACCTAATGTGCGTAAAGGAAACGCAAACACAGATGTTTAGAAAAACAATGAGCACTTACATAGCATATTTGGGAATTAAATAAAATGTATAACACCTATTGTTTAACGTGACATAAAAACAATTTATTGACGGCAGTAATATACAGGGTGTTGATTGAAATGTACGAACGAATACTCTTCCTGCTTTGCCCACGTCAATTTCAGCCTTCAGTCTTAGAAAGACTTGCAAACGTAAACCAAACGAAATCACGCGCTCCTTCATTCTAATTTTTTCTAAAAACTCATTGTTCAGAAAACTTTTCACTGTTTTGGAAACTCCAGTTCACATTGATTGGAATTTTTAAAGCACGGCGGATTTGATGGTTTTCGGCATGGAAAATGGAAATAATCAAACCGGGGGCGGGCTAAAGCCACCTTTTAGCCTGACGAGTATGAATTTTATTACATTTTTCCCACGGTTCCGTTGCCGTGGTTATCGATTCATCAAAAAATACAACCTGTCCATCTCTCTAAGGGTCTGTGTTGAATAATTTACAGGACGTTTTTGAGAAAAAATAGACTAAACTTTGGGCGTGCTTAGAATAGTAATTTGTATAAAAATTAAATTCATAAAATTCATTTATTTTTGCAAATAGGCTTTAAAAAAGCGCTTTTACACGTCCCAATATTAACCCTACCACTGCTTCGGGACAATAAATGGGCCAGTGCTGAGAAGAAGCAGCGCAAGAAACTCAGTCACTATTGTCAGCCTCCTTTTCAAGGTTTTACAGTCTTTAAAATATACAAATTATAGTCATAAGTATTAATGCGAGCTAAGCAGTTAAACATTCCAAACATTTTTATCCTTTATATAATCATCAACTTTATAGTAGCCCTTTTTCATTAAGGTGCTTTTGATATGTGCTTTAAATTTATGAATGGGCAATTCTACAACAGTTTGTGGTAATTTATTGAAAAGTTTAATACATTTCCCCATAAATGAATTACCAATCTTGTGCAGTCTGAAATTTGGAACGGCAAGTTTATTTTTGTTTCTTGTATTGAACTTGTGTAAATCACTCTTTCTAGTAAATTGCTCTATATTTTTGCGAACATATAAAAGGTTTTCATAAATGAACTGTGAAGCTACTGTCAGTATATTAATCTCCTTAAAGAATTCTCTCAAGGAAAATCGGGGTCCAAGTATGTACATTAAGCTAAATACGATGGCATCTTATGCCCTTATAATAGGGCCGCCTTTGCTACAAAAAATGCAACATTCAATGTCGAGCCAAGATTGTAATCGCTTTGCAAGATATGAAGGCTTAAAAAGCGCTTTTACGATATTATGTCATCCTCGAATAGAAACCTAAAGAACCGAATTAATCGTTCAAGTTCTTACCTTCTTACCCCTGTATATGTAGACACCATAGTGCTGTATTTTTGTTAGGTAACAATCCAGTGCTGTTACATTCACTACAAACAAACCATTTCCAGTATCAACTTCATTCCAATTATACTCCTTGCTTAAGCAAACTTTCTAACATACCATGCATTTCCGTAATTGATGACCCCACACAAAAGGCAAATTGCTTCCCCATGGCATATTTTCCGAACTCAGCAATACTCCCATTTCGAAGAACGACAAACAATTTCTCACATTCATATGTCGAATTGGACCAAATATTTGATCCAATCTCCATAATATTCCTCGAAACGTACCTACCTACTGGAGTTAAAATTTTGAATTGGAATCGGATTAAATGCAAATGTCCGTCGACGAAATTTGAAAACTTTTGGAATATTGATTAGGTTTTTTAATAGCACTGAATCACAATTAATCTCGTTCGAATAGATTGGTTGAGTTTTTCTTAGTAAAAGTTCGATGAATAAGATTTGAGTAGCGTACCTACTGTCGGTGAAACGCAACATCATACCTATTTCTCTTTTGTGATCACAGATACGTTTTTACACGTAGTCGTAGGTACCCATTTACATCTTAATATAATAATATGTCAGACTAACTCTAGCTGTTTATAAAAATTAAACACACTGAAGATTTTCTAAAACCGAATCCTTCAATATACCTAGGCTGGTGTTAAGATTTGTCATTATACATTAACTGACTCATGATCTTAAATTAGGTTCCGATTTAGTAAAACGAAGGGTAAAACAAGAGACTCTAGAAATGCTTTTTTATGGCAAAGACTAGGAACACACTACCAATTTTACTGTGTGACCTTGCATAATATAATACACTCATTAAAGAGTTCCTACGTATTAATAAAATCGACTAAAACTTTGGCCATATCAAATTGAATCTGTTAGATATTATTGTAAAAGTTTTTGAATCGATAAATAATCGAAATCGAAATGGAAAGTTGTTGCCAAATAACGATTCCGAGCCCGCCTTTATTTGATTCATTGGGTTGGATAGTCATGCCCATTAAGTAAGGTAACCTTAAGGGTCAACGTTAAAATTGTATAAAAAGATATTTGCCTCACTCAGACAAGCAGAAATATACTTTATTTCGATGGCAGTAATGGCTCATATTAGAATTTCAACCTTCTAACCACGAGTAAGTAACTTTTTGCTATAGTAAAATAGCAAATTAAGCCTACGCAAGTCTAGGTGCCTAGCTTTTTAATACTTAGTGATGTGGAAAATTTATTCATTCCTTGAAAGGCAGTCTGAACCCGCACAGTTGTTAAGGTAACTGGGACCATATAAAATGATATTAAAGAACCTGGATTAGTAAATAGATATTTAAATACATATTAGGGTAAAGTTGCCTATATTGTACCAGTTAACGAACTTTACAAGCTGTCACAAAAACTATGTAACTTAAGAGCATTATATTACTAGAAATCAAAAGGTTGTTCTATTGGTGTTCATTTTTTATAACAAGAAAATGAGAAAATGTAATACGAAAAACGATAATTAAAGTTTTTTAAAAAGTCTGAAAAAGTACAATTTAGGAAACCGGTTTCCTTGATTGTACCATAGGTATCCTAAATTGTACTTCATGACCGAAATGAGGTTCAAGTGCCCTTTATACACTGAAATCAGTCTTACTAATATATCTTTATAAAAATATTATTTTTAACGGGTTGAACATTAATAATGTAACTAATTAAAATAATCTTATCAACAACAAAACACAATGTAATAGAACTTTTATATAAAACTATTAAAGGGTTCTTTTATTCTACTTGAATCTTAATCAGTCTTAATAAAATCTTAACAGTTGGCCTGCCCTTGGAAATGGTTAGGTTTTTTGCATATTTGTTTGAATTCTATAAATGTCTCTTTAAGGTGGGTTTAGGTACGTTGAAAATATGTGAACACTCGTTAAATCCCATGGATTTCTTTTTCAAACAATCTAAGGCTTTTTCTAAGTCATCTTGCGTCCATTTATAATAACAATCGAGTTGAAGAACCACCATACACCTAAATTGTACCGGTACATATTAGGCGTATCCTACCTGGTACAAATTAGGCAACCCTAAGTTTTATTTTTATGTGAGCAGGTGCCATAACTTCAAAATGCTAAATATCAAAACTATATTCTCTGAAAAGTACACTAATATGCCTACTTTCCAAAAACATATATAACAGTTGCAGTGTACTTATCGTTGCCACAAGAAATCCCTAGGTAAACAACCATAAAATAAGATCAGGTCGCCGTAATAATTATTTTTATTTACTACACTTCACTCATTTGTGACATAGAATCCAAAATAGCACCGATTGCGTCATATTGGTAGCCTTAGATTTTAGTGTTGTTAATTTAAAACTAAATATTACGGTTTGGTACATTTTGAAGTGGTACAATTTACGAACCGGTACAATTTGAGCAACTCCACCCTACGTGTACAATAGAAAACACAGAAAATTTGAGCGATTTTCAACAGTCGAGAAGTATTCGCAAAGCTGAAACAAAGTTACAAGTTCCCAGGTTTCCAGTTTAACTTGATAGCTTTTGTGGATTTTGCGATATTTTTTCGTCCTTTTTCAGAACAAGTGTCACTCGTCGACGTTTTTCGCACTTTGTCCCGCTTATCCGAGAGAAACATTTCCAAAGGTGCGAAAAATTTTGGTTAAAATTGTCCCACCAGTTTCCGCAACGGCTTCAGATTTGACAGGATGTTTTATATTTTTTCTAGAAACTAGCACTCGTATGCCTAACAAGTGATTGGAGACGATGGAAATATTCCAATTATTTTACGTTTCTATTGCTTATTAGTTTATTTACCTACTTACATACAAAATCTTGCAGCTGTTTCTTTACGAAATCATAATACAAGGGTTTATTTATTTTCTGGTTATACGGACTGCTCAACTTTTAAAGAGATAACTGGAAAAAATAATTTAGAACTGTTGTCTTGTAAGTGGCGTTCAATGTGAAACCAATAAAAAAAATACAATAAATGTGTGACTAAACGCTTAATTTGACAAAAGCTATTTAATATTGTTCCTGTTTTTGAGAATATATCAATATGTTGGCACATGGCTTAGATAGATAAACGTAGTAAACTAGCTACTAGGTAATAAAACCCACTGCTGGTACATTAATCTGCCTTTATACCACACGAGGTATTAGGTCGTATGACAACGCGTTTTGCCCCAGATAGTGACGTTTTTGCTAGAACGTCCTTTGAGCCAACCCACGGGCATGAAACACACGTATTTAATATCATGGCGTTTCTTGTAAGTACCAACAATAATAGGGGAAGTCTAAGGCCGGGTTGCACCATCTTACTTTAACTTTTACAATAATAAATAAATATCCTTGGACACTACGCTTCTACTCCCAAACTAAGCAAAGCTTGTACTATGGGCACTAGACAACGGATATAAACATACTTAACAAACGTCAAAAGTCCGTCAAACTCCATACAAAATGCACCGGTTATCATCATAGTTACCGCTAAAGTTAGGTGGTGCGACTCAGCCTAAGACTGGGATGCACCATCTTACTTTTGTTAAAAACGTCAAAAGTCTATCAGACTCCATTTAAAAACACTGGTTAAGGTTACAGTCACAGTTAAAATAAGATGGTGTAATCCGGCCTAAATGACAGTTCAGTAGAAATATTAATATCCCCACTCTGTCGAAATTCTGTAGAATTTTCCCCGGGATTGGCCCCGATTTAAAAAATTAAATTTAACAACAGATTTAAATGCGAACTGACACATTGGAATACGCGTATTTTTTGTCTTAAAATTCAGTATTGTGTATTCTATGAACGGCCATGAAACTGATTGTATTGCGATGCCACTATCTCATTAATATATCTATGAACATCAACTCACCTGTCGGTACCTGTACGTTTCTGAGCATTGTCTAAATCCGTTATCTAATTAATTTACTAATTAATTTCGCAATTATGTTAGGTTCGTGTGAGTTCCTTTGGCTAAACCAAATTATTATCACGCTAATGACTAAGGCTGGGTTGCACCATCTTACATTGACTTTAACAAACATCAAAAATCTGTCAAACTCCATACAAAATACACCGGTTATCGTTATAGTCACGGTTAAAGTTAGGTGAAGTTCATAACTGAACCGTATTAATAATATTATTGTTTTCTAACTACAACAGTAGAGACCTAGTACTTTTGCTCTATTAGATAATTTTACCATAAAATTGTTATATCACCCTGTGGGGTGCACATGCAAAACTATTTACTAAGAACTCTACACTAATGGCTCCAGAAAACTAAAGTTTTCGTTTAGACAGAAATCAGCTCTGTCGTCACGTGCAGTCGAGAGCACATCAGATTATACATTTTTGTTGCAAAATAAGATTTATTACAAAGGCATAAGACGCCACTGTATTAAGCTTGATGTGCCGTCGTCACGTACCAAGGGTAGGGTCCCGAAGTGACGGGTCCAGCATTTGTCGTGAATGTGCCAATAACCCCAGATCGGTGGCCACACGACGTTCCCCATATTGATGTAAAAAAAACTTTTATGTCAGTTTACGCAACAAGTTCGAGTTTGAATGCTTTTCTTTACTAACTCTGTACATATTATGAAATAGCAGTATTTATTCATAAACACGTCGTAGAAATGCATACTTATTTAAAAAATCCAAGAATGGAGAGGAAAGAAAAACAAAAGAATGACGAAATTGGTCGTCAAAAAAAAATGCCGTTTCCTTGGTGGCCAGTATCGCGCGGCCAAAGAATACTGCCTTGTGTGTGCGATAGCAACACTACAAGTTAATTTTTTAACAACTTTTTGGATTCATTTAACTGTACCTATCAAGAAATGGTATTTTTTACTGCAAAATAAATAAGTAAATTGCTATTTTTGGATAATTTAAAAAACAACTCAATTTTATACGAGGAAACGAATTCATGCTCCATTTCTCATTGACTTATCGAACGAACCGTAAAAGCTTTTATTTTGAGCAATAACATCAAACCGCGTATTCATAATAAATTCTCATTTTCTTTATCTTGACCGTTCAGTCCAATTTTCTGAATCATAAACTTTTGATATGACACGAATATAGTTTATGTTCTGTCGTATATCGTTTTTAGGCATGTAATGTGTAAAATAAATCTTTGTAAACATTGTTTTATGCTCCAGGCTTCAATCTTGAGTGTTTCGCGTCAGATAGAATACGAAAGAGATCACTTTACCAACAGATGCGGATATTGAATACATAGTGTGCCATCCACATAGACATTTTACTTAGAAATTTAGAACACAGAGAAGAAGTCTTTAAAAAATAATGATGTAGAAAAACCCTATCTGACAAAAACTCTAAGCAAGAAAAACTAAGAGAGAAGGTTTTACTTATCACTTACCAAAAAAGTTTATACAGTGATCCACCACTTTTGAGATTTCTTACACTTTTGAGATTTCTTAACTTAGCAGTTAACTTTTTCTAGGCTTGCAGACGAAGTAAAAAAAACTGCCCAAAAACAAACCTCGTCTCTGTTACGATAGCAGATAGCGTAAGTAAATTATACACAGTAGGTAACATAATATGGCCTATCCTCTCGCTCCCACCGCTGCAACTCCTGTTCACTCGTCGATGTATTTGTCTGATTTTCTCCTCATCATTATCTTTCATTCCAACATGAAGCGACAAGAAGAAAATGCTGAAAATAAACATAACCCACCCATTTTATCGTTTCCATTTATTTTTATTTTAGTGTATCGTCTCTTTGCCCCACATCGTCGCACGACTGGCTCCCAAATTTGATTTATTCTAAAGCTGAGCACAATACCCTGCAGCCTTGCACCGAGGCGATTTGTCTTATAGATCCGTCAGCTCACCGAGATAACTTTCCTACAGTAACGCCGTTGTACTGATATAAGGATCAAGCGGGGCGACCAGCTATTTACTCTCTCTTAAGGGCCTTTTCCTACAGGATTTTTTACAGGTACTGTTTTTGCACAACGTCATATGACTAGCTCTCAAAGATTTATATTCTAAAGCTGAGCACAATACCCTGTAGCCTTGCACCGAGGCGATTTGTCTTATAGATCCGTCAGCTAAGCGAGATAACTTTCCTACAGTAATGCCGTTGTACTGATACAAGGATCAAGCGAGGCGACCAGCTATTTACTCTCTCCTAAGGGCTCTTTCAAACAGGAATATCCGGTATTTGAAGGATACCATTTAGTAGTAGGTATGTGTTTAAGTACTAAAAATTCACACAAACATCCCGTTTGCAGTGTCCCGCAAAAACCGATTCATTCGAATTTGCAAACCAGTAAAACATGATACACTTTAATTACAATTTTATTGTTTAATAGAAGTGTTTTCCACCAGCAGCTGCAAAAAACCATACAGTGCAAAAACGGGATACTGGCGTGTGTACACACAAGTCGAGTTTTCGGGATCCAGTAACTGGACTGCCATGGGAAAAGGTCCTAACTCCTAAGTAAACTACAGATTGTATTGGGCTGGATTATTTCGCCGCTGGGACGAGAGGAGCGATAAGCGGTCGTATATCGTACAGCTAACCACGTCTGCAAATTAAGAGCCGAGCGTTTCGAAAAGTATTTAAATGAATGGAACACGCCACGAGGGCGATAAACGATCACCTCACTCTCTGGCGTTACGTAATCAAACGTGGCAAGGCTGTAAAAGGGTTTTCTGCTGGTTTCAGTATTAGGTATATTGTTTTGAATAGGTTCTAGTCACCATCATCATTATCATCATCAGAGCAACAAATTTTAATGTCCATTGCAGAAGCAACCTTCTAATTTACCTACCAGAGGGTTTTTTTTAAATTTATTTATTTATTTGGAAACTCAACAGCTTGGTCGACAACATGTTACAGAGTAGTACATTATATTATAACTCTAGCCAATTACAGAGTCTCACAGGTAATTTAAGTGTGTAGGAATAACAGAATAAATAATGTAATTTGTTATTTTAGGTTACAAAAATAAACAATAATGCAGATAAAAAAAAGCAAAAATAAAACAAGATGTGCTGGCTGGCGCATGGCGAGGATAGAAAGCTCCTAGACAACAGGAAATACAAAGACGAAGGTGTGATGTTTGGATTTCAGAATAAAAGGATAAAAGAAAAAAAAATCTGTTCAATTGTGTCATAATTATGTCATATCCAACTCATACAATGGTAATGATTAGGTTGGTGGAGAATTTGACCGCTGCCGCGCTGGCCTGACGAGTTGGAGACGCCTGATGTTCGCATAGTATGTCCATTAGTCGCCTTTTAGTCTACTCTGAAAGAAAGAAAGAAAGAAAAAGTAATTTATTGGTTCAAACACAGCTTAACACTATCAGATATTTGACGGAATATGATAATCTCCTCCTTTTTTTAAGTCAGTTAAAAAACTGAACCAAAATGGCACCTACGCAGCTTGTGTTTCTGCTAAAAGTATTTAATGTTTGTTGGGATATTATAAACATTTTACCAAATTACACCTAAAGCTACCTAGAATACACACCTATGATTTTTTCAACGAATCCTAATAATCTGTATATCCTTTGCTTATTATTTAACTTCCCAGTGAAATGTGCCTGAAGTCCGCTATTTTACACGTATTGGAAAAATTCCAGAGAATTGAATCAATTGGTACCATATTTTTACGATGCAGAAATACGGAAACGGTAATTGGTCGATAAATTCTGACTCCAGACAAAATAATGTCTTAATTATTTTGTCTGGAGTCAGAATTAAATGTCATATTTGGAAAAAGAATTTCGTTTTTCATTCAGTACTATAAAAAATATTTTATTAGAGTGAAGACTAACGAGCCAAAATAGTCTAGACATACTTTAGTATAAACTTAAGACCTGCCACTGCTTCAGAACCATCTCAAAAGTTTATATTTCCATGCTTTCATAAGTAACTACAAACATGAAGAAAATTCCATAATAAATGATTAAGTATATCTATACTAATATTATAAAGCTGAAGAGTTTGTTTGTTTACTTGAACGCGCTAATCTCCGGAACTACTACCGGGTCCGATTCGAAAAATTCTTTCAGTGCTAGATATCCCAAGGCTATATAGGATGTGCATGTGGATTGAGATTGTGATTGGCTATACAACATCACGCTAAGTACGATCAATAGGAGCAAAGCAACAATGAAAAAAGTTGCGAAAACGGGTTTTCACGCGTACGAAGTCGCGGGCACAGCTAGTGATTAGATAATAAGGCCAACTCTATGCACGAATTCTATAATGCATTTGCTAACATAAACTTCACTGTATCTCCCCAAAACCACGTATTTTTGTCACGCACGGAATCTATATTCTACGCTAGCGGAACCGCGAGTAAGTCAGTCTGGTTTTAAATATTCCAGCAACGTATGCCATCATTTAAAGTCTGGACCTCGGTCTTAATCGCCTGAAACTTTAAGAACGCGAAACAAAGTTTTAAAATAGTTTTATAATGGCTGCAGTGTGTCACAAGCCAGCCTAGAGCATTAAGCGAGTATCATTTGGCTCAGAAATGGGATGTAATTTTATTTGCAAAGCACAGGTGGGTTCAACGGTAATGTATTTGTGCAGACGATGGCATTACAAGATTAACGTTGTAGCCTGTATGTAGCTGTTATAGGACCTATTTTACAAGAAAAATGTAATTCTGAAGTAGTCTGAAGTACTTATTATGACTAAGTATACGTAACACTTTGAAGTTTTGAGTTCCACTTTTATGACATAAAAAATGTGTCAACTGTATTCGACTTGAAACCACATCTTATGTAAGTTAAAGAGTGAATTAGAGTGAAGAGTGAAACTTGAAGAGGACATAACCAGCGTAACAATGTCCGTACCTACTCTAATAAGGCCATAAGAAAGCTCTAAGTTGCATAGCGTACTCGCCCGTATTCACAAACGACGAACGCACAGCGTTGAATAGAGCTCTGTGATTGGTTCGTGTGTCACTCTGTGCGTCCACGCGCACTGTGAGACTTCATAGTAATGTTTGTGATTACGGGTGTTAGCCTCGATGGTGCAGTGTTTCTTTACCATAAACATTTTGAATTGTAAACTTACTTACTTAACAACAGGTAGGTACGATTGCGGTCAAATACCTGCCTTATCCTGCATAAAAAAAATACACCGCATTCCCGAAGTACTAAGCGCTTACTTAGGGTTTTAGATATAGTATTTCCTTGTACAATAATTTGTAAACGACAAGGACTCATCTCGGCAATGACCAGGCAACTCCGGGTAATCCCAAGATTTATGTTCGCCGCATTACTTGCGTTTCTGCGAAGACCTCGCCTGTGATTAATTGACAAAATTAATAAGCCGCTGCACAAACAGTCATAATAATTAAAAATTCGGGGAAAATTCGTTTCGGAATTACAGCAGTAAGAAACAAGCTAGGTCAAGTTATGGCGACTGAAGGACTTCTAAAATATAATGTTGAAAATTTGCTAGTAAATTAACTACCGCCTACGAGTATCAATAAACGTCCTGAAATTTCTATTAGATACTAAGTAATATTTAAACAATATGAAAGCGCTGGACGCAGGCCGCTACCAATCGATCAACATGGAAAGCATTGGGGGAGGCCTATGTTTAGCAGTGGACGTCCTATGGCTGAAATGATGATGATGATGAAACATTATAAAAGGAAGAAAAGTTTTCAAGTGGCGACTACGGACTGGAAAATGTGGACCGACGATCTAGTATCGACGATCCTAGGTCGTGGGAAGTACCTGGATACCAGTAGAGCAGAACCAGTCGATATGGAAATATTTAGAGGAGATATAGCAGTGGACACTGGACATCATTTGGTTGAAAACACAGATCACAGATTCTAAAGGGAGATGTAACAAGGGGGCGGGGCCGGTGTCGCGGCAATATACCCAGAAACAGAACACATTGCTCGTGAAAGCAATGATGACAACAGCGACGGCATAATGTAAACAGTTAACATTGCTTGCATATTACTAAAGGTTATTCGAACGTTGAATACTGATACCGCAGTGGATGTTGAATAATGAGCACATATTTTGATTTCTTTGTGTGTGTGAATTTCTAATGCGACACTTGAGTTTCGAACTCAACGCATTAGTTGGTATCTCTCTATATCTCTATGGCTGAAACGAAGGAGCAAACTATAAAAGGAATTATGAAGAAAGTAGAATCTATCCTATCATCTTTCTTAATGCTACATTCTATTGCAAAATGTTTTCTTACAGATTTTCCTAAACTCTGTCCTTTTAAATATTACTTACGTGAAAATATCACAAGGAAATATGTAAAAAAAACGTTTCTTTCTCTTTGCTGTAGATTTTAAGATTTTATCATCATTTCTACCAACCTCAGAACGTTGCACATGAATTTAAATTTAGATTAAATTCTCAATACTGTATTCAAGAGCTCACTTGAGATAAATCAGGATGGGGCCTTATTCATATGCCGGGCGTGGAGTATGATGACGGCGGATCTGCAACTCATTATGTATTATATTGGCTATGATTAAAGGGTGAAACGTTGTCTATTTGAACCAAAATGGCGACTGAGCGACAATAAGAACTGAAGGTAGTTAATTATGTTTTTTGTTTAAATTAATGAAAATTGAAATTAGGTACCTATGCGAATATTTTGATATTTTAGTGCATGACTGGATAGACATAAGTTTTCATGAAAGTAAAATAAAACATCATTTACCATCAGGTGAAATGCAGACCAAGAGTAACCCCGTTGTGGTAAAAAAAAGTTAATCTGAATTTATCTCTTATTTTATTAGCAACTAGCGGCCGCCCGCGACTTCGTACGCGTGGAACCCGTTTTACCCCCTTCATCTATCTTACGCGGTTTAGATTTTTTCATACTAATGTTTTTTCCTGCTAACTCCCGTTCCCGTTGGAATTTCGCAATATCCTGTTGTAACTAAGCTTTAAGTTTACTAAGGTACCTGCATGCCAAATTTCAAGCGTCTATCTTAAGAGTGGCTTAGATTTTTTCATACAAATGTTTTTTCCCGCTAACTCCCGTTCCCGTAGGAATTTTGCAATATCCTATTATAACTAAGCTTTAAGTTTACTAAGGTACCTGCTTGCTAAATTTCGTCTAACTTAAGCGGTTTAGATTTTTCATACAAAAGGATTTTCCCTCTTGTTCCCGTTTCCGTGAGAATTTCGGGAATTCCTTGTTGTAACTAAGCTCTAAGTTTAATAAGGTACCTACATGCCAAATTTTAAGCGTCTAACTTAAGCGGTTTAGATTTTTCATACAAAAGGATTTTCCCGCTAATGCCCGTTCCCGTGGGAATTCTTAAGTATCCTATAACCTGCCCAGGAGTATGAAGAATAATTGTACCAAGTTTCGTTAAAATCCGTCAAGTAGTTTTTGTTTCTATAAGGAACATACAGACAGACAGACAGACAGACAGACAGACAGACAGACAAAAATTTTACTGATTGCATTTTTGGCATCAGTATCGATCACTTATCACCCCCTGATAGTTATTTTGAAAATATATTTCATGTACAGAATTGACCTCTCTACAGATTTATTATAAGTATAGATACTACACCAAAAGCGCTTTAAACATAACTGAAAAGGTTACGCAAAAGGTTAAATGAGGAGATCGCGCAAAAACGGCCCCGGATTAATAAACTCGGCTTCCTATGTAACAGCCGCAACTTGCCGCGTTGCGGGCCCAATTCATAAACCGACCCTCATAAAGCCTGCACTTTACGCGCCTCGTGAATGAATATGGGCCTGTCAAACTTTTAGTATTACATCAACAGACTTTATGCAGCATGTCAATGTAAACACTGCGTCTTATGGTGTTGTAATAAGGGTCATATTGCTACAGAAATGTACTCAAATGAGAGTCAACTGTACAATCTTTTGAAATGTAAAATGTCAACCAACGAAAAAACAGAAGTAAATACTTACACCCAAAATAAGGTTTATCTTCATTCATTCATTCATTACTATGAGGTCTCACAGTACGCGTGGACGCACAGAGTGACACACGAATAAATTACAGAGCTCTATTCAACGCTGTGCGTTCGATTTGCTGCTTCACTTAAGCAAGCATCGTTGAATACGGGTATCATTGACTTGAAAAGACAGTAGACCGATTTGTCTGCCAATTTCATATTTCATTTTTATCACAGGACTGTACCGAAATATCGATAACTCAGAAACATTGAAGTCCATGTTAGTAATCCCGAATTTTGGACAATAATTCCTATAAAAAGAAGTTTACAATAACAATTATACGCACTATTTAACACGTTCCCATCACTATTAAAATAAGTCAAACGTTACTAAATATGCCACGTGTAAAATTATAGCGCCTATCAATAAAATAGTAGCTGTCTCTTTCGATCCTCTTGAGAAAAAATGAAACGCCCGACCCTCATAAACCCTGTATTTACACACGCTTCTTGAAATATGTGGCTGTCAAACTTTTATTATTGCGTCAAAACGGTGTAAAGATGTTACAAGGTTAAAATGAAACGAAAACTCGGTTTGATGCTGCCGTAAAGTTGAATTAGAAGAGTCGTAAATACAAAGTACATAAGCAACTTTGTAGACCGAGATCTGAGGGTTGGTGAGAAGGATAAAATCAATCTACCTACATACAGGGTAAAGTTTTAATTATTGGTATCGTTTTGATAGATTTAAGACTCTGTTCGTCGTGATANATTTGCTGCTTCACTTAAGCAAGCATCGTTGAATACGGGTATCATTGACTTGAAAAGACAGTAGACCGATTTGTCTGCCAATTTCATATTTCATTTTTATCACAGGACTGTACCGAAATATCGATAACTCAGAAACATTGAAGTCCATGTTAGTAATCCCGAATTTTGGACAATAATTCCTATAAAAAGAAGTTTACAATAACAATTATACGCACTATTTAACACGTTCCCATCACTATTAAAATAAGTCAAACGTTACTAAATATGCCACGTGTAAAATTATAGCGCCTATCAATAAAATAGTAGCTGTCTCTTTCGATCCTCTTGAGAAAAAATGAAACGCCCGACCCTCATAAACCCTGTATTTACACACGCTTCTTGAAATATGTGGCTGTCAAACTTTTATTATTGCGTCAAAACGGTGTAAAGATGTTACAAGGTTAAAATGAAACGAAAACTCGGTTTGATGCTGCCGTAAAGTTGAATTAGAAGAGTCGTAAATACAAAGTACATAAGCAACTTTGTAGACCGAGATCTGAGGGTTGGTGAGAAGGATAAAATCAATCTACCTACATACAGGGTAAAGTTTTAATTATTGGTATCGTTTTGATAGATTTAAGACTCTGTTCGTCGTGATACCACAGAATAAGTAATAGTACAGGTACAGAAGGATTACTCCGCACGACGATTTAAGTAAATGCGAGTCTTGCTGCGACGCGATACAGTGGAATTCAGCTCGCACAGCACTACGTACCTACAATTTTATTCACCTACAAGTTTTGTCTCATTCTATCGCGTGCCTCTGAACTCTTCTTACGCTGTTAGGGTTGCTGTCTAGTGAAAAAATAATTAGTCTACTTATTTGTAATGAGGTACGTATGTAGGTAAGTAAAAATAACATTTCAAATATACCTAATTAGGATTAAAAAAAACTTGTTCTATTACAATGTCTTCATTCATACCTATTTTAACATAAGACAGATAAATTAAACATACTATTACAGAAAAAAAGAATCCTATACTATCCTAAGAATTTTATTATTGATTACCTACATGGCCAACATACCTTTCAGCATCTTTGGGAAGCGAAAAAAAAGATACATCCGGTAATTTCTTTTCGAATTTAAACACCCGAACGCCGCACAATATTTCTTTCTCTTTATGTCCATTTTTAAATAATACTTCGATCATAGAATTATAATCATACTAAAACGCACGCCAGCGTCCTGACGGGCGTGCTCGTGACACTCGACTGATATAATACCCGCCGGCGGGGCGCTTCGCTGTAGGTAATTATCGGATGTACCGCGCGGAGTGAGCCAGGCCTGGTGATACATAGTACGATAGTATGGATGCAAACGAGACAACGATTTAGTAGGTTTTAATAATTCGATTGGTTTCTCTTCATTTTTAAAGGCTAAAGATTTGGAAACCCTAATTTCATAAACAAACATCCTTTAGAGTGTTTAGAGAAAGAAAAGAAGATCATATTATTATTTTAGAAGAAGCGAATCACAGCAGAATACCAGGCTCTATCAGCTTTTTGCCAGCTGCTAGCTAACAAAAATTCAGTTTTGTAAGGAAGTTTTAAATGGGTTTTTTTTATAAAGATTTTTCAGGAGATTAAGTCTATTTTTCAGAAGAGAATTATTTTATTAGTGCATTTTTCTGTGATGCAGATTTCGTACTAATACCTACTGATACCTTTACAAAACAGAATCCACAACTTCACCTCCATGAAACGAATTGCCTCGCGAAGTTGCGACCTTCAAACGATCCCATCCCGTCCCCCTCGATGCGATTGTAACAAAATATTGTTTCGGTCGGCTCCTGGAAAAATATTGTTTTGTATGGGAACGTTGCGCAGTTTATTTTGTAAAGGATGACGTCACAAACGAGCAGTGGAATCGAATCACTCGTGGGTAATAGAAGTTGACAAAGTGTACCCACCTCCCCTTACTTTTGTTTTTCTTAAGATGAAAACCTTATTCACAAATGAAAAAATACCATGACAAAATAAGTAGTCTGCCTTATAACTGATTTTAAATCTTGTACTCAAAATCCATTGGGGAAATTAGTATCATGCATGATAAGCTGATGCAGACGAACCTCAGATCATAGAAAGAGAATAGATATGAAGTCGCGCGTAACTACAACGAGAACCAGTGTCCCCACATTTCCCCCACCACAGCTCCCACACACACATTCAACTGTGTAAAAACAAAGCGACTGAGAGTCTACGACAACATGTGCAACCGGCTTAAAAGTGCTGTGATTGGCCAGAAGGCGTGCCTTATGGCCAATCAATGGCCGCGTGACGTGACGCACACTTTGAAAAAAGCAATTAGAGAGAAGAAAGATAAAATGGAGTCGATAAGATATCGATACTTTAAATCCTGGGGGCAAGGCTCGAAATTGGTTTAAAAAATGCTTGTATGAAAACCTTTTTATTATTATACGTTATTATTATGTTCTTTAACGATTTTTGCATAAAGGAGTCAGTTCCATTTTGTATGGACGAAAAACTCAGAATCAATTATTGGGACTAAATGAAGTTACCTTATATTAATTTACCCCAACCAAAGCTCAATGTCGTTATCGATGGAGTATAGAAGTTATAGACTGACAAAGTTTGTATGAAAAGTCATGGGTTAAGTAGGTACTTGCGATTTTTACCAGTATTTACAATATTGGTAATATATTATTATTTACTTTAATAATAATAACAGGATCACTGTAATTATTATTAACTACTATCGCGCATTAACTTTTTAATTATGGCGAAATTCGTACCGCCTATGTTTATCAAAAATAATGCCTATATTAGGCTTTCAACTAGCTCTTATAGTAATTACATAGTTGACAGTTACTAATCCCTTCTACTATTGTTATTGTTTTTGTAAAAACTTAAAAATCGCAAGCAACTCATGATTTTTTCATTCAAAATTAGAAAATAGAAAATAATAATTTACTTCTATTTATCGATAATAGGAAACCGTATTAGAACACGAGCCCTGCACTATGTTACGACCGGCACATGCGGCCGTACTGTGTATTTTCACGCGTCAGTGGATATCGGAAGAAATAAAATACATTGCGCAGTAGTTACGCATGACATAAAGTGGTTGCTAACTAAATCGTCAATGTACAACGTGTTTGAATTTTTATCACCACTAATTTCGATATCGCAGTAAATGTCACGGCACTGAATTCGTTCGTAAAAATGTTTAGTTTTTTTTATTTATAAGCAAAATACCAATGGATTTGCAATACTTACATGTGGTAAATGACTTCATTGTTCCTGTAGTTCTTCGTTTCACTTATGTTATTGCACGTTACGACGCATTATCCAACAATATCGGAGAACATTTCCTCAGTACGACTGAATCGCGACTAACCTGGCGTCGCGGCTGATGTTCGTTTCTGGGCATATCGCGGAGACACGCGCCACGCCCCCGTTTCACATCTATTCCCTTCTATGATCTGAGAGACGAACCAATCCCAAATAACAACTTCATGTAAGTATACTAGAGTTGCGTAGTAAGTAACTTCATGTAAATGAGAGAGTGCTCTTGCAGGAAAACCTAAATGTATTTCAAAAGTGGTATCTACATGTACCTACTATGTACGAGTATAATATGCTTTTTTCTTTGTTTAGTCCAATTAATCGTTTTACAAAAGCATTATTCAATTTCATGAGATATAATTATAATACACACATATTATGTGTTTATCTCCAAGTCCTGTCGTCGACTAGACATAAAAAATTTACAAAATTAAAAATCTATTTGCGCGAACTATGTATGAACGAGTAGTATGTACTTCCGAGTATTATCAGAATACTAAGGCTGGGTTGCACCATCTTACTTTAACTTTGACAAACGTCAAAAATCTGTCAATTTCCATACAAAAAACGCCAGTTATCGTTATAGTTACGGTCAAAGTTAGGTGGTGCAACTCAGCCTAAGTGTGAACTGAAAAGCAATTTCAAACAAAACTAGCAAAGACACTTGACGCATATGCACAGCTCCAACTATTATTGCCGCAGGAACTGCTGATGACTTCTGCGAGTTTTGGCCCCTGATTGCCTAACTTTGCGATCTCAAAGCTATTTTTAGGGTCCAGTAGGTACCCAAAGGTTACCTTAGCTGTTATAGGCAAACAACTAAGGCTTAGTTGCACCACCTAACTTTGACCGTAAATATAACGATAACCGGTGCTTTTTGTATGAAGTTTGACAGATTTTTGAAGTTTGTTAAAGCTTACTTTAGCTTTGATCTGTGATCTGTGGTGCAATCCAGCCTTAGACTGAGTTGCACCACCTAACTTTAACTGTAACTATAACGATAACCAGCGTTTTTTGTATGGAGTTTGACAGATTTTTGACGTTTATCAAAGTTAAAAACAACGAATGAAACGAAAAATAAACTTTAAAAAAATGTAAAATTAAAATACTCCCTGTATTATGCTATTAACCCTACTTTCATTAACTCGTATAAGTACATTTTATATTTCATAGCATATTCATTTTAATTATCTGCCACAAGACTTGTGCAATAATTTTACAGAGCATTTCTGTAACGACGTAGAAACCATGCTAACTAGAACTTGAAAGCTTTATTCAGAGCGGGAAGCTTTTCCGTCGAAAGTTCTTTCGGTAGCTTTATGAAATTCTATTCAAAGGCTTTTCTACCCGGTTTTTAGTGAAGTAATGAATTGATATCAGAACAATAGTTAGGCCACATTTGCTTTGTACTGTATCGCGATTGAAAGGCCTTTGTAGAATTCTTTCCGTTTCAGCTTTACGTAACTACAGTCAGGGGAAAAAGGTTTTTATTCTTCAATCCAGAGAGACTTTAAGGCCTCAGCCTCGAACTTAGCGGGCAGCGGGGCGGCGGCGGCGGCGGCGCGGGAGCGGCAGGATCTTATGCGTAAAATCAAATAGACCGGTTCTCGAAAACAGCGGCGCGGCAGCGGGGCGGCAGCGGGCAACGAGCGGGCAGCGGCGAGGGAGCGGGCAACGAGCGGGCAGCGCACTCCTTCTTTTGCCCACAATAAATCGAGCGTTAGGAATAAATTTGAATCGAAATAAAATTATCGCCGTTGTTCAGACATTTCGTTTGCGAATAAAAACAAATATCTCGACAACACAACCCCGAACACAACACTTCGCCGCTAAAGCGCCGCGCGAGCTGCCCGCTTGTTTCGAGAACGGGTCTGCGTTGCCCGCCCCGCTCCAGCGCCGCCGCCGCTCCCGCCCCGCTGCCCGCTAAGTTCGAGGCTGAGGCCTAAGGGGGAAAATCAAATGCTACAATGTAGCGCCAAGAGTTTTTAACCGAATTGAATTGAATATGAACTCTTATAAGGTAGATCAAGGAAAGTTGCAACAGTGGAGAGTTGTGACATTGTTGATTTTTTAAAATCTATTGACTATCAGCTCGCAACAGCGCGAATTTGTTAGCTATAGATTTAAATTAAAATTAAAAAAAAAAGCTCGCTAGTCTAAAAAAGGTGACTGACTGACAAAGTGATCTATCAACGCACAGCCCAAACCACTGGTCGGATCAGGCTGAAATTTGGCATGCAGGTAGATGTTACGACGTAGGCATCCGCTAAGAAAGGATTTTACGAAACTCCACCCCGAAGGGGGTAAAACGGGATCCACGCGTACGAAGTCGCGGGCGGTGCTTGTGGATAAAAAGTTCCAAAAAATCATCAATGTCACAACTCTCCTCTGTTAAAAACTCACCTCAGTGTCCCACTAACCTATAGATATAATATTTATTACCTACCTATATCACAAATATATAAAATAACCAGTTCACTGAATTAGTTTAATGAACTTGATGTACTGTGGCGGACAGACTTTACCGCGTGCAAAACACTACAAAAATACCTATCTATCTACGTAGGTAAACGTCGTGACGTCGTAGACGTTGGATGACGCAAGATTATACGTTTGAAAGATATTTCACCGAAGACGTTTAGAGTTGAAAAGAATTTGAATTGCGAATAACTTTTGTTGTCGACTGTACGAGCAGTCTGTAATTGAAAAGAGCTCGTTAATGGAATTTACGTGTCTTTTATTTTATTGGAGCCATAAAAGCTTTTATTTTGACACGAAATATGTTTATTGGTTCAATAAAAGAAAATTAAGATCGAAGTTATTTGCAACTTCATGAATAAAGTCAGCAATAATTGATATACTTGGCAATTTTGTAGAAACATAATTAAATCTATTATCTTCCAAGGAACAGTGAAGCTAAATTTTTCCACCTTACGCCCACCCAAATGACGTTAGCGAAACGGCCATGACGCATATTTTACCAAGGTGTAGAGTTTGACAGTCAGAGCTTATATGTACGAGTATAGAGTTAGAAGCTTGGCTGGCTCTACTTATAGGTCTGCTAATACTTTTTGCAAAATGTAATCCATAATGAAGAATGTTCACTAATTTTGTTTTTTAGCTTTCTGTATTCTCTGTTAAAAATAAAAAATACACGTGAAAGAATTATTTCGATACGTCAATTAGTTTCCAAGATATTGAATTTTAAAAGTGCGGGCGGCGGCCAGCCTGCCATTTTATGCGCGTGACGTCATATTACAGTGACTGGCTCATATTTGTATGGGTGGAATCTTGCAAGCTGAATTAAGACCAACTTCCAGGCACATGTGATTTGGATGACCATGCAATATTATGATGACATGGAGCTGATCTGATGATGGAGCTGGAAGGTGGCCATAGGAACTCTATAATAAAACGACTTAAATCCATCGAGTTTGGGCTCGTTCGTTTTGTATTGATGACTACTTTAATTCTATATAGTAATCAGGGTCTGATGATGGAGCTGGAAGGTAATTCGCAATAAAACGACACAATCTCATCAAGTTTGGGTTTGGTTCAATTTTAATTTCTGTGATGGGTCTGGGTGTTAATATGTATAATAAGTTTGTATTTACAAAAAAAAAAATGTATTTAAGTGTTTATATCCGTTTTCTAGTGAGCGGACACTGTGAATGTACGTCACGCGGGGTCACGTGACCGTCGGCGGGACTCAATATTTAAGCGAACTTTGAATGCCTATAAAATCATAACTACTGGGTATATTTGAATGAAATAAAAACTAATGTATTTGTAAATGTAAAAGCTTAACTGTAACATAGGTTTCAAGTGATTTTGCATACCTAGTAACATTCTCAATTGGTGGTCTTGACAACATTTTTTACATGAAAATGTTTTTGGTGGATATCTTTAAAAATTAACGTATACCGGGTGAAATTGAAATGGTTGGTATCCTTTTAAAATAAGACTCTATACTACTCATGTTTCATATTTGGATATGATACAAATTCAACGTAATCAATTAACCATAGTTAGTAGTAGTTATTTTAATTAGCAACCAAAATTAGCTATAATTATCAGTTTAAATTCAGTGAAATGCTTTTACTGCCCGCTGAATAGTTTTGTAATAACCAATACAATGGCATTTAAACTGGTATCATCATCAAATTGATAATTAAATATTATGGTACTTTATTATGATTTGCAAATTAGTGTCTCGTTTGTTCCCGGCGGGCAATATTATAATGCAACGTGGTTCTAAAATTTGCATCGAAACATACTCCCAAATTGAATCAGAATATGAAAATTATTTACTGATGTATAGCTTGTGTTAAAATATGATTAATTAGGGCATAATATTGATCATCTTTCTATGTTGCCCGGTTGGTAGGAGCTTGCATCCAACGCCTTCCTGCTACCTATATAAGATGTTGTCGGTCTATCTTGTGGGTGTGGACGTCCCACGCTGAGTTTTCCGGTACGCGGGCATTGGGAGAGGCCTATGTTCAGCATTGGACGTCCTATGGCTGAGATGATGATGATGATTTGTCATCTGAATTCTCTAGGTTTGTCCTAGTAAGTGACATTATTTTACTAAACATAGTTTCAACTAAACACTGATTCTCTTTTCATGAAGTCAAGCAAAAAACGAGTGACAAAACGTTTAGAAGAGTACTTTTAAAACTTTTTATGAATTAGAGGGTTGTAAAGAACCCTCGGATGGGACTTCTTAACCTTCGCCTTAAAAAGTTCTTTGTATATTGAAATGAGGGCTGTAGGAGGGCTTTCACTCTGCCTCTTCGGCCTGAGGCTAGTCCCGAATTTAGCTGGAACTAAAACATGAATAAGTTATTCTTGAAGAAAGATTTTTTTTTATTTTGTTCACAAAATTGCACAGTTTACTAAATAAAGTATATTTGTTGTTAGAATCAAAATGATAAACACTCAGCATGACGTGTCAAGCTGTAAAGTAGAACCAAGAACATAATAATGCTAGCATTCTAATTGAAACCATAGTTGGAAAGAGAGTTTACAGAGTATAAGCCACAATGAGTCGGTATTTAGCCGGGTTCGGTCAATATTATAGCAATAAATGTAGTCGCATTCTCATTATCTGCTTTTGCTTGCCCAACGTAGCCTAATTAAGGTTATGTATTTTAAAAAGATTAGATTTCCAACAAAAACTCTTTATCAAATTAGTGGCCTTCTTTCAGTTAGGAAGTTGTATGTGCTTCATACAGTTTTGAGAAAGCACAAATCCATGCCTTATAACCCTGACTTCACCAATAGGAGGAGGAAAGATATTGTTGCACATGCTCCTAGATTTAAAACCTTCTTTGCAAAAAAGCAATATGATAGGCGTTCTGTGTATCTCTATAACTTACTTAATAAGGAGATTAATATTTATGACAAAAATTATTTCGAGTGCAAGAAACTTTTAATGAAATGGCTGAAGCCAAAATCTTATGACGACATTGAGACAATCTTAAACTAAACTAATAAAATATAAATAAAAATAAAACACACATGTACACATTCACACATACACTCACTCACTCACATATACACTCACACACACACACACACACACACACACAATCCCACCAAAAACATTCTGTAAAAAATTAGCCAAGTCTCGATGGAGCTGCCTGTTTATCTCTAAAAAGTAATGAAATCTAGACAAAGTCGTGCCAAGTCTATGGTTCCTTACTGCGATTTCTTTATTATTATATTTAATGTTGTGTGACTTGGCCGTTGAACAATCTTTATTAAGATAATCATACATAAGTATTATTGAAATACGCAGCTTTATTAAGCCTACAATTGACTGGTTATTGAATTAACGTTTTCCAAGTGCAATTTATTTTCCATCGTCAATGGGTAGCGATTTTGGCGACAAATTGGTACAATGGTGTCATGGAGCATCTGGTTTGGTACCCTTCAACGGCCAAGTCACACAACATTAAATATAATAATAAAGAAATCGCAGTAAGGAACCATAGACTTGGCACGACTTTGTCTAGATTTCATTACTTTTTAGAGATAAACAGGCAGCTCCATCGAGACTTGGCTAATTTTTTACAGAATGTTTTTGGTGGGATCTACTTTAAATGAAGTCTAGTTCCAAATACAGAACTATTTGTATACTTAGTTCTGTAGTTAATGAAACGTACAATATATTAGAACTAAAGCACCAGCCAGTTAGTTTCCCACTAAAAATATTTGCCACCGAATGCGGCGTATGGCCAACATTTTCTCGGAGCGACGTGTATTAAACGCTTCAATTAAATCTGTATAGCAGGTGCAATGCGGATTTGATGCCACTCGATCCGACACTGAATTATGGGGCCAAAATAATAGGTACACAGCGTTTTTATTACTCAATCATGGAAATGGAATCATGAACGGATTAGCAAGCTGAAGAGGCAATGGGCAGGGCACATATTACGCAAAACTGACGGTCGATGGGGCAGCAAGGTTCTGGAGTGGATGCCGCATACCGGAAAACGCAGCGTGGGACGTCCACCCACAAGGTGGACTGAAGACATCGTAAAGGTAGCAGGAAGGCGCTGGACGCAGGCCGCTACCAACCGAGCAGCATGACAGCATTGGGGAAGGCCTATGCTCAGCAGTGGACATCCTATAGCTGAGATGATGATGATGAATAATAGAAAAATCCTGCATCTAACTTGCCTGATGGAAAATGATGATCATCAAGAATATATGTAATAGTATTTATGTCATCTTCACTAGATATGACTCTAGGTCTAATCTGTCTCTACCTACTTATAGCTAAATTAATCAAATTAATCTCACCATTCTTGATTCAGCGGCTTAGGGCTCTTCCCCACGGAGACATCCCGGTTTTTGCAGGAACCATTTTTTGCAGGATTCCGTTTGGTGTTAAATGTGTTATCTATCTATATCTATAAAAGTGAAAGGTCACTGATTAACTGACTCACTCATCACGAAATCTCGGAAACTACAAGTGCTAGGAGTCTCAAATTTTGCCTGGGGGTTCCTTTTAGAACGTAGGTGCTCACTAAGACGGGATTTTGCAAAATTCAACCCCTAAAGGGGTAAAACGGGATCACGCGTACAAGGTCGCGGGCGGCCGCTAGTAATAATATTACTTTCACTCACACAAACATCCCGTTTGCAGTGTCCCGCAAAAAATCAATCCATTCGGATTTGGAATTCGAATTACAAACATACACTTGTGTTCACGCTATAGTCCAGTTTAGTCCAGTAATGCAGGATATTGTCGTGGGGAAGGGCCCTAAGACGTGAACTAGAAAAACAAACTTTTCAGGGACACATAATACGCTAAGTATATCGCCGCTATGTCACAATTCGTCCTGTCCGATCCTGCAACATTGGACAGTGTATTATCATTTGGGAGAGTTATTATGATTGGATACGTTTGGGTCTAGAGGGCAGCCAAAGCGTTTGTTCATTAGGTCCGCAGACATTGAGGGTAGAGACGTTTCGTCCGTTTCGTGATCACTGCACATTTTCCACTATGTTTATGGGACACACGCCCGTATTCACAAACATTATTATGATGTCTCACAGTGCGTGTGGACGCACACGAACCAATCACAGAGCTCTATTCAACGCTGTGTTTCGATTTGCTGCTTCACTTAAGCAAGCATCGTTTGTGAATACGGGTGACAGTGTGTCCTGTTTGCAAATTATATTGTAGCTATAGAACCATAGAATACATCTAGAACTTTATTCAGTTGGCTACTTATTACTGATATCACTATTAAGTTTGCTATATTGCGAAAACTACTTACCTACATTTATTTGAGGTTTAAATAATACTTAATGTTATCGAACTATAGCAACTGAATAAATACTTATATTCAAGGAAATACACAAGATCTATTTACCCTTAATACGTATTTTCAAATACTTACATTTTTCGTTGTATTTTCCTTATTTGGTTGTACAGGTTTTGGGGTTGAATAGTTGTGTGTGCCTTCACGTCAAAACTATTGAATGGGTCACGTAAGAGCACGTAGAATTTTGGCGCGCGCACCGACGATCGCCATACGGCTAGAGTACCTTCTGTACTCGCCACTCTGCCCGGTGAAGCTGGAAATGCTCCTCAAGATACCAGCACGCGGCCCTTCAAAAAAAAAAAGGATTGGTAGCTTGGGGTCATTGGACAAAATTCTGCGTGCTCACAGACCAGACTATAACTTGTATGGCTACTTTTATGAAATTTACGCAAATGAGTCACAGGTAGAGCTATCTATATCTATCTATTATATGTATAAAAGAAAGTCGTGTTAGTTACTCCACTTATAACTCAAGAACGGCTTAACTGATTTAGCTGAAAATTGTCAGGTAGGTAGTTTAGAGCCAGGAGAAGGACATAGGATACTTTTTATCCCGTTCGAAATAAAAAAAGTCTGCTTATTTATTGCCATTAAGGCGGAACAAAGTTCGCCGGGTCAGCTAGTTAATAATAAAGACTGAAGTTGGCGACGAGAGCGCTGTCACCAAACTAATTCAAAGTTCTCATAATTAACCAACTGCCCCAACTGCGGTAGCAGGTTCTGACCCCGCAAGGGACAAATAGAAGTGTGATTATCTCAAGCACTTATAATCATCATAGTCACAACCTTTGACTAGTTTAAGGGGAAGGTTATAAGTGAGATTTCCTAATCTATACTTATAATAAATCTGTAGAGAGGTCAATTCTGTACATTAAATATATTTTCAAAATAACTATCAGGGGGTGATTAGTGATCGATACTGATGCCAAAAATGCAATCAGTAAAATTTTTGTCTGTCTGTCTGTATGTTCCTTATAGAAACAAAAACTACTCGACGGATTTTAACGAAACTTGGT